>NW_018408920.1:333654-372959 GCF_002113885.1 Mizuhopecten yessoensis
TATCTACTATTTACAGTATTATAAACTGTTTCTACTATTTGTAGTATTATAAATTGTATCTACTATTTGTAGTATTATAAACTGTATCTACTATTTGTAGTTTTATAAACTGTATCTACTATTTGTAGTATTATAAACTGTATCTACTATTTGTAGTATTATAAACTGTTTCTACTATTTACAGTATTATAAACTGTTTCTACTATTTACAGTATTATAAACTGTTTCTACTATTTGTAGCATTATAAAAAAAATATCTACTATTTTTAGTATAATAAACTGTTTCTACCATTTGTAGTATTATAAACTGTTTCTATTATTTGTAATAATATAAACTGCATCTACTATTTGTAGTTTCTTAAAATGGATCTTCTATTTGTAGTATTACACAATGTATCTACTTTTTGTAGTTTTATAAACTGTTTCTTCTATATTATAAACTGTATCTACCATATTATAAATTGTATCTGCTATATTATAAACTGAATCTACTATATTATAAACTGTATCTACTATATTATAAACCTTATCTACTATTTGTAGTTTTATAAACTGAATTTACTATATTATAAACTGTATCTACTATATTATAAACTGTATCTACTATTGGTAGTACTACACAATGTATCTACTATTTGTAGGACTACACAATGTATCTTCTATTGGTAGTACTACACAATGTATCTACTATTTGTAGTACTACACAATGTATCTTCTATTGGTAGTACTTCACAATGTATCTACTATTGGTAGTACTACACAATGTATCTACTATTTGTAGTACTACACAATGTATCTACTATTGGTAGTACTACACAATGTATCTACTATTTGTAGTACTACACAATGTATCTACTATTGGTAGTACTACACAATGTATCTACTATTTGTAGTACTACACAATGTATCTACTATTGGTAGTACTACACAATGTATCTACTATTTGTAGTACTACACAATGTATCTACTATTGGTAGTACTACACAATGTATCTACTATTGGTAGTACTACACAATGTATCTACTATTGGTAGTACTACACAATGTATCTACTATTGGTAGTACTACACAATGTATCTACTATTGGTAGTACTACACAATGTATCTACTATTGGTAGTACTACACAATGTATCTACTATTGGTAGTACTACACAATGTATCTACTATTGGTAGTACTACACAATGTATCTACTATTGGTAGTACTACACAATGTATCTACTATTGGTAGTACTACACAATGTATCTACTATTGGTAGTACTACACAATGTATCTACTATTGGTAGTACTACACAATGTATCTACTATTGGTAGTACTACACAATGTATCTACTATTGGTAGTACTACACAATGTATCTACTATTGGTAGTACTACACAATGTATCTACTATTGGTAGTACTACACAATGTATCTACTATTGGTAGTACTACACAATGTATCTACTATTGGTAGTACTACACAATGTATCTACTATTGGTAGTACTACACAATGTATCTACTATTGGTAGTACTACACAATGTATCTACTATTGGTAGTACTACACAATGTATCTACTATTGGTAGTACTACACAATGTATCTACTATTGGTAGTACTACACAATGTATCTACTATTGGTAGTACTACACAATGTATCTACTATTGGTAGTACTACACAATGTATCTACTATTGGTAGTACTAAACAATGTATCTACTATTGGTAGTACTACACAATGTATCTTCTATTGGTAGTACTACACAATGTATCTACTATTGGTAGTACTACACAATGTATCTACTATTGGTAGTACTACACAATGTATCTACTATTGGTAGTACTACACAATGTATCTACTATTTGTAGTACTACACAATGTATCTACTATTGGTAGTACTACACAATGTATCCACTATTGGTAGTACTACACAATGTAACTACTATTGGAAGTACTACACAATGTATCTACTATTTGTAGAACTACACAATGTATCTACTATTTGTAGAACTACACAATGTATCTACTATTGGTAGTACTACACAATGTAACTACTATTGGTAGTACTACACAATGTATCTACTATTTGTAGAACTACACAATGTATCTACTATTTGTAGAACTACACAATGTATCTACTATTGGTAGTACTACACAATGTAACTACTATTGGTAGTACTACACAATGTATCTACTATTTGTAGAACTACACAATGTATCTACTATTTGTAGAACTACACAATGTATCTACTATTGGTAGTACTACACAATGTAACTACTATTGGTAGTACTACACAATGTATCTACTATTTGTAGAACTACACAATGTATCTACTATTTGTAGTACTACACAATGTATCTACTATTGGTAGTACTACACAATGTAACTACTATTGGTAGTACTACACAATGTATCGACTATTGTAGAACTACACAATGTATCTACTATTGGTAGTACTACACAATGTTTCTACTATTGGTAGTACTACACAATGTTTCTACTATTGGTAGTACTACACAATGTATCTACTATTTGTAGTACTACACAATGTATCTACTTTTGGTAGTGCTACACAATGTATTGGGGCAATCACACGGTCATCTTTCT
Organism: Mizuhopecten yessoensis; assembly: GCF_002113885.1. NCBI lineage: Eukaryota > Metazoa > Mollusca > Bivalvia > Pectinida > Pectinidae > Mizuhopecten > Mizuhopecten yessoensis. The sequence goes on from NW_018408920.1 coordinate 336,240, forward strand.
ATATACAAGTTATTAAACTCTGCCGAAAGAGTTCTTTCTTTTTTGAGGTTTGTCGTGACCTTGATAGCTACAGTTATATTTTAGTGGTGAAATGGTGCATGATATACACATACTCATTATTGATATAAAATGTAAAAGTACTCAATTCCTGAAGTCCATATCATTAAGAGGTTCTATACACACATCCTCCTGCGTTTCAAAAATAGTTTTGATTTCCATCTTTTTGGTCCCGAGCTTCACCGATAAATCTTAGAAGGACGAAACGGCTATATGGTGCAGAGATATTTGTTATTCATTTTTGACATATTGTATCTTTTGCTAATTGTTACCAATAGTTAACGCAGTTACCTGTGCGTGCCTTAGACTTTATTTTTAAAGAACATTTTAAATATCCTACTTTAGAATATGATCAGCTATAATTCATTCTTCTTTTCTTTATTTCAGATCCAAAAAAGAGTCCAAAGTCGGTCAAAATGACGACTCTACGTGGTCCTAGTGATAAGGAGGTCAACCCACTTGGTAGTATACCACAAGCCTACAAGCTCAACGGTCATATGTCTGACTTTCTGTACAGAGTGTTCGTCAGACAAAACCTTGCCTCTCAAACAGGAAGTGCCGGCAAGAAATCAACTCCGGCGCCGTTACCGGAAGTGTCTCCGTCTTCTATCAAGCCTTTCCGTTCATTGACCTTTGTTCAGAGTAACCCTTCTGTGCGCTTATATAGACAGCCCAATTGGTCGCCTGATAAGGCGTCTTATGGTGGTGAAAACGCCGTCAAACTGGGCATAGTCAATAACCCTTCCTTCGTTGTTCTTTGATGATAATGCCATTGATTGGCGCTGTCAAAAGACACGTGTGAACTAGTTTATTTTGTGTAATCAACCTATGATGTAAATAAATCACCCTTCAAAAAATCAAATAAATTATGTCGTCATTAAAATATATGTATCATCAGTTGCATCACCCGGAAATAAAAAAACACACATACATATAGTACTTTTCGGTACCGAAGTTCAGTATATTATAGACTGATATTCATTTACGTCAACTGGAATTGAAGGCTACATACCAAGATGGTTTTGATCTTTGATGATTCATGTTGCAAGCGATCAAGCTAGAATTAATGTGTAAAGTTTTTGTTGTCAGAAAATGCCCGGATGACATGATATATGCATTGATTGATGATCTGATGATGCATACCTATGATCAGTATTTACATACACTGAAAAATAATTTACAATTCAAAAATTATGTCATTAAAAATCAAAACATTTCATAATAAACAGAAATATGCTATGTTGTCCTAATCAGAAGTACAATTTTCTTTTTAAAGTGTTCATGGTAAATGATGTTAAAGTTGATGGCAGGGGGATTTTTACGACGGTTACGTTAATTTACGGGTACCCGTAAACCGTACGTAAGTTATTTAGTCCGTTTCACGAGACACGCGTAAATTACGAGTGCAAGTTAATAAATTACGGACACCAGTATGTGTGCCTCCATCGTGAAATGGCACCCAGCGCTATACATTGTATCAGTAATCTTCCATTCCTCCCATCAGCTTTTCAAGGCAATAAACTAATTATCATAAATCACTTGTGTCTAATGGATATTACAAATCCAACTTCTTGCAACCATGAAAGCTATGTTCACATATATCAAAAAAATATTTCAAAAGATCTTATCTAAAGTGGAAAATACATAAAAATACAAAATATACACAAATATTGCCTACTTAAAATTAGTTTTTTTCCATTTGCATAATTGACATTGATATTTTTCGGGTTTTTACGTCGTTGCAACATACAGGGTCATACGAAAACACGAGCCTAGAATTGATCGATAATGACGGGATTATACCAATTGCTTTATATAAATTATAATAACAGGAACCCGTTTTTGGCGATATACAATGTTTTAATATTATTACGAATAGTGCAATGTTACTCTACCCCTCACAATTACCTGCATGGTTGTCAGATTGCAAACGATAACCGTAGGAATCATAAACATCCATATTGTTCGACACACTGGGTTCGACATGCATTCTATTGACCACAGTCTGGGGTGCAACTAACATGTCATGAACCGTTTGTTGGGTCCATGCATACAGTTGCCAAGTAAATTGTGTATGTGCGGTCAACTCGCAAATAAGAATATCAGCACAATTAGTAGCATATATTGAAATCTCCTGTATTTGCACAGCTTATCCCAAAGACTGCAAATGTCTTATAATCAGACTTTTAAAGCTTTTAATGATGTAATTATCATTAGGGAAGATTATAATGTTAAAGCAAAACATCAGTAATATTAATGCCGTACTATATATTGAAATGACTTGAAATTAGCAGAGTTGGTTCAGATTGTCCACCTATGACCTTCATTTCATAGTGGAGAACTTGATAGCTTAGAATGTGCGTTCGACTCCATCGTCGTTATGGTGGAATGGCCGAGGGGGATGTTATCAACAAGTGCTTGTGCATTTTACCCATGTGTCTGCATGTGCATCTTGCAATGGAATAGTTAAATTTGCAGTACAGAATGTCCATGAATACCAGCGGAAGGGATCACCTACTATGACCTGTTGATTCAGTGTGCGTCTAACCTGTTCTCTGTAACATCGGTATGTTTGCCAATTCTGGCTCTGGTTGTTTGCAAGTTTGGTATGCCGTAATAGGACGTTAGTTGGGAGAAGCTCTTTGACAGCTATATGTGTCCTTTTTGGGACAAATTATTGATCGAAGTTTCATTCCTACAAACAAACATCTCTGTATTAAAGCGGCATACCATCATCGGTCGTGTTTCTCTCGTGTGGGATATTTTTATTCTACATGTTTGCTTCTTTGTGTCTTTCTCTTCGATCCACGAACGAAGTTGTTAAAAAGGTTTGATGCACCTTCCTTTCTGTTTCAACAATAGTTTAGAAAACATTGCATATCCCAGTTTTGGTACCCTAGCGTCACCGATGAGTCTTAACCGGAGGAAATAGCTGTATATGGTACAGCGCAATTCACTTGTTACGCTTATCAGGTTGTATAGGTGCAGTCACATGTGGCTGTCCTAAGTTCTAGATTCTAGACACAAGGCGGAAGACTGCATGTAGATTTCTCTTAGGCCTCTATGTTTGCCGTAACATCTATAATGTACACCATGTAGATATCTGCCTAAACCATCACAACATTAAGCTCTTCGTATTTTTTTTATTTCTAACACTTAATGGCGACTCATTTATCATCTAAGCGTGTTTAAGCTTCATTAGGGGACCCGAAAAGGAACTGGAGATGATACTTTGTAAACAACTAGTGGTACATAGCTATGCCTCTATACTTTTGCTGGTTGCAATGAAGGGGTAATGGCTAGAGAGACAGAAAATAAACAGAACGCAGTGTTAACTACTGCTTTGTTGTTTGTTTACAATGCAATGCACACATGAAAACAACACAAATATTTCTATTAAGATTTTTTTATTGCAGATAAATTTTGTACAATACTACCTTGTTCTGCAAGTATGTATTGTCATGAACAGTAAAGGTACACGTTAACAGTAATACTCAGGGTATAGACCATGTAGGCATGACTCGAACGGTAATGCATCCATTTGTGAAAAATTCAGCAATATAGTGGGTTTTCTAAAATAGCATTGCCTCAGTTATTCATCATTTTTCAAAGAAGTTAGGACAAATTCTTATTATCGAGTAACTGTTTAGTGCAAATTATTTATCATATTACATGTACTGAAACTTCCAAAATGAAATGTCCTGAAAAGTATTCTGCCCAAAAAATAGCAAAAATATGTAAATTTGAACCCAAACTTATAAAATCAAATATTAAATTCACAATTAACCATTCTAAAAATCAAGCAACATTCAATTCAAATCTGTGAACTGAGGAGATCAAAATAATAGTATCACTCTAACAAAAGGCACTTTATTAATATTTGTATCACAGGGGCATGGATCGCTTTACTTGTAATATAAAAAAATAGGGGTCTCCTATACTAATATATACATTAGTATAGAGACCCCTATTTTTTTTTATATTACAAGTAAAGCGATCCATGCCCCTGTGATTTGTATTACATTAACGTGACTTTCGATAGCGAGGAATAAATGTAACAAATTGTTTTTAATCAGCACTGGAAGATTTCATAAAAATACCTGATCTATATAGCTACATCTGGTAATGAGATCAATATATGCTGTTGAACGGTTAGCAGTAATGTTTTCTCTTCCCCTAATATATCAATGCATTTTCAAAATATTTTAATTGGTAGTAGATTCACTCTCACGTTTGAGATTTAACTTGCACATAACAATGGTTGACACTGTTTTAAATTTGCATTCAAATGTGAAAACAACATTGTTGCAAATAATTCATGTTTTAAAGTATAAAGTGAAACAGAAAATTCCCGTTACAATAAGTGATCAACAACCATTATTCACCTGTATACAAATTTTACTGAAGTAGATGCTTCGCTAACCTGTATAGAGTGTTTAGATTGATGCCACTTGTTGACATCAGGTATCCTAATCTTTATATATTACTGGATTGTATGACATCAGACTATGACCATTGTTTTGAAAAAAAAATATAGCAGAAATATGCCAGTTTTCTGTTGCTCATTTTATGTGCCATACAGATTAAATCATCTTGATTTCAATGTACTTTTTATACTATTTACCAACACACAGTAATTCTATAATCTGTGCTCATGTCTCTGGTTTACTCGAGAGAAAAACATTTCTTTTTATCTTTAAACAATCAGCTAAATATTATATTCAGACGTCCCTTGAGAACATCTCTGGAAGACTGACATGAGTATTGTTGAGAATTTAGATTATGTTACAATGAACTTATTACTGTTATCTTGTTTATGCAAGTTCACTCAACAACAAAAAATGAAAAAAAAACAAGCTAAGTAATAGAGTTACATTTCTGATGGAGATTCTGTTTGAAGCAAATAGCAAAATATGACATCTTCTGTGGCAGTTGGCAGTTTACAAAGTCTTAAAGTTAATGAAACATAGCTATCAGTGCTGGTATACTTTGAAACAAAGCAAATAAAAATACAGTCACTAAATACAGGCCAAGTTATATTTCACAACATGAAAAGGCACAGCAACCAGGGCTTACAGTACATCAATTTTTATGGGGGCCACGATTGTCTGTTCCAACAGAAAGTATAGTTTTACACCCTTTATGTTTGAACAATTTGGATTGCATTTTGTTTTATGTATCCATGAAACAATTACATCCGGCCCCCATGGAAACGTGATCCTGCTGTAGACCAATAGATAAAACATGAACATTGTATAATCGCTAACTAAGTAATGCCTAGTAAACTAAGGTCAAGCAGTCAAGCAGTTTACATTAACTTAACAGGGAGTATGTATAAAGCTCATGCATTTTGTATTATGGTTTTCATGACAAAAAATGCAAGTAATATAAGTATAATAATATTATACAGTACATATAAAAATACACCATACACATGTTCATACAATCATGCAAATAAATAAGCAAAATTCATAATATTTGGCCTTGCAAACATAAACACATGTAATTGCATTTGGTATTATTAAAACTGATAGCACCATATCACCTGAACCCCAACAGTGTTGCCCTGTGTCAGTATCAATGTTTAAGCAGGATTTCAACTCTGTTACAACAAGTGATTCACTTACTGTTATCTAAATGTAGATATGGAGAATTAAGTATATTATGGGCATGCTTATACATGTCCCCCCCCCCCCCCCCTACACACACACACACACACACTCCCCCAGTGTAAAACCAACTACTCCATATTTATTGTTATTGATGTTTGAGCTTGTGAAAATTAAATCATCCGAAAACATGCTGCCGAAGAAATCACAAAAATGAACACTAAGCACTTTGTCACTCTTTGATTCAACCCTCCATCTTCAACCAATAAGGCAAATATCTGTTTGCCTCCTTCATTGAAAGGCTCCAAAGTCTTTTAAAGCATAATTGTTGAAAACATATTTGGGTTTTTTAAGTGAATCACGGTAACATTTAAAATAAATAATTTTTCAGGATTTTGTTATTTTTTCAAAATACTTCCTTCCAAATAACCTTCCAGCTTTCTTCAATACATGTATACACACTAGAAAACAGGATCAGGTCTTTACAATAAAACACCCTACTTTTATCCTAGGTACTGCTCTACTCCTTTTTAATCCAGTAGATATGAGGACTGTATAGAAGTCTGACAACCACAAACTTTACTCAATTTCCAGGAAGACAGCACAGCAATTTGAACCAAAAGTGAGTTAACAACTATTATCTAAGATTTGGCAGTGGTGCGCTGCGTTGAATAACACATGAGTATGTCACTGACACAGGGAAGGTTATGTTTTTACATCATCGGACTACTTTGCCCGAGATGTTGTAAATGTTGGGTCCTATTCTCCTGTCTCTCCCTCGTTTGATGCCCTGTTTATCTTTGCCTCAGTTTTTCCAGGATCGGGATGATCATGTCAAACTTGGGTCGTTTGCCTGGCTCCTCGTTCATACAGATCTTAATGAGGCGTGACAGATGTGATGCTATACCAGGCGGGATGTTGATGCGCAGACCCTCCATAGCAATCTGTGAGGATAACAAGTCATTATTATGATGCGATAAGCGATTCGAAATCAATCTATTGACGTAGTTGATGACCTATATAACAACACTTTTGACTCACTGCTCTACTGTAAGGACATGTTGAAGGTGTATTATCACATTAAGAGAATTACCCGGCTAGGTTTTTGACAATAAAAGTTGTTGTTGAACTTACTTCACATATGAAGTACTTGTACTTGCTGATAGCACAACACATAGAATAAGGCTATCAGCTGCAAACTGTAAAAACCATCACTATAGCTGGTTTTTACTTTGTAATAAGATAGAACAAGGATGTTTGGTGAGAGGTTGTACAAGTCTACATGGTGATTTGGACCAATAAATTTATATTATTTTTCTTTACATAAAGCTACATAGTCCCTTTGTAGATGCTAGCAGCAAAGCCTGGAATCGAGTGGTTAGGTGGCCTACCTTCATTCCCACCTCCATTGCGGCCAGATCAGAATGAGGTACCTCCCGTGTTTCCAGTTCCCACATCACCATGGCGAAGCTCCACATGTCGGCTGCTCGTTGGTTAATATCAGCCGGTTTACGCTGCAACGCTGTCAACAGATCAAACCCAAAAATCACCCACTTTGTCCGATCAGTTGTGAAATAATTCAAAATCAATCTTGTAATTTTTGGGTAAATAAGTTTATTGCAGTATCGCATAGACTATAGAATCTACTGAAGTGGAGTCAGCCAGAGTTGCTTTTTTCTAGTAAAAGTGCAAACAATAACACCTACACAACTGAATTTCCGTTCAAGTTAAACAATAATGGTCCACATAGCAGCCCCCGTGGCAGGTTTTGGATTTCAGAAGACAGCCATGTTTTCTATTTGTCCTACCAAGGTTCAGCAAGACTGATTCAACTGAACTGAAGATTCCTGCATCAGTCATTTCTTGGAAAAGTGTCCAGTTGTTTTTTCCATTTAAATTATCACTCAGCTCAGATGAGTGAAAAATAAAAGACTATTCCTAAGAGTGCTAGCTGGATAGGGGGGAAATTGGTGGGAAAAGTGATGGCGAGTTTAACAAAGCTTAACTGTATAGGAATGTATTGATGAGTAGACAGACTATCCCTCTAACACTATTCTATGGGATGTAAATATTCTGATTCACTAGTAAAGAGGCCAGCAGAATGAGCATTCTAGGATACGACAGACTCACCCTCTGGTGCCATCCAAGCTGGATTGTACAGCTTGCCTTTCTCATGGAAGGAGAATTTATAGTCAGCCATGTTGATCCTTGCTGTCAAATCTTCATCAATCTGTTAAAGAAAATAAACATTTTACTTCTGGACTTCAATTATTGCATAAATATATCCATAACAATCAATATGCCAGACTTTTGAAAAGTTTGATTAACAACACCAACTACGTTATACATATACGTGTGTGTAAAAATAATTAAATTTACAGTGTCAGACAGTGGAAATCCTACTGTTTATCATTGTGACCTAATGGGCTAAAGGCCGTCACACATTGCTTCATCTTACCACCAGGAAAACGTTCCCTGCATGAAGAAAATTTTGAAAAATAATAACCAAATTACATGTATCACAAAATGTCATCAACCAGCAGTTTCACATCTGATCTTTTATTTGACAAAATTTTGTAGCTGATTTTATAGTGTAAACTATGAATGTTGTATTGAACTGCTAATAACACTGTTCTAAATGCACTCACTCTCTGCTGCTATACCAAAGCAATAGTCTAATCATTTAAAAAATATTCAATCTTAACAACATGCTCAAATCAATTCAAAATCGCCAAGACCTCAATGCAGTCAGTGTGAACATGCCAAACCCTAACACTGGTAGGTCAGGAAAAATCTCTTCATCAAGTTAGATCTCCCCTTCAAGTCAGTCAAATCTCTCCATCAAGTTTGTCCTTTAGGATATCTCTCCCCCTTCAAAATAATCAAATCTCTCCATCAACTTTGTCCTTTAGGATATCTCTCCCCCCTTCAAATCAATCAAATCTCTCCATCAACTTTGTCCTTTAGGATATCTCTCCCCCCTTCAAATCAATCAAATCTCTCCATGAACTTTGTCCTTTAGGATATCTCTCCCCCCCTTCAAATCAATCAAATCTCTCTATCAACTTTGTCCTTTAGGATATCTCTCCCCCCTTTCAAATCAATCATATCTCTCCATCAACTTTGTCCTTTAGGATATCTCTTCCCCCTTCAAATCAATCAAAATATCTCCATCAAGTTTGTCCCTTAGGATAGCTCTCCCCTTCAAGTCAATCACCGTCAGTCAGGTGTTTCCCCTCAAACCTGTCTGACAATCTTTCTTTGCTAAAATTGTTAACCACAACATCTTCCATTAGCTTGAATAAGAAAATGGTATTCTAACAAGTTCAATATCTGATCACGGCTACACTTATATATATATCTCAGGTTTGAGTTAATTGATAAAAATAGTAAACAAAAGAAAATTTCTAAAACTAGTGACAAACAAAAATAAGTAAATAAACATTCATGCAAACAATAGAGACAAAATAAACTTTAAACTCTAATACAATTATTTAGTAACAAAATAGCTATATGCCTGAAGGTAATGGTTTCCTAAAACCAGCTATAGCAAAGTAGTTTATTTTTCAAGAGATTATTTATAAATGAAAATGAAAATAACAAAGTAACAAAATGCCTTTCCTTTAGCTTAGGATGTTACTAAAATATAAAGCTATGCAAACGTGTGATCTTTAGTATTCTATCTATACAGTACATTGTAAAATAGTCTCTACATCTTCTATGTGTACGGTAATGACAAATCACAATTTGTTTGGTTCATTTGCTGACTAACTTACTGTAAAATCTAAAAGACTAATCTACAAGTGTCGGAGTGTGACTTTATACAGACTTTTGATGATACTCAAAAGTTTACATTTCACATTGTTTTTAAATAAGTTTTATAAGATCTTTTGACAGATTTCTGTATGGACCCTTTTTATACAACAGTACTTGTTCATTTAATAGTAGCATTCGTGGCACAAAACATTTTGTTGCTTTTTTAGATTTATTTAATTAACTTTAAATAATGTGTAATATTTTTCAAATACATTAGAAAAAAAATACAATGAGCTGTGCAGTGACAATTTATATTCCCAATCAACAGCATGCAAAGTGAACTCAAGTGAAAATGGTACATATTTAAGAATATAATTTCCACTAACCCAGCATAATATCCCTACAATCACAGGGAAACGGATCCAAACCACAAAACTCAAAAACCTTCAAGCATGGGAAGATAGATCTGGCCCATACCACCACTGGTCCACCACACCATAACAAACAGGGAAAAGGGAGGCAACCCCACACATTGCAATTAAAATTTGCTACTTGAACTATTACAAACAGTCCTGGTTATGGGAGAGGAAAACTTGTCCATTTCCACATAACCAAGACACAAGGAATCAGGGTCAATCACTAAATAGACACATAAATATGATGTAAAAAAGAGATTTCAACATTACAAGAATGCCAAACTCTCAATAAATCCAAAAGAGCCTCAGTTTAACAGAAATGACCTTTTCAGATAATTGACTGTATCAAGTATGTAACTTTCTGATTGTGACAACTGAAGTCATATGCTTCACTAGGCAGGGTATCTAGATTTGTGACTGCTGAAGTCATGGACTGCACTAGGAAGACAATCTGCAGAGGTTGTAGACTGTAATTGGCTGGGTACCTGGTATCTACATTTTCCACTTTTGGTGGTATATATAATTATGGTAATAATAATTTGAGGTTCTTATATACTGCTTTATCACAAGTTTGTAGGTCATCTCAAAGCAGTTCACAAATTATTAGCCATGGTTATAGGGCCTTTGCAACCAGCCAATATATTTCTCAACTCCCTGGGGAGCCTACAGCCAGAGCTGCCATTTCGGCGCTAACAGCTAGCATTCAACAATTCTAGCGCTGCCCAACCACATACTCATTTACAGCTGAGGAGACTGGAAGAAGCAGAATAAAGTATCTTGCTCAAAGATGCAACACAGTGCCGTGCCGTGACTCGAACTCGCAACCCTTCGGTCATGAGCCCTGCGTCCTACCACTAGACTACCGTGCCATATATAACAAACAGCAATAGTCAAGAGTATCTAGCTTTGTAACAACTGGTGGTATAAACAGCACCAGTTCAAATATTAAGGTTTGTGACTGTTTAGGTTTATAGACTGCACTAGACAAGGTACCCTGAGTGTAAACTACATCACTGTATGTGAAACAAGGGAGACTACTGCAAATGTATTACAACTGCTAATCTATAGTAATGTGATGGTGCCTTTCTATGACCTAGGTCTTATTCATGATAAACTATTAGCTCAGCAGCTGAACCATTAACCAATCAACTTCTTGTCCTCCTTGGTAAAGACTTGTTTTACAAGTTACATTAAATGTCAGCCACAAACAATAATTGCCAGCAAACGTTGTGAAAAGTGTAACCCCCTTGGACCCAGTGTTAGCTAGTTCATTACAGAAATCGTTTGGAAGCTAACATTTCTCTGATTTTCCTAACTTGCTCCAACACTTTTCGAACAAGTGGTAGACAAATGTTTACTCATTTACAAAATTTTAGTCGACAATCGTGGTTAATTCCTGAGGGTACCACCACTCAACAAAACGATGAAAACACATGATAACAGTGATGTTTACATTATATGGTGATAAACAGTTTTATCAGAAGATCAAATTCTCCTTTTCTGTAAAGTAAAACAATAGTTGTTTGGTTTTGGAGGTTAGTAACTATGGTATATCATGATACTGTATGTTGGGAGTACGATCACACAACCAGGCACTCATGCAGAACGCCATGATTTGGTCGGCTGACTTTTACCCCGTTAACTGTGCCATCCGGACCATAATACTTAGGATCATCAATATTTATCTTTGCCAAATCCTCGTCAATCTAGAAAGCAATAATTGGCAAGAAAGCAGAAAAATAAACCAAAGACATAAACAAGAAAGTCTGAGGAGGGAAAGTGATTAAAATTAAAGAATATAACCAGTGTAAAACATATCTAACAAATGAGGGCAAGTCATGAAAAATGTGTGATAACAAAACACAAATCATCTATCAAATCGTTTTTATGTGAATATATTCTGACACTTTTCAGTGACGGAATGTGAAAAGTGAAGATTTGTTCAGTAATCTTTTAGTAACTATTCGTCCCTTATTCTTATATTCATAAGTTTTGATTTTTATATTAATTCTTAAATAATGAAAGTTCATTCTATAATTTTAGTTACTCACAAAGATGAAAAATACCTATCAGCAAGAAAAGATAATAGAAAATAAATGGAATATTTCAGTAAAACATGAGATAATTCTCCTTTACAACTGACTTACAAGTAGCTTAAAATCTAACTTAGTCAGTTGTAAGACAAGTTATGTTCTAGGATGTCAAGGGAGATTACTCTATTTTACTTACCATAACATGTTTACTGGTAAGGAGGAGATTTGGGATAAGGGGATCCATTGAGTGCAGAAACTCCATGCCACGAGCGACATCAATGGCAAACCGCAATGTCTGGTTCTGATCTAGAACTATACCTGTAACGAAACAGGAGAGTCTAATGTCACAACACTATTACAGTACAGCCAAGTCTATCTAACACTAATGTCACAACACTATTACAGTACAGCCAAGTCTATCTAACACTAATGTCTCAACACTATTACAGTACAGCAAAGTCTATCTAGCACTAATGTTTTAATTCAAACTTGTAGGACTTGTAAAATCTTGATTAAAATCCTCTGACAACAAACAAGTCTTTACATATAACAATTATTTAACAAAACTAAATGTCATATAATCAAATGCACTTCAGAAGTCAAAAACACAAATAATGTATTCACATTTTTGTCATATTATTTTTAGAAGTAATTAAAAAAAAGATATAAGCTGTTTTTAAAACTATTTCCTTACTACCTATGAAACACAAGCTTTGTGCATTGTTACTGAGCCAGGGTTAGAAATTAACACTAGTTAGACAACAGGTCGAATTCAAGATGATCAAGGAATACACGATACAACCAATTCTCCAGTTCAGATAACCCCCTCCTCTCCCAAACATTGTACAATGTTCTCCAACAGGAATACATCATTATGTACATAAGAATCTCAATGAACTACAGCTGTAACAAACTATGGATGACTGGTAAAGACTCTACCTGTTTCTCCATGTAGGACGTTGTATAGGGAGCCGTACGGCATGAACTGGCTGATCACCACCAGATTTGGGGGCTGGTTACAACAAGCCAGGACTGGCAACACATTGGGGTTATTAAAGATCCTGAAAAGAAGAAACCACCAGTCACAACAGCTCACATAAAGAACAAACTTTATCATCTGTACAAGTATTATATCAGCTTGTGTTGCTCTTACTTACAGGTTGCTGCCATCATTTTGTTGTCCAACAACCAATTTGCAATAGAAATACATTTGCAGCATTACAAATATTGATTCTGAATTGTTTTCTACAAACATACTTCAGATAAAACAAGCTTTTCTTGTTTTTAAACTGAACATGTGGACAACATATTTCTTATAAAAGTCTCATTTTACCAAATAAAATTTTAAATGAACATTCTGCTGCCCAATAACTTATCAGTACATGTACAATTATTGGAGTTATTGAAGTGCAATATTACCTTAGTCGCGGGAATTCCTCCTGAAAGTCGCGAGAGTTACGCGTTGTACATTCCCTCACATTGAGTATTTTAGCCACGATATCATTGCCTTGCCACTGTCCCCGCCAGAGCTGCCAAACGAAGTACATACCAACAATATAACAGTCAGCAATATAACATTGTCATCAACACCTGATGCCGAAAACTTAGGAAATAGTCAAATCAAGGTGTATAACAAACATACTGAGTAGAGATTCCTGATTGTGTAGTGGTTACAAAACAAGACTGACTTCAAGGGAATATTAGGTATTTGTCTGCTGATGACACAGTGAAATGGTTGTTGACAATGTATCTATTATGCTATTTGAGCATAAACAAGCAATATATGTTAGGAAATTTACTAAACTCAATATGTAAATTGAGAACTGTTGTTTAAATAACTTCCTTGACATGTGATCTGTAAAGACTGTCAGACACAGTTTTCTTACTCTGTACTGAAAGTATAACACTAAGGCTTGCCAAAAACTTTTACCTTCCCTGAATGTGCTCTGTAGTGGTAACAGACATACCTCCCCTGAGAGTATATGGTGACAGACTTACCTCCCCTGAGAGTATATGGTGACAGACCTAACTCCCCTGAGAGTATATGGTGACAGACCTACCTCCCTGAGAGTATGGTAGCAGTATACAGTAGAAATGGCCCGACTCTGATAAACAAGGCACATGTCGAGGAAATGTAAACACAGCGGATTTACCCTACACAACACATGTATACATGTATATATTTGTAAACTGCATTACATTTACAATACATATAAAGTACTGAGAAGTGTATAAACCTCTTTTTTCTATGTATGTCACTTGTGTGAAAACCATGGTTACCACATCAAAAATTACCAAAAAATGCCAAAAATTGCTATTTTTAACCCAAAATTTGACCCCCGCAACTAGTAATTTTTTTCCTAAGCTCTGTCTGAAATTAAAGATTACCTACCTGGTTGCAGAATTATCTGGGTCCCAGTAAAGTTGTAAAACTTGATTTTTTGCAATTTTGCGTCGTGTGCTGTTGTCAAAATTTTACCTCCTGTAAAGCTAGCTTTTCATGTGTACGCACCCTTACGGATTATGGCCAAAATTTTATCCTCGAACCAAAAAAATCTTCTTTCTTTTTTACAAATGTGAAGCTCACATAGCCCACTTCATCATGCTTATACCAATTTTAGTACAGTTTTATTTTTCATATTTTTTTCACATATCATTATACTGGGGTTAGCCATTTAACAAAAATATCACCCATGGCAACAACCCTCTACTGTATACTGCTACCTATATGGTGACAGACTAACCTCCCTGGAGAGTATATGACGTTAAGACTTACCTCCCCTGAAAGTATAAGGCGTTAGACTTACCTCCCCTGAGAGTATAGGCCGTAGACTTTCCTCTCCTGAGAGTATAATGCCTTTAACTTACCTCCCCTGAGAGTATATGGTCTTAAGCTTACCTTCCCTGAGAGTATATGGCTGTAGACTTACCTCCCCTGAGAATATATGGAGACAGACTTACCTCCCCCGAGAGTATATGGAGACAGACTTACCTCCCCTGAGTGTGTTGTGGTGACAGGTTTACTGAGGTTGAGCTGTGCTATGTCTATACCAGTATGTCTAGATAACAAGGCATCTCCTGAAACAGCAGTCAATGAAAATACTGTTAAAAAGATCAAGGTTTAATACACAGACACTCATTAAACAAGTTTTTTTATAGGAACTTCAGGAGGAGTTCAGCAGAATACAATTGTTGCACTCCTACACTTGTTACAGAAATGGCAAAAAAAATGATAAAATATTTTCAAAGAAAATATAACATTTCTGATGTTAATTAATAAAAAACAATTACAGAGTCAGTCACAATGAAAATAACTATATGATGCATTTTGTTTTATAGTCACACAAGGATTTGAATCACAAAGCACATAGGTTATTCATTCAGTCAATTATCACACTCAGATTTTGTTAAGTCTAAACATGAAATCTGCACCATTTGGTTAATCTCCATCAATTACGGTAAGTTGCTACGAAGACAAGGAGACAGCCTTTCGACATACACTAACTATAACTATCAGGTAGAATATATATCATCTTTGAGTGTATGACAATTCACTGTACATAAACATTTCTGTATACATCATGCAAAGCATTGTGCACATGTACATCCTTTGTAAAATGTTGAATCAAAATGGTAGACAAAAATCACATAAATAATATTATAACTTACTCAACTATAATGTCTCTAGACCTTACGATCCTGAACAAAATGTTATTTGAAGTTTACAACATATTTGACCCGTGTGACCTTAATAGAAAGTTATTGTAATTTACATGAAGATATTCTTTAGCACTACATCCAAAATACCTACTGGCCAAATGTCAGGATACTGGACCACATTGAACTCAAAAAGAAGATTCTTAAACCCTTTACCCGTTACATTCCATGTTAACTTTTGAACCCAGCCAGCACTCAAAGTTGACCTTTGATCTGAACAAAATATGTACGAAAAGATTTGCAGTACTGATCTACATAACATATCCAAGTATCATGGCTCTAATTTAGATTTTTTTTATACAATGTCGTTTAGAGTTTTAAACATATATGGCCCCTTGTGACCTTGAGAGAATGTCAAGGTTTTTCAAGGTACTTTATAGTACTCTTTTCTAGGTACCTAGGGGCCAAATATTAGGACCTAGGGTATTTGTAGAGGCAGTTAAAGGAAAACATTGAACGACAGAAAGACCAGAGGATGCTGCACGTAATTACCATAAGCTCACAAACATGTTATGACAGATAAAATGGATCTCTTGTTTCCAGGTATACAATTAATGCATAATAATTTAATATGAAAAGCATATATATTAATGATACATAATATATAAAATATATCAAATATCAAACATACATCGTTTACATCTCAAGGTATTGTATTTGAAATTTTTCCATTTCTGAATATTTGGTTATACTGTATCTGTTACATATATAATGAAATATAACAAGAGAGGACAGTACAATATAAGAGATCTGGCACTGTCTCTGTTTGTGTGTGAGAAAATGTAGACTAGCACAATATAAGAGATCAGGCACTGTCTCTGTTTGTGTGTAAGAAAATGTAGACTAGCACAATATAAGAGATCTGGCACTGTCTCTGTTTGTGTGTGAGAAAATGTAGACTAGCACAATATAAGAGATCGGGCACTGTGTCTGTGTGTGAGAACATGTATACTAGCACAATATAAAAGATCGCGCACTGTCTCTGTTTGTGTGTGAGAAAATGTAGACTAGCACAATATAATAGATCAGGCACTGTCTCTGTTTGTGTGTAAGAAAATGTAGACTAGCACAATATAAGAGATCTGGCACTGTCTCTGTTTGTGTTTGAGAAAATGTAGACTAGCACAATATAAGAGATCTGGCACTGTCTCTGTTTGTGTTTGAGAAAATGTAGACTAGCACAATATAAGAGATCAGGCACTGTACTGTCTCTGTTTGTGTGTAAGAAAATGTAGACTAGCACAATATAAGAGATCTAGCACTGTCTCTGTTTGTGTGTGAGAAAATGTAGACTAGCACAATATAATAGATCAGGCACTGTCTCTGTTTGTGTGTAAGAAAATGTAGACTAGCACAATATAAGAGATCTGGCACTGTCTCTGTTTGTGTTTGAGAAAATGTAGACTAGCACAATATAAGAGATCGGGCACTGTCTCTGTGTGTGAGAACATGTATACTAGCACAATATAAAAGATCGGGCACTGTCTCTGTTTGTGTGTGAGAAAATGTAGACTAACACTATATAAGAGATCAGGCACGGTCTCTGTTTGTGTGTAAGAAATTGTATACTAGCACAATATAAAAGAACGGGCACTGTCTCTGTTTGTGAGGGAGAAAATGTAGACTAGTAGATTATAAGAGATCGGGCACTGTGTCTGTGTGTGAGAACATGTAAACTAGCACAATATAAAAGATCGGGCACTGTCTCTGTTTGTGAGGGAGAAAATGTAGACTAGTAGATTATAAGAGATCGGGCACTGTCTCTGTTTGTGTGTGAGAAAATGTAGACTAACACTATATAAGAGATCAGGCACTGTCTCTGTTTGTGTGTAAGAAATTGTATACTAGCACAATATAAGAGATCGGGCACTGTCTCTGTTTGTGTGTGAGAAAATGTATACTAGCACAATATAAGAGATCGGGCCCTGTCTCTGTTTGTGTGTGAGAAAATGTATACTAGCACAATATAAAAGATCAGGCACTGTCTCAGTTTGTGTGTGAGAAAATGTATACTAGCACAATATAAGAGATCGGGCCCTGTCTCTGTTTGTGTGTGAGAAAATGTATACTAGCACAATATAAAAGATCGGGCACTGTCCCTGTTTGTGTGTGAGAAAATGTATACTAGCACAATATAAGAGATAGGGCACTGTCTGTTTGTGTGTGAGAAAATGTAGACTAGCACAATATAAGAGATCAGGCACTGTCTCTGTTTGTGTGTGAGAAAATGTAGACTAGCACAATATAAGAGATCGGGCACTGTCTCTGTTTGTGTGTGAGAAAATGTAGACTAGCACAATATAAGAGATCGGGCACTGTCTCTGTTTGTGTGTGAGAAAATGTAGACTAGCACAATATAAGAGATCGGGCACTGTCTCTGTTTGTGTGTGAGAAAATGTAGACTAGCACAATATAAGAGATCGGGCACTGTCTCTGTTTGTGTGTGAGAAAATGTAGACTAGCACAATATAAGAGATCGGGCACTGTCTCTGTTTGTGTGTGAGAAAATGTAGACTAGCACAATATAAGAGATCGGGCACTGTCTCTGTTTGTGTGTGAGAAAATGTAGACTAGCACAATATAAGAGATCGGGCACTGTCTCTGTTTGTGTGTGAGAAAATGTAGACTAGCACAATATAAGAGATCGGGCACTGTCTCTGTTTGTGTGTGAGAAAATGTAGACTAGCACAATATAAGAGATCGGGCACTGTCTCTGTTTGTGTGTGAGAAAATGTAGACTAGCACAATATAAGAGATCGGGCACTGTCTCTGTTTGTGTGTGAGAAAATGTAGACTAGCACAATATAAGAGATCGGGCACTGTCTCTGTTTGTGTGTGAGAAAATGTAGACTAGCACAATATAAGAGATCGGGCACTGTCTCTGTTTGTGTGTGAGAAAATGTAGACTAGCACAATATAAGAGATCGGGCACTGTCTCTGTTTGTGTGTGAGAAAATGTAGACTAGCACAATATAAGAGATCGGGCACTGTCTCTGTTTGTGTGTGAGAAAATGTAGACTAGCACAATATAAGAGATCGGGCACTGTCTCTGTTTGTGTGTGAGAAAATGTAGACTAGCACAATATAAGAGATCGGGCACTGTCTCTGTTTGTGTGTGAGAAAATGTAGACTAGCACAATATAAGAGATCGGGCACTGTCTCTGTTTGTGTGTGAGAAAATGTAGACTAGCACAATATAAGAGATCGGGCACTGTCTCTGTTTGTGTGTGAGAAAATGTAGACTAGCACAATATAAGAGATCGGGCACTGTCTCTGTTTGTGTGTGAGAAAATGTAGACTAGCACAATATAAGAGATCGGGCACTGTCTCTGTTTGTGTGTGAGAAAATGTAGACTAGCACAATATAAGAGATCGGGCACTGTCTCTGTTTGTGTGTGAGAAAATGTAGACTAGCACAATATAAGAGATCGGGCACTGTCTCTGTTTGTGTGTGAGAAAATGTAGACTAGCACAATATAAGAGATCGGGCACTGTCTCTGTTTGTGTGTGAGAAAATGTAGACTAGCACAATATAAGAGATCGGGCACTGTCTCTGTTTGTGTGTGAGAAAATGTAGACTAGCACAATATAAGAGATCGGGCACTGTCTCTGTTTGTGTGTGAGAAAATGTAGACTAGCACAATATAAGAGATCGGGCACTGTCTCTGTTTGTGTGTGAGAAAATGTAGACTAGCACAATATAAGAGATCGGGCACTGTCTCTGTTTGTGTGTGAGAAAATGTAGACTAGCACAATATAAGAGATCGGGCACTGTCTCTGTTTGTGTGTGAGAAAATGTAGCACAATGAATGTAGGACATCGGAAACTGTCATGTTTTTGCTAGAGAGATCTAGAGTGTGGTGTAATGTGGGAGATCGGGACCATCATTTTTTGTGTGGGAGATTGGGACCATCATTTTTTGTGTGGGAGATTGGGACCATCATTTTTTGTGTGGGAGATCGGGACCATCATTTTTTTTGTGTGGGAGATTGGGACCATCATTTTTTGTGTGGGAGATTGGAAGCATCATTTTTTGTGTGGGAGATTGGGACCATCATTTTTTGGGTGGGAGATTGGAACCATCATTTTTTGGGTGGGAGATTGGGACCATCATTTTTTGGGTGGGAGATTGGGACCATCATTTTTTGTGTGGGAGATTGGGACCATCATTTTTTGTGTGGGAGATTGGGACCATCATTTTTTGTTTAACAGAGTAGGCAGTACAGGTAAAAGATCAGGACTATTTTTGTTTGTTTTTTGAGAGAGGGAAGCATAATGCAAAAGATTTGTACAGTCACTATTTGTATTAAGATGAGTAGTACCGTTTAATTGTTCATGATTATCATAATTTCTGTTAATGAACGATTGCTCAACCTGAGACTGAAGCATGACCTGTAACAGGAAGGCACATACCAAATCATATCACCACTACATTGTAATACATTTACACCCAATCAATCAACCACAATTCAATATCAACAGCATATATTTTCAATTTCACAATTTTTTCTGAGAAGTTCTTATATTTTACTTGTTAAGTGCTGTTACAGTTGCTGAAGTACAACAGGCCAAAATCAGGTGATCAATAATTTCACATACATTATATGAAATGGGGGGGTTCTACAATGAGATTACATATGTACGTTCGTAATGACAGCAGTCCGAAAGAAAGACTGAAGAAACAAATTAGGTGTTCAATCAGGGTCCCTTTTACATCAACAATGAAAGATTCAATAGCAACTTTTGATGACCGAAAATTATCGATGATACAATTTTACAAAACATAAATTTAAATGTAACCTAATTCTGCCTCAAGCTGGTCAAAACCTTGAAGCTATACCTGATGAAAGTAATCAATTTATGTTCTTTCTATAACAGAAACTAACAAGCACAGTATATATGCTATCTTAAATTCAATGTTGTCATAAAAGATCACAATTTACAAATAAAATATGTGTACATCAATTTAATATACTTGCAATACAAAGCATACAGCACTTACTGCTCCTAGTTTTATATCCCAGCCAGCTGCGGTCCTTGAATGGGATTTTCTGTAGATCTTGTCCGAGCTGTAAGGCTCGATCTACAACAATACAACATCCCGTACAGTCATGATGTCATGGCAGAGTGTTTACGATTAAAACATGAAATATTCCATGTAAACAAATCTGAGAATTCTAGTTGGTAAGACAATGATTATATGTATCCCATTTTTGCATTATACTCATTGGTTAACCATGTTGAACTTTAACCTCTAGGCATATATCCATCTACTTAGTACTTATCTTTCTTTTGTAAATGTTAAAGTTTGGTCAAGCTTTTAGTTAGAAGTTTGTCTACTTGGTAAATTATTCTGATACAAACAATTATCGCTATTTGTTTAGACGACATTTACCTCTTAATGCCTCAGCTAGTCTCAGTTTGGCTTTGTCCAGAGGTGTCTCATCAAATTTGTTGGCAATCCCAACAAGTGCTCCATTGTTGACAAAATCCTGTGTGTGGAACAACAAGCTAGTTTTGAGATCAGTCTGAGTCATATACTGTTTTATATGTAAAAGTCCTAATTCTAAGGTAAAGGAACCTTTTTGCTGCATTGTAACTTATTGTGAAGTTTTTTTAATGCAGCTATTGGTACTATATATTTATATATATAATATATAAACTTTATTTATANTCATGTCCGATCGGGGAATCGAACCCCGGCCGCCTTGGTGAAAGGCAAGTGCGCTATCCACTGCACCACCCAACCACCCGATATATATATATATATATCAGGTCAGTCTTTTAGTGGAAAATTTGGGCTAGATGTTTTTCTACGTGAAATTACCTCAGTAACTTTGTTAATTGTCGCACAAAAAATGTATTGAGTTATGTATATATGCTTATTGTATTGATTGTATAAAATTGTATATATCTATGTACTATAAAGCGCTTTAGAGTGGCTTATTCTAGCCAGATAGGGTGCTATATCAAATGTTGTATAATGTATATTATTATTGTATATTACAGTGTATTACAATCCAGCAACTTCTATTTTAACCAAGGTAGCTAGATTATTGAAACTACACTGTATACAAACATTCCTTTGGTTTTCTGCAAAGAACATCTTTCATGATGAAAGTTAAACAATCTTACTGGCTTATTTGAATGAAAGATAGGAGGCTAAAAATAATTCATATCATCAAACATGAATCTGTATTTTCCATTAAACTTTCCATGTACTGTAACAGAATCCTGTGATCTATTATGTTTATAAGTGTGACATTACTACCTCTGCTACGTAGTCCTGGCCCCAGAAACATGCGTAGTGAAGTGGTGTATTCCCGTGTTCGTTTACAGCATTGATATTTGCCTTGTTGTGTAGAAGCTGAAACAATAATGCATAAAGTCATGTGATAGTATTAAGTAATTGCAACAAATTGACAATCTTTCATCAAATTGACAATACAGTATAAGCTATCCTAAGAATCTATCAATCATAATGTCAACTGTTATAGCAATTATACCACTATACAATGGTACATATATATCACCTTAAATATAAACTCCAAATTCATCAACCACTCCAGTCCTCAGTCCATTTTTAATTGACCTATGGATGGGGTTTGGAACATATGACCATTGACATTTAAACGACAACTTTAGTGTGAGCATTTGATTGGAGTGACAGTCAAACATGATCATGATGGTGATGAGGTTGACTGCTGATTCCATGGCATAAAATGTTCTAAATTATAGTAACTTATCTACTCTAAAAATGTTCTAAATTATAGTAACTTATCTACTCTAAAAATGTTCTAAATTATAGTAACTTATCTACTCTAAAAATGTTCTAAATTATAGTAACTTATCTACTCTAAAAATGTTCTAAATTATAGTAACTTATCTACTCTAAAAATGTTCTAAATTATAGTAACTTATCTACTCTAAAAATGTTCTAAATTATAGTAACTTATCTACTCTAAAAATGTTCTAAATTATAGTAACTTATCTACTCTAAAAATGTTCTAAATTATAGTAACTTATCTACTCTAAAAATGTTCTAAATTATAGTAACTTATCTACTCTAAAAATGTTCTAAATTATAGTAACTTATCTACTCTAAAAATGTTCTAAATTATAGTAACTTATCTACTCTAAAAATGTTCACATTTGTGGTTATTATGTTACCATCATCAAATTTCTATATATATTGTGTTTTAGTGTTGGAAAAAGTTTCTGAATTTTCCTTTTACATGTACCTTGGGGGAAAAACCTGTTAGGCTGTTACCCCAGTCATCAACTGTTTACTAATGGTTTTCAATTTTAGTGATTTATGTGGTTACTTTAATCGGATTTCACCTATGATATCATATTAAAGCCCTGTTCTACACTATCATGTTAAAGCACTGCTCTACACTATTATGCCACAATTTCTAGAAATTCAGCAAGATCTTCTTTCAGTAACATGTTCATTCCATTTATTAAAGATAATTTTTATATTTTCATTTCGAGGGCTGTGAAATCATCAACAGATATTGATCAGTTACTCAAACTATCAATAATACTTATTGCTTAATAAATTTTAATCCTAATTGGCTTGTATTGTGAATAAAAATACATTGGTTGAATTATATAGTTATTGAAAATTAAATTACTGTAGCGTTATACAGCTGTCACTCAAGAATGAAAATGTTCTTACCCTGTACAGTATCTATATAATATAGGTATATCTTAATTGTACTTTATACAGACAGATTTTGGTGAAAATCATTAAAGTGAACAAAACTTTCCGAAATACTTCAATTTTAACAGCGAAAAAAACCCATTTAATTGTAAATGCAATTTTCCTATTTCCAGCATACCTTGAATCTATAGCATAAGTGCATATTTTGGAACATAATTCAAGGTGTAAACTGCAAATGGAGTTGTCTGCCCTTGTACTGATTCTTACCATGAGAGCTATGTCACGGTGACCATGGCTGGCGGCAAGGTGTAATGCCGTGTCATCCCCCATGTTAGTGGCGTTGATGCGTGCCCCTCGCTGTATCAACATATCCACAATGTTATTACGCCCCTCTCTGGCCGCCCAGTGGAGCAAACTGAACCGGTGGTCATCCCTGTAAAAACATAGGTAGGATATTTACAAATAATAAGGAGATATATCTATAACCTTAAAGTACTAATACTATAACCATATATATAGGTTACACAACGAGTGGTTGTTGAATATGGTATTTATTTCACTCAAGTTGTGAACTTTTTGAGTGAAATAAATACCATATTCATCAACCACTCGTTGTAACACAGTAACTTTTGAAAATTAACTAACAAGAGTGAAATAAATACCATACTCAACAACCACGAGTCGTGTGATCTGTTTCTGTCACAATCTCAGTCGGAAACCGATGGAGTGTGACCTGATTTTAATAACATACACACATTAAGTATTGAGAATATGCAGTATTGCATCAATTTATATAAATTGACCACAGACTATATGCGCGTACACATATCGTACGAAGTCTGCCTCCCGCCAAGTGATGAAGACAAACTCATCGCTGTCAATGTCCAAAACCATAGGCCTGGGGCGTTTCTTCGTGACGGTTCTATGGTTGACATTTATAATGAAAGTTCAGCCATAGTCAGACTCTCCAAATAGCGATAAAGGGACGTTGGGAGAACGAAATATTTCCCGACACTGTGACAGATCTTGTTTTGGTTTCATGAAATATTCAGAATGTTCTGGTTTTGGGGTGTAATGTATATATATGTTCCATTGCATTACTGCTATTCACTTTTTAAATGATATTGATAATTAATTATACCAGTTTGTTTCTTTATGTGTATTTGCATAAGTAACATAGGTTAAACTGAAGCAAAAATAAATAAATCATGCTCTAAATGTAATTAAATACCTGTTCAATATCAATCTGTAATACACTTGAACATATTAACTTTCTAAACCTTTGCTGACTCTGGTATAGAAGTTTATTATACATCATTACCCAGGTAATGTTGCTACATGTATACCCATGTTGTATAAAACTCTAAAAATAGCAAAGGGTGCTTTCCAACTTTATCTCTATGTAATCAACACACAGGGCTACTGGGTGGTGCTTTCCAACTTTATAATATCTCTATGTAATCAACACACAGGGCTACTGGGTGGTGCTTTCCAACTTTATAATATCTCTATGTAATCAACACACAGGGCTACTGGGTGGTGCTTTCCAACTTTATAATATCTCTATGTAATCAACACACAGGGCTACTGGGTGGTGCTTTCCAACTTTATAATATCTCTATGTAATCAACACACAGGGCTACTGGGTGGTGCTTTCCAACTTTATAATATCTCTATGTAATCAACACACAGGGCTACTGGGTGGTGCTTTCCAACTTTATAATATCTCTATGTAATCAACACACAGGGCTACTGGGTGGTGCTTTCCAACTTTATAATATCTCTATGTAATCAACACACAGGGCTACTGGGTGGTGCTTTCCAACTTTATAATATCTCTATGTAATCAACACACAGGGCTACTGGGTGGTGCTTTCCAACTTTATAATATCTCTATGTAATCAACACACAGGGCTACTGGGTGGTGCTTTCCAACTTTATAATATCTCTATGTAATCAACACACAGGGCTACTGGGTGGTGCTTTCCAACTTTATAATATCTCTATGTAATCAACACACAGGGCTACTGGGTGGTGCTTTCCAACTTTATAATATTTCTATGTAATCAACACACAGGGCTACTGGGTGGTGCTTTCAGTGCAAGCCATAACTGTGTGCAGTACCTTATACTTGAAAAACAACAACATAGTATTAGTGCTACAGTGCTTGTTTTTGCATGGTAAGCGTATACCTGAAGCATATCCCTAAACAATATATAATTTTATATTCTTATGCTTTTACCTGACAATCCTATTTTACGTTTTACTGCAAGGCAACAAACATTAGTCAGGTTTCCCCAATAGGAGTGTATTGTATTGGACACCCTTGGCTCGCGAAGTTGGGTTTCCCCTATCATCCCCAGAAAAAATAGGATAGGTAGCTAAAGGTAAGATTATTTTTCTTATTTTAGAAAATTATAGTTTTACTATATGCTTATAATAATAGAGCAGGAGTTCTGACTGTAACAGTGATAAATGCAAATAAAAACTTCAAGGTAGGCACAAAAACCTACCAGGTAGATTAGGGTTAGCAGGAACATACAAGATTTTTTTATATACTGAACATTAACTTTTTTAATATCTTCACTAAGAAAATAGTTCTCTGTTTTAAAGTTTGAAGTTGAGAACATACTTAATTTAATTTGATAATTTGTAATTTGATTGAATGGAATAAATCACTCCATATTGAGTATACATGAATCCGCTGAAATGCCCGTATATCATGTGTTTATTCCTATAACTCTGGCCCCTGTGTGCCCTTGGTTATCCCTATATCGCATCCATCTATATAGCTATCAATGATGGGATACCGGATCTACCCCCTGGTGAGGCTTTTACAGGTCTGAGATTAAATCCTGTGGGGAGCCCCTTTGTTTGTGTTCTAGTTGCGTTTCCTGTTAGATGATGTTAGGAGAAGGATGCATTCCTCAGCGATGATGGAAGCTATATCCCTCACCGGGGGGGAGTCCCAACCACTGCACAGATCAGGGATGTTAAGTCCATCACTGTGCTGCCTTGACCGAAAGTACCACCCTTCTAGACATACATATAATTCTGTATCATTTTTTTTCTTTAAATAATGCAAGTTCTTTTTTATGAAGCAGTACTTTTTTTCTTTAGACATTTTCTCTACAACTTTATATGTACGTGTTAATTGTGTTTACCGAGTCAAGTGACCTTCACAATACACAAGTACAAACACATATACAGTAGAGGTATATATGTATGATTTATTAGGGAAACCATAATGATATTCATAGGGTGTCATTCCTGGCCTAGTATGAAGAATAAGGTTTGTGATATTATAGCTTGCCCAGTCAAAATGGGGCTAGACAGATCTAGATATACATTGTACACCAGGAAATTTGAGAACTGACTCTGGCTTCCAAGTTCACCAGTAGATGCCTGGGTTGGTTTTGTAATACGATTTATTTTTCTTGTAATGCTCCAATCCATGAGTCACCAAATTATAAAACATTATATACAGTGCTAGGTATTTATTGAACTAAACCACCTGCCTCACTTACTATCCTGGGCCTCTATTAAAACCAGTAAATGATGCTAGTAAACTCCATTTTTCATAAAGATATCTTGAGCAGTTTAAGAATTATGGCCAGACAATTTTTTACTGAAAATTAATTACTTGTTTGACCTTTGACCTTGAGGTAAATACGATGGTTCAATTACAATACGCTGTGGGTAATGCTGATAGAGTTTATCAAGACGATATAACTATAACCTATAAAATCAACCCTTCTTGTTTTTATAGTTGGGGGGGGGGGTATACAAACATGGCCGAGATACAGTTTTACTAACAATTAATTACCATATCTCTGACCTTTGTCATTTAGGTGAAGATCCCAGTGATAAAGTACTATACACACAGCTCTTATTCTGTTGGAAATAATCCATGCACATTGTACACATCTTTTTTATAACCACTGTTTAAATGTCTCAGTCTAGTGATCTGACACCATTGCTTTATTTGTAATAAACTAAATGATATAAAATAAATACAAATAATACCCAACTTTTAATTAGGTGCTAACAATCGTTTTACAAATTCAACAGCGTGCAATGCAAGCTAGGTTCAGGCAAAATATTTGGACTCTAGAACTCTTGGTTAATCAGAAGAAACATTTTTTTCTCTCTCCCAATTTGACTCATGTGACCTTGAAAGTGGTATAAGCTTTAGGTCAGTATTTAAACTACTGTAACATAATAGCACTTAACTTTAATACCCCAGCATGCTGCAGACCAACACTACTGAACCTAAACCCAGCTAACCTCTTGGCATGACCCCTGTGACCTTGAAAGCAGTTCAAAGTCATTCACATTCATCCAAGCATCACTACATGTAGGCCACATATAATCACCCAAGGACAATTGCTTGGTTAAATTAAAAGAAGTTGTCAAGATTTAAAGAAATATTAGACCCTTGTGACCTTAAAGTGTGTCAAGGTTTTTAATTTGAACATTCTTGATAGTCCATCATCTATCTAATATATATGGGTCTACAAGTCAAATATTATTACCGGTATCTTAGGATTCTTGGTTACCGGCATTCAACAGAAGTTGTCAGGTGTGTTTTTTTTTTATACATTTGACCCCTGTGACCTTGCTAACCAACACAATAGGTTTACTTGATGTAATAATTTAAACAAACACTATAAATAGACAGTAATTTGTTGTTACTGAAGAATTAGCAGTTTAATGCAGTATCTTACAGTGTACAGGATTGGCACCTTAATGCAGTATCTTACAGTGTACAGGATTGGCACCGATACACAAATACATGATCATCAGTAACAAAAACAACCCTCTTCAATTACATGTTCATAATAAACCATACACCTACTCCTGGTAATAATAAATAGGATATATCTTGTACATTTGATTTGACAATTTGATAATCTAGTATACCAGGTTGTGTGGCATCTCTCCAGTGATATAACCTAGTATAGAGGGAAAACTTGCCAAGTTTAAAGAGACAGGTCAATGATGTCAAAACACTGGCCTCAGTGGCCTGAACACCTACTGTACATTGTATGTATCATATGAACTAAAATGAGTATTTTATAGAGCTTTTTAATAATAACAAGTGTATCAAATTCAATGGTCCTTTCTAGAATTTTTATTGTATCTTTATGACTTAGCAATGAGTGTACAACTAAATATGTACTAAACTGCAAAGGTCTCCAACGAGACTTGTGCATCTGTGTACACCATTTCAATTCTTCAACACACATAATGTGTGCACTATATAGTCTATGTGTGAACACACAGTGACACTATCTCTGATCCCACAAGTAAAAAGATACTTCTATATAAGCCACTCTTCTGATTTGTCACACTCAGATATTTATTTAAAGCAAAACAACGCTTTATATATGGCATCTTTGTTGGTATAAAATGTTGAATATCAGAGAATCTATACATCGATCATCAATACACCCTGTAATTGACCCAGTTAAAGCACACCTGGCCATGCTATATGCCCACTACTATATATACACCATATATAGGGTCTTTGTAGTCAACATGGTAATAGTGAAACATAGAATAATCTACTGTTCGAAAAAGTCATTTCATGTATGGGTGTAATAATTTCAAAAAATTTCAAACTGCCAAAATGTGGTCATCGACAAATCATAACATGTACAATATTGGAGATCTATATATATAGTATGTATGTGTACCAATACCTACATTTTAACACAGTATTCTAAGTTCTAGTATCCAGTATTAGTCAATGTAGCTTTCAGTTAATAGGTAACACTATAATGATAAATGTAATGATATAAACTCACTGTACATTTTCAATCTGTAACTTAATTTAAATACATTTGATAATATGAAACAAGAGGCCCATGGGCCTTAACGGTCACCTGAGTCTATAGTATTTATTTTTGTTGTTGAAATATGTACCAATTTGAGTAAAAAATAGTATAATGTTAACTTAACTTTGTCAGGACCATGAGCTGATCATTCCTAGACCAATTTTAAGTGAGATCGGCCTATTAGAACTTAGTAGCAAAATAGCGGCCATGGCAGCCAAATTGTATTTCTGATTGACCCGAAAAATAACAACACTTTGTCAGGACCATGAGGCGATCATTCCTACCAACTTTCAGTTCAATCGGTCCAGCAGAACTTGACTTTAAGTTTGAAATAGGTTTTCAAAATGGCGGCCGTGGCGGCCATATTGGATTTCTGATCGACCCGAAAAATAACAACACTTTGTCAGGACCATGAGGCGATCATTCCTACCAACTTTCAGTTCAATCGGTCCAGCAGAACTTGACTTTAAGTTTGAAATAGGTTTTCAAAATGGCGGCCGTGGCGGCCATATTGGATTTCTGATCGACCCGAAAAATAACAACACTTTGTCAGGACCATGAGGCGATCATTCCTATCAACTTTCAGTTCAATCGGCCCAGCAGAACTTGACTTTAAGTTTGAAATGTAAAATGTTAACGGACGACGGACGACGGACGACGTACGACGGACGACGGACGACGACGGACGAAAACGGATAGCAATAGGTCACTTGAGCTAAAGCTCAGGTGACCTAAAAAAGAAATCGTATTTAAAATGACGTCCTTTAGTATATGTACACTTTCATTAAATTTGAATTATTGCAGCCCTGATATACATGAAATGTTTTTAAACCTTCAAGCTGTTGGGACAGTCAAGTGGTTACTTTCATTCCACTAGCCCTGAAAAATACTTAACAATTACAAAGGTTCAGAATATGTAGGTCAAAATAATCCACTAGTGGGAATCCCGAAATCTGGTAGTCTCGGCAGTCCGGATAGTTGGGATTGTACACCTTTGTATAGTTTGGTTTGTGTTTTAGGTTGGATGTTTAGGTTTTGATGGTGGAGGATAGCTGGAGTTCCGCGAGAAAAAACACTGACCTTCGCCCAGTACCTGATGACTGCCCCACGTAGGCCTTGAACCTGCTTCCGAGTGGTGGAGGGCTATAAGTGGTAGCAGAATGTCAGACACCTTAACCACTTGGCCATCGTGGCCCCCCTTTGTATATATAGTAAATTATATATTTACAATATGTATACAATTGTGTTCCTTATCTAACACGACTGTAAACTTTGCCAAAGAATCACAGAGCCAAAAATTACTCAGTCATTTAGTTGGAGGGTGGACATTTCTTTTTAAATGTAAATTAAAGACTTGTCATTATACCCTTACACCTGTTAACTATACCTACGTATACACATGCTTTGAAAGAGACTGGACCTTTGACTGTGCAATCACCCATTTCTAACCTACATGTAATGTTCATGTCTGCAGTTGAATGATCATTGATGTATTCAAGCCCACAATGTAAATGTTAAGCTGATAACAACAATTTGTCAATTGTTCTAACAGACAATTACACAGAGTGAAGATTACAATGATTAGACAAGTACACTGAAAGTTGATTCTGCTGGCTTTTTGCTTCTGTGATGTGAATGCATATAATTTCATGTTTAATTTTTCGCGACGACAGCTTCGATGCCTCAATAGTCGAGCGGTAACATGTTCGCTCAATGTGCGGAAGGTCTAGTGTTCGACTCCCGGCCAAGCCAAAAGAAAAAATCAGTTTTCTGACCAAAGAAAATAAACGGACAGGGGTACGAACAACTTGCGCATAATTAAAAAGAAAAAACAGAAAATAAGGGGATGGACAACTTAAGCATATCTAAAAAATAAAAATAAAAGTTTAAAGAAGATTTCATGAGCTACCCCCAGATGTTTCCAAACCTAGTTCTACAGAATAGGTTTGGTTCATTAATTGTTGTGTTGATATATACTTCCACACAGCTGACCGAAGGTAAGGAGTTTAAAATGTAGCCAATTTAAAAATGTAGAATTTTCAGTTTAAATGTTAACCTATCACGGAATTTGTGCTTATATATTTCCTCAATAGTCCTGCAAACAAAATCGTATTCATAAAATGTAGCCCCGTATTATTATATTGTAGCGTATGTCTGAGAAAACAGAAGCAAACAGCAAAGCATATAGATTTGGAAATGATGAGAAATATTGTTCAATAGGCAGCTTCATCAGTCTCCAGAGATTACGAACTTCACAACTCTCGCAAAATATTTGGAAGACTTGCATATGATGTTGCTGCTGTCCCACTTAAATATATGGTATGTTAAAATCACCCGACCAAGAAACTGGTCGAGAGACGAGAACGTCTTACACTGAGACCGGATCAATGTAGGTCCAGGTATATCCCGTCCAGGGCCTCTTTCAATCATAACATAATATATTTGACCTACTTCCACTGAATCATTGCAACTTGGAGATGTACAAATATGTAAACTTCAAAAAGTAAAGGAACTATCAAGAAAATAAAGAAGTACAAAAGGTCAATTATTAAACAAGACTGCAGCGAGAATGTCGATATCGAAAAAAACCCATCAGTAAGATTGTCGAAATGGGAGCGGTCGAAGTTATGTTAGATAAATACGGGACCATGTTTTCTACCTACCCTTGGTTCAGGTCGTTTTCAGTGTTATCCAGCCATACTCGAACATGGAAAGCATTTCCTTCTCTAACTTGTGTGAAAATATCGTCCATGTCTGTACACAATAAGAATCTGTTGTAGTAAAACGATTGTTGTTTGTAATGTTACTTGCAGTCCCGACACACTAGGCCTAAGTCTAGGTCCTAATTATTGTTGAGTGGATGCACACCCGACAGCGTTCATCTTTTTCTTTCCCGGAACATTTTTAAAATAGGTTCATTCGAAAGTTCGATGTGCTTAAGTCCTCGAAATAGATGCACATTAGCGTAAATAGTCGTGGCACGCGTCGAACTGGTTGAATACAAAATATGACCAAACTGGCAAACTAATCGACGAAGCGGACCCGGTTCCGGTGGATGCAAATAATGTAGATCTATCCAAACGGAAATTAAAGGGTTAGGTATAAGAAAAATGCAAAAAAGTTTCAGCTTTTGAGTATTGCTCAGCCGTCCTCTTTCTGACTTAAGTCAAATTGTACTGACTTGGCTTTAGTATGCGTTACATACCAATTTATAGCCGTCATTATATATATTTAAGGAACGCTAAACATTTAATGTCTATTTCCTCTACATGAACAAGTTCAACAGAAACACCATAGCATACATTTATTTTCAGGCCAGTGTTCTTTGTAACATCACCCTTTATGAAACAACCAACTGAGACAACGTAATATAGACAAAAAGCTCTCTGAACGTGCACCTGCTGATAGACTTGCACAAGCCCGTTATATTTCAACAACTCTACAGAAGTTCACTGTAGTTTCCCATACATGTAGTAACCTCTCTTAGAATTCGCTATGTTAAACAACCAACGCTGTTTCTTTTGGCACTTCGAGATTACTTGTACCACGGAATTAGATTAACTAAGTCCTTGCTTGAACACGTTTTCTCATAACGCTTTCGGTAATTTTTCCTCAAATAACAACACTATCAATGGTGTTTTAAAATCGCGTTAAACAGAATAAAACAAAAAAAGCATATAAAACCTTGCTGATTTGTTCCCTATATGATATTTTTTTATTGTTTGCATGTGATTCTGTTATTTGTGTTTGATTAATAATAATAATGTCTTTGATATTGTCCCTGAAAACATATCATGTTTTATTTTATTGTGCTGAATTGTTTTCCTATTGTGTGACGAATCAAACTATCTTAATTTAATAAAATTGTTCGTGTATTCACCTGTTTATAGAAAAGTAACGAATACCGGTTTTAATTCGAATAAACTGCTGTTAACCCATTGATATTGAGATATACCAGTCCAATCAGAGACGTATACATATACTACATACAGCAGGTGGGTCGCGGGCCGCCAGTCTTTCTCATACATACGACAGACACCTAAGTTACAAATGTATGTGAAATACAAAATTCTACGTACTCCTTCAGTTATACGTATATGTGTTGGTAGCCCTATATATCTACACACGTGTGCATTTATTTCTTATCTAATACAGTAGTTCGGTATTCGGGCTTTGTCTTTAGATATATGGTCGTCTTATCTTCTACAGTTTAAATGAGCGTATTGTTTTGTAACACAATGACATGTAGGCTAGAGCTCCGCGTTATATCAACACGGGTGTGTGATGTTCATACAACCGTAAACGCTGCCGTACTCACAGACTCATAAACCAGGCGAATGTCCAGACCCTGATACTGCGTTTATGAAAATGTTACACAATATTGGTGAGTACTTTATTACTAATATGTATATACATATACTTACATTTTATCATATTTCACGATATAGTAAATTGCGCTTGCAATACTACGCCCCTTAAATTATACATGAATGCATATCAATTTTATTACCAATGTATAAACATCGATATTAATATTTCGTCAAAAAAAAAAAAATTCCAGTTGAATCTAACCAAGGGATTAATGAATTCAACATTGTAGCATACTCTATATCATTATGTTTGGATGGACGTGTATTTATTGACAACCACGACACTCTGTGACGTGAGATCTTGTCCTGTCTGTACATAAGACCAAATTTTTACATTTTGTAAGTGATCATTAATGACATCTACCTTTGAAGTTGGACAGTTAAAATCCGATTTCACACTTGATCCAAATCTAGATAACTTAGCTATTCGGATTATTTAGACACAGTTTAGAGATTTAAATTTTCATAAATTATGGCCATAAATTCCAGGCAGACAATTAACAGTATATCTAACTACGGGTATTTGAACACTCGCTGATTTAGTGTTAAGCACGGTGAATCGCTCAACATCAGCTATCTCTGGTTTTGGTAAAACATACGACTCATCAGTGTTCTAAACATGTATCAGATACAGTTCAAACTGATGTACGAACAACACCGCGAATACTACAGGATCTACAGGTAAGTCGCTCGACACGTGTAGGTTTGATAAAGTTAGGAATAGTTGAAAAACTTATGAAATATTTAACCTTAATTAAAATGTTTCACGCGGGATTGAATTTTTGATATAAACCAAGCAATATTGAAATTGTACTCCATATAAGTCTGAAGAGTCTGTGTGTAGTAATGTGTTAGAAGATAAATGATCGGCTCTGAACACTTGTCTATTTTTTGTATTGTTTCGTCTCCAGAAGACTAACGATACACATGACACTGTACTCTATACATTGATGCCCTGATAGGGATGGCCTAACAATACACTGTGGCCGAGACTATTATTGTCAGCTTGTAAGACTGCCCTAGTCACCACCACAAGCATCAAACTCGCCAATAAGGTGTTCGTGCTGTAACTATTCAGAAATGTGTAATTTGTTATCAATCAGGCGACATCAATATTAAAATTTAAATTTTCTACTAATTTTTGATAGACTTTTTTAACCAATTTTAGAATATATTGAGGAAACTGGTGATATGACACACTCGCGGGGAGAATTTTGTAGTAAACATTACAGTTCCTCTTTGATTTACACCAGAAAATACCAACAGGAAAACGAACCTTTCCAAATATATACGGCCAATTACTATCAGTTAAATGAGTATTGGTCGAGTTAGTATATCTAGATGAAGACGTGTTTCAACTTTACTCGGCCCGTTAACTCCGTCACCAAACCTTACTTCAGTATATAGATAATTACCGGACGACTATAAAAAATCATCAAAATATCATCAAAAACTCATAAAATAAACCCTCATCAAATTCACATGATCATTTGAATTCGACATTGTGTTAGAAACCAAAATGGAATAAATTGAATACCAGTAAACACGTCACCTATTCTTTTTCCCCAGGTGAGTCTGTGTGAAGTTTTAAGGTTAAAGCTGGAGAAGATTTTCAAGCCTAACGCTCAAGGGGTCGGTAACCTGACCGACACCCTCATGCGTGATGTTCGTCCGTCAGTGTCCGTTACGGAGGGAAAAGTGCTGGATACACCGGTCACGTTCGCGGATATTCCGAGACTCAACGGTCCCGGAGCTGGAGGCAGAGTATCAATCATCGATGGTCGGTTATCCGCCATGGAAAATGCCGCGAACATGCGACCTGGGATCTTATCACGTGACAATAAGTCAAGGCTGTCCACACACACGCGTGATGTGAAATCACGTGCATCTTCGGACGGACGACACCGGGAAAAAGATGCAGGCTACTTCAGACAGGTTTGTATAGAGGGGGAAGAAATAAGCAAACAATTCCGTTGATTTGTTATGCAATCTGATTTTTGTAATGATCGTAATAGGGAATCAGTCAATAAACGAAGATTTAATACCTGATATGACATCACCAACTTTTTCCAAGATTTTTTTCAGAAATGCTGTACAGTACGTAGTTAGTCGCAAAAGGCGAATGTCACTGTCAATGCTACGGCCCCAAAAGTATAATTTTAATACTTCATCGGATGTAACCCCAACAGTTTAAATAAAACACGCCTAGACAACTGAACCGACATCACTCGTAATATTGGCAACGTTTAGAAATGGGGTATTATGTTTTGTTCCGTATCAACTCATTATGTCCGAATCCCATAGTACATATTAATCACCACGCCGCCGTATTACATTTATTATAAAAAACAACGCTATATACGTCGACAACCATCGATTGATAGTTCTTTTTATATTTCAAAACATGTTCTTCAAGGTGGAAAATATGTTTTCCATATGGGTTCATAAAGCAAAATAAACAGTGTGCTTATGTGTTAGTTTCGACGAATAGTACAATGTTTACTGTCATACCTTCATCAGACATCACAAACATTAAATATCCACAACACGGGGACATTTCTTGGACGCATTCTGGACTACACTGTTTCGATCGGTTATGCAAGGTTTACATGTCTCTAACAGTCATTCTTGGACCACTAGTGGATAAATCTTAATATATTGTCAGGAACTCGAAATATTTGGAAGAAAGTATGTCCATTGTCACGATTAAAAATGACGAACGTTTATGGAATAAACGGTCTGGCTGTTTGTAAATGTAAAATGTAAAGCTTTGTCAAGGCTCGCCTGAAAGCAGCATTATATTACTAGGTCCGACATTATTTCATAAACAAACAGCTCTGGTCGTATCGGTCCAATCAGTTGGATCACGATAAACGAAATCGGCCATGGTGCTTCTCTTTACCAACACACTTATTGATCATAAACAGCCGAAGCCGCTTAGTGTTACCTGCAATAAGAATCCAGATCCAGGACATGAGAGATTTGTGAGAATTTGTGCTGACAACAAATTTGTCAGCTTCCTAGGTACCACCTAGTAGTTACGTATCAACACAGTTTTGGGAAAGGCAAGTTTATGGAAACGATGTGTTGATGACATACTGTAACATGCCACAGACGTGATGTGTTGATGACATACTGTAACATGTTACAGACGTGATGTGTTGATGACATACTGTAACATGTTACAGACGTGATGTGTTGATGACATACTGTAACATGCCACAGACGTGATGTGTTGATGACATACTGTAACATG
>NW_018408920.1:376574-403605 GCF_002113885.1 Mizuhopecten yessoensis
GATGTGTTGATGACATACTGTAACATGCCACAGACGTGATGTGTTGATGACATACTGTAACATGCTACAGAAGCGATGTGTAGATGACATACTGTAACATGCCACAGAAGTGATGTGTAGATGACAAACTGTAACATGCTACAGACGTGATGTTTTGATGACATACTGTAACATGCCACAGAAGTGATGTGTTGATGACATACTGTAACATGCTACAGACGTGATGTTTTGATGACATACTGTACCATGCCACAGAAGTGATGTGTATATGACAAACTGTAACATGCTACAGACGTGATGTGTTGATGACATCCTGTAACATGCCACAGAAGTGATGTGTAGATGACAAACTGTAACATGCCTGTAACATGCCATAGAAGTGATGTGTTGATGACATACTGTAACATGCCACGGAAGCGATGTGTTGATGACATACTGTAACATGCTACAGAAGTGATGTGTAGATGACAAACTGTAACATGCTACAGACGTGATGTGTTGATGACATACTGTAACATGCTACAGAAATATTTACTGCCCACCAACACCATAGATCCCACCAACATCATAAATTTGTCAGGTGAGAAGTTATCAACGACATGTTACCTCTATTGAAACCATTAAAGAGCGACGACTGGACCCTGATCCATAGGAAAAAGATGCACAGTAAATAATACTTTATTCTCTCCTCCTATTGTACCAAATAATGGGCGTTTAGGACATACGCTGCGTAACAGATGTGGTAAGAACAAGAAACACGTCAATGGGAGTTATGGTAACACGTGGATATCAGGTAGGACACGTAATTATATGATCAGGCATTAAGTAAGGAAAAGAACAGGAAAAGGTTCATCAAGGACCAGCAAATAAAGGAATGATTCGAAACAGTCAAGCGGATATAACGTGGCCATAAGTAAAGCAACAGAATGAAACCTCACAAGACGCTTCGAAACACCTAAGTACGTCTTAAGGATAAGTAAACAGGTAAGATAAATGTATTTTAAAGCGTTATCAAAATAAGAGGTAAAATCTGCACCTCATCGAATATCGGAGATGCAGGAAGACGGTTGGTAAACACAGGAAACACTCTGAAACCTAACATTAAACGAAATGAACCTAGCCAGGGAACAGTCAGAGTACCGGATGAATAAATTGGCAATCACAGACCATTCACACAGCGAAGTTATGACATCGACTAGGGTTATTCCAAAGTGGTGGACGAGGAGAGCAGCTTATCCAAGTGTCAGAAAAAGGAAGCCATCTTGATGCGTTGCATTGGGCTGTTTCTGAATCGGGATGAAGGGGCCATAGCCTCTCGTACATATGTCGACCGTACTGGCGCTTTTCTGCCTCATGAAGAGTTGACTCATGTGCCACCCCTCCCCCTCTGCAGAGTCGAATGTTTTCCTCTGTGTCTACTTCCCCCTTGCACTTGGGATCATTTTCGTTTCCTGTCTTTCATATCTTCTTTCATTTCTACTAACTTTCTCTTTCCATTTTCCATTCTCTGGTGTCCCCCTTAGCACCCGTCCATATATCACCCTGGCGTTACCAGGACGGCAAACCCCAAACAAACAAATGCGATGGACTGCATCTTTTATTGAGTTGGAGTTATGTTTTTTGACACTTATGTATTGTCTGGTTGTTCTGTGATGAAGGTGACCGAATGCAGGGTTCTTATCAGTCATCGAAACGCATTACACATAAGCATATTACTGTTTGTGCTACATGAACCTATTAACAATACAAATTATGTCGTTACTAAACCATCATTTTAAATTTAACTAATGACTATACCGACGATATCCATCTTGGTGTATTTGCCACGCCGTGCTTACGTCCAGCAGACTCGGGTAGTTTTACTGGTTGTAATTTGATGCACGGAATTTGTATTGAGATTTTAGTAAAAAAAATCACTGATGGTACCATTGGCCTTCTTAAATATTTTAGAATTATCAAACAAATATATCCATAATTTTATTTTTATTTTGATAAGCGAACATATTTAATCTTTTATTTTTGTCAGAGATAAACCATTGATTTTGCAGTTAAATAGATTTGTTATTTCTAATATTGATATTTTTATTGATATCCCTAAAAATAACGTAAATTATGTTTAAACGTTGTTATTTCCAAAGAACAGTTAAACAAACATAAATTACTTCACCTTACTCACACCATTCGATTAAACTTAATTGATAAAACACACTCGTGAATGTAGAAATATATTTTGTAAACAATATATACTCACGGTATTATGTCTGTTTTCAGGGTCGCACGGACCTGTCATCGGCCAGTAGAGAACTGTTGAGAAAACGACTGTTTACCACGGCGGAACACATGAGAAAGGTACCAGCCAAAAACCAACCCTTGTTTACAGACACTTATTAGTATAGCATAGTGTCACATTAGGAACACACTTCGGCCTTTTCCGTCAAGTCGACTTCACGAAAAAGGTCGATGTGTAATCGGATGACTAGTGCCATAGATATTATGTCTAGATTTGCGCATATGCTACTTGTTATATATCAGACAGAATGGTTATCATACGAACTGTATTCTATATTGTTGCTAAGATTTCTGGGTTCCTTGCATCGAAGAAACTTGCCTCAGTGTGATTCCTTGATCAAGCTTTAAAAAAGAACATATAAACCCAATACCAGAAGGCAAAAATGTAAGATATGCTGATTTAATTCGGGTAAAAAAACATCTTGCCGATGACAACCACGTAAATACAATAACAACATTGTCTTGATAATTCCTAAGCCTGGTTGTAGTGTTACAACAATGAACGCCTCGTCAGGTTGATGATAAGTAAATTGATGTTAATGTTATAGATACATATGAGGACCGTTAAGTTATTAGTATCATGATGTCAATATTAAAACTCTTAACACGACAAGTGCATATACATTAACTTGTTCTCTAAGTACATAGTCCACTGCTAACATCCTATTAGTAATATCACCCGACCAAAGTTCTTTTTAGTTTTGTCGCTTGACAAACAATTTTTTGTTTACATACTTGTTCTTATTCTTTGAGGAATATTAATTTCAGGAAAAACCAACAAAAAGAAAAAGAACGGTAACCTTTGACCCCAACACCAAAGTTCGTAGCTAGTCAATCTTACAGCAAGCTTCATGCTTTGACATGATGTACCCATAAACACACACCCCGTACTGACTGCGAGTGGGTTAAGGGTGTGGGGACAGACCTGCCTGTTATTATTGTTATATAAAGGTGTTGGTCATTTTGTACATGTTATTTGCTGCTTACATATTCCGTTGAAACACTGAACAACACCTAGGCGGTAAATAAAGATATTCCTCTATCCATACTTTCCTCGTGTCAAG
Source organism: Mizuhopecten yessoensis (assembly GCF_002113885.1). NCBI lineage: Eukaryota > Metazoa > Mollusca > Bivalvia > Pectinida > Pectinidae > Mizuhopecten > Mizuhopecten yessoensis. Next base: position 379,928 of record NW_018408920.1, read on the forward strand.
GATACCAACAGATCTAATGAACACGCTTTTCACAATTTCCATACTGGCTATATAGACGCTCATCTTTCTCTACAACAATTATATCTTTGGAGCAACAGCCAGAACTCATTGTAAACCGTTAGTGAACATGTAGCATAAAAGACGACACCCTCGTCAAATGATGTCGTTCTCTCACACTCTCTGCTGCTAAATAGTAACAGCATGCCGAAATTTAATTGCATTCAGAGACGTTTTAGTAGAAATCGTGACTAAGATATACTTCTATAAACCTATAGATGCAATGTTTTGTACAGAAGTAAATTCCTTATTCAGTCACAGGATTGAAGGATGTTCAATCAGCTGACGTGCTCTTTAATTTGGACATATATCAATGGGACATCCACCCGAATAAATACTGATATTTTGTTAAAACAACGCAAATTAATGTTCGGCTACTCCAAGGGGAAAACATCTGTTTAATTGACCACATAACTATTCCAAAGAAAAAATACAACAATGAAGCATATTTTGGAGGTGTATTCAGGACAATGACAAGGTGATATATTTGTAGATTTCGTTTTTTTTGTCTCTTTTGTTGGAGAAACACAAGGAAAACATTTCCCTTTTTTGCTTACAGTTGATAAATATGTTGACAATATAGTGTGATGTTGCGAATGTTGGGATTAAGGGTCGTTTTTGCTATTGGGTGTGCGGTGTGTTGACATCAAATTGCTATATGTGTGCTTGGAATGGGTACGGGATGGATGAAGTACGGATGCCGATGAGGTTGTTTTGGCCACTTGGTTTCAGATTTTCTCCATCTTAAATGATGCATTAATGCCTTGCATGTATTGTATGTGGACAGCTACGGCTTCATTTTGTTCCCTATACATTCTTCGGTCTCGCCTGGTTATGGTTTATCCACTAACCGTATTCGTTATTAAAATACCGAAAATTGTTTTTCAAATGAATATTAAAGATATTTTAAAATACATTGTACTTTCCTTATGAGGAAATATCCAATTTCAGGGATAGAGCAGAAAGGAGTCTTGGGTCTTAACATATCTTTCGAGTTTCGCAAACACACTCAGATATGTGTATTTAATACAATCGAATGAAGAATTATTTTGATTTGATCAACAAAAATATATGAGATTACATATGCTTAGTATTTTCGAACTTCCTCAACGTAAAATTAAAAGTTTCATTGTTTTCGCAAGTCAGTATATATATAATTATCAAGAGATACTACCGGTTAGTAACCATTGATAAAGTAAGTCAATTGCAAAGCTGCTAAATATAAATAGAGGAATAAGCGGACAACGAAGAACACTGGCAATAGTCGTTTTAAATCCAAATATATTAAATTCATTTTCTAAGACAAATATTTAGAGATTTTTTTTTTATTTTCCGTTATCAAAGATCTGACAACCTTTTCTTTTCTTATTTCTGCATATGCATTTGCATATTCAATAATATAAAAATCACAAACGGATACAGGTTTTATTAAAAGTTTTACACATTTATGAAAAAATGTACGGATTTATTCCCTATCCAAGTTTAACCCTGATTAACACTGGGCCAAAATGTTATGTAAGCGGCTTATACACTACTTCTACGGGCGTGCGAACATTTGGAAATCAACGCATCTTAAACTTTTCTTATGGGCGCCTAACCATGCATATAAATAAACTATTACAATGTTCATATCAAGTTTATTGAATTTAAAAGAATGATCTTAACGATATTTCAAAATATTGTATCATAAATTGGTTTTATTGCCAAAGTAAGACATTGAAATTATTTTTAAGAAGCCACATCTGTTTGTAATACTCTTTAAGCACAAACTATAGTCATTGGCATTTTGGTTTGCTTCCAGGGTCAAAGAGTGCACAGGGGACAAGTAACAGACATAAGTTTCGACGACATTCCAGGTGTAAGTTCGGAAAAAGGAACCGGGGAGGTAAATTTACGTGCAACTTCTGCTTTTTATACGACAAGATTAGATTGTCAGTGGTAATTAATTGCATTTTAGCTTACATTATACATTTTATCTGATTTGCAGCCAGAAAAGAAGTACATTTGTACCATATATGAATTATATTTGGTGTCTTACTTCGGTAAAACAAAACTTTTTAATGAAGAGCAGGTTCTGACAAATTAACTAATGTGCTATGATTCTGTTTTATTTATTTCAGCTTGGTCAGTTGTTTACTGTGTTGCGGCCTTGCCCGGAGATAATAAAAACTTGGCCGGACGATGTCCTATCAAAGCGGTTCTACACTTCCCATGATCAACGTCACGCAATTCCGAAGTCTTTGTGGCGACCCGGCAAATCACCAAGGGGCCAGAGTGACGTTATGTCGAGATCTGGGTACAGTGAAATCACAGGGAGAACCGGGGAGACTGTTACCAGCGCCACCTCGTGCCGGGCTGTTACCAGCGCCACTTCTTCAGTTTCAGATTATCTGACAGAAAAACGTATGCCAGAACTTTTGGAGGAATTTTACACGGATAAAAAATACTTGGATAAGTTCGTGGAATAAACTGGTGAGTGGTTTATAAAAAAAGAACTAAACGAGTAATGAAGCAAATTGAAACTAGATCGTTCAGACATCTTCATATTCGTATAACCTTCTGATAGCTAGTTAGTATTATCTAGGCTTAACAAAATATTCATTTCCAAACGTATCAAATGATTTTTTTAACGTTACGATGAAGAGGTATGGTGGGTAAGTATGCACATTTTTTTCGACAGCTCGCACCTACTTTTTTGGAATATTTACGCGCAGTTAGCTCGCAACTGCAGGAATTTTGAAAGGTAGCACTTTCTAAAATATATGATCTCGCCAAGATTTGGCTTTTCATTTTACGGAAACGAAATAATATTCATCGTACATGTATCTACGTAGTACTCGTTGGTTATGTGTGCAAAGTATATCATTATGTATTTCAAACATATGTGGAGGTTACTCTCAAGTGTTAATTCTAAGGTATTATATACCAAAATGGTAGGTATAACTGTTTGCTTTGTTTACCACAGTCAATATATCTGATTAACGATGAGAAAATAGTTTCAAATATTATTAAATAATCATAAACCAAGCAGTCAGAAACATCGAAGAGAAACCAAAACATATTCCGTCCTTACAAGTAGTTGTTTTGTTAATGAAATAATGGTTACTATGTTAGCCCTTTTTCCATTGAAGGACCAATGATCAATAATGTGGTCCTCAGATGGTAAAGATATTATCTTTCAAAGTCGGAGAATCTGTCATGTTCTTATAAATAGCTGGTATAGTGCAGCTGGTTTATTTCACACTGCTAGGTGACACTAATATTTCATCACGTCACTCCTACATTAGTTATAGTTCTCTATATCTAGGTTATTTAAATTGTATTACTCGCATCTGGTTTTATTTCCCCATTCACACGGTTGTTTTCATTGCATGTATATTTTATGACTAGACTGATGATTACTTCAACTTCAAAATAAAGAAACAGGTCAATTGTGTGAATGTCATTTACTATTTCAGGACGTGGTTCTGACGAGAGAATATACGCAGAGAGAGGACGTACATTTCTGAATAACAGAGCGAACTACTGGGCAAAACGCGGGGACTTGTCCACCCGGCCCCCTGCAACAAATTTAGGCCTTCGTCTGGCTCGGGAGCGAAGTACGACAGTGTTTTGACAGGCGACAAAACTCGCTTTATATTGTTAGTTATATTGTCAAGTCAAATCTACTGCTTTGAATTATTCACGTTATGGGACAGACACATCTTTTGGATACAGAAACAGTAACCAACACAGTATCGATGAGAGAATGGCAGCTGATTATAAACTGTTGTGCGTATGAACAATTTAAAAATGTAGATGCAGAAGAACATAGGTTCCACTTGTCCTCTCCTCTAGTTGCCATTTCACAACCGATAGGAGAATGATGTCGTCTGATGCAAAGAAACCTTTTACTTTTTTATGCATCAACTGATTGACCTCAGATGGATGTCTAACAAGAATGTAGAACGAGAAATGAAATTAATCTGGCCCATTAAGTGTTAGGTTGTTGGGCGTATTTATTTATTCATATTTATTTTAAGCAATGGTTCAATTAAATGTAAACATTTAAGTTCTGGATTATAGAGCGTCGTTATTGTGTATGTAGCTGAAATCGTACAAATGCTTACTTTAGTATTGTTGTTTCTAATGTTTTATACAGATATGATATGACAAAGGACGAGAACAAGTTTGCGTTTTGTTTGTCATCTTTTATTTATCAAAATAGTAAACAGTCAAACTTCGCTGTTGTCTGTCTTGGTGGTCAAAGTTGCATATCTTTCACATAAATATTAACTATATAACATTAGCGTAATGCAACACCAGTGCAGTTTATTTGTGTTAAAAAAATACAAAATAACGTTATTATGGTTTTTTTCTGAAACAACATACAATGTACATAATAATAAAACCTTTTTGTTGACGCTTAAAGATAAATGTAAAAGATATAAAAACAGGACGCTGACGAGATCATCACATTTGAGCAGATTAACGATAGTTTCACAAACTATTTAAGAAACAATATATGCGTTCATTACCACATAATACATAACTCATGATTCAAAGACACATTTCTCGAAGTAGGAAAGGTTTATGAAAATAATAAAAGCAGGATGATTGGTCCGCAAAGATATTTTTCCATCATTTTCGAACCAGGCGTTATACATTCTGATCAAGGCATAGGCTAGGAATACCAAATTACACTTTGCAAAATTAATAACGCGGCATGATGTAGAATTTTGCTGTTATATTATAATTTCGCATGCAATAGCTTTTTCGCTCGCGACAGGGTAGGCCGTAGCTTTTATGATGCCATGCGATTTAGGTATTGATGGGGCGCGTACGAAGGCCCTTCTTATTGACTATAGTTTCTGTCTCTCTAGTTGTAAAAACATTTTATGAATACTTTTGTCGTAACACAGAATGATTTATTAAGTAATGCTGTTTATTTGTTTGCATTAAACTTTAATGAGTTAATGATATTCGGTTTGGAATGGATAAATCATATCGTTTCATTCATAACATAGAAATTTATTTATATTAGTAATATTTCAAATATATGCATGACAATTAAATAAGACTGATATTGTGCATTGCTTATTTTCTCTACATTTTATAGCGATGGCATATACATGTATTGACAAACATGGAGTTTAACATCAAAACTCCTGACATGTATTACCATGTATCGGCTATATTGAACAAGCTGACCACTTGCAGTAACAGGTACATTTTGAACACGATATCTGATCACAGGTTGATTTCAGAAAAAAAGTCTATATTCGTAATACGTTTTCCTCAGTCAATACATTTTATAATCCATTTCAATTAAAATAAATATTTTTGAAATTTGTGCAGATGTTTTCGTTTTTTGTCTGTTTGAGAAAAACGTTCAGGTACTTATAATTTAGATTAAGCTTAGTGGTTTCCAGCGCTTCAGAACACAAATAATTAAGTGCACTGCTGCATTTTGGATTGTTCCCACGCATGTTCTTTCCTGTGAATAACGTGAAACCTTACGACATACGGATATAAATAAACGTTATCTAAGGTGAGACGGAATCCAAACTTAGTGGGAGATTAACATCGCTTTGTCAGAATTAAGACTGACGGATTGACACAATGTTTTTCAAAATGAGTGAAAGCATGACAGACATTAATATAACTCTGCTTACCTTCTGTTGGTCTTTTATTATGACTATTTTCAACTCACGATGCTACTTACAGTGATGATAAGATGAGAGTTAATTGTGTCATTGAGTAAATTCATCTCAATCTGAGGACTTTGTTGAAATTGGTTTGGAGATAATTTTAGACACGTTTACAGGGTAATTTTGAAGTAAACATCAAGGTATCGGAACGAAAGGAGGTTCAATGTGATCTGGTTATGAAATATTATCAATTTAATAGAACAATTTGCCTATTTCTTATTTTTATACTGTATATGTGGAAGAAGAAGCAACCAAAAGGAGCATTTCTTGTTTAGAGTGACTTCCTTTGTGAAAGTATCCATCTCTCAGTGTTCAGAAGTTTCCACTTGGGCATACCGGTTCATCCGTTGGGTTCTGATTTTGTTTTTGTCCATACACAATTCCTGGAAAGCAACATACAGTAGTAAAATAAATGATCGGCAGTGTAAAGCGTTTTGAGTTGGAACTGTTAGAATTGTTATTGCATCTTTCTGTAGGCTTCAACAACAATAAAACAATAGTGACAATAGCGATAATATATGTTAACTTAGTGATAAATATTTATAAACGACCAATTTAAATCGAACGTATAGTCATTATTGTTTTAAAGAAAAATATGAATTTTATGTTTTTCAATTTGTTTCTGATACCGTTTGTTCTTCATACGTAAAATATGTTTTAATCAAATGAACGCAAATGCACCTTCGACAGTATCACTCGGGCCGTTGACTGTATCAGAACTCCTGTGTCGTCGTTTCGAACACTCCTCTTCGAACAACTTCGCTTGTATCAAGTCCACATGTTTTCATTGCATCCATGATTCTCCTGATCGTTGCCTTATCGCCCTCTGCCTTCTTCCATGTAGAGAACATATGCAGGAATCTAGCAGGCATTGTTTCTGCCTGATATTCGATATTTACTTGGGAAATTTTCGTACTTTCCAATCCAAGCAGAATGAAAAATTCGAAGTATTCAGCACCTATCAGTTTGGACACCCCAAGCATTTCCATTTCTGTCGGACATTGTTCAAGTACCTCTGAAGTAAGGTCATATTCTGTAAATAGTAAGATGAATGTACCCAATGAGTGGTAAATCACAAAACAATATCATTACTAAAGTTTAGACGTTAATAGTACCGCAGCATGTAGTACATTGTAATATTAAACGGTGTCCCAACAAAATTATATGATTTTTTTATGGACAAACAGGTATGTGTAAGGTCACTTTAAGCAACACAATACCCAGTCTTAATACATGTACTTTAACAATGCATAATCACAAAGCAATGATCCAGACAACTATTGCAATATCAAATCATAAAGTGTGTCCATCGAACTACTACATGCACAGATACAACAGAAAGCTAACAAGATTATCGCAAGCGGAACAAAGTACGCGGTGCGCAGATAGTTCGATGTACATATCTACTAAATCTTGTGCGAAAATGATGAAGTTGAAATGTAATGTATGTGCCAAACAACAGTGCAAATAATGGTGTTAAGAATTATGGAACACGTGTTAGGACATGTAAAGAATCTATAGCTGTGACATTGACCTTGAACGTATGACATTGACCTTCGACAAATAACAAGGGATTAGTGTACAAAATAATTGTCAGGAACCTAAGACAAAATTACTATTGACGGAGAGACGGACGAACGAGCAGGATGACGCTAATAAACACAATTATTATCCGTGGTTATAGGGCCTTTGCAACCAGCCAATATCTTTCTCATCTCCGTGGGGACCATACAGCCAGTGCTGCCATTTCGGCTCTCACAGCTAGCATTCTACAATTATAGCACTGCCCAACCACGTACTCATTTAAAGATGATTAGACTGGAACAAGCGAAGTAAAGTATCTTGCTCAAAGATACAACACAGTGCCATGCCGTGACTCGAACCCGCAACCCTTCGGTCACGAGCGCGGCGTCCTATCACTAGACTGCCGTGCCTCCTAAATACATCATCTAAGAATCTGATTAGCCAACGAGAAGAAATATTTAACATATAAATAACATTCACTTGCATGCCTAGATGTCTCAAAATTACTGATGGAAAATTGTAACGCTAATTATGTTGGTGGAAAATTTCGTAAGATATTTCATAAGAATTCAGTTTAATCCTTTCTGATTATTTTTTGTTACACACTCGACGGTGTCTGGAATAACGTCGCAATAGAGCCACCAATCCCCTGTCCCAGTGTCTATGCAATACCGCCTGCATTTGCTTATCTTTCATCGCGACAGCGGTAGACACGTTCACGGCCATCATACTGGAAAAGCTTAAAACATCGGTAAGAAAGAATGCGACCCAATCAGCCAAGCGATACACATTTAGAGCATGTGTACGGCACAATTGCAGACAGCGTTGACGTCGCCTTGATTAAGCTGCGGCCCTACGTAAGGACACCGTTGCTTTAGGTTGAAATCGTGCAATCGATTTCTAAACGTTGTCGGACAAACTTGTCGTCCTTAAATACCGAAAACTTTTTTTCTATCGTTGTTTGAAAATAATAACGGAGGTGGGACACACGCATCGCTCTGTCGCGGTGTTACACACGGATGTCTACTTCTGTGACGGTCTTTTAATCGTCGAGTGTGCGTAAGGCTATTAACTAAACCGGGAATAGTTGATTCATGAACGCCAAACTGCTTGGCGATGCGACGTTGTGATTGACCTTGTAAAATTAGAGCAATATTCGCGACATTAAGATATTTAATGGTTTTTGACTGATTTGTTCTTAATTGTATCTGTACAAATCAAAAGTTCGATTATGATTGGTTTCAAGTTTATCATACGCGGGTAATCCCTAATTGCTTGAATTCTGAAGTTTTGTTAAGAGCATACAGCACGGTTCTGTCGGAGCCTTTACACACATTTTTGCAGTACCAAAGGCAATCGTATTACCAAATTTTGAATCTCTTACCTTCGTCGTATTCATCTTGCACCTGAAGAAAAGAAAAGTTTATGTTTAAGTAATCGACACCTATTAGGTGGTTGTAAATGGATGAAATGGTCAAAAGGTGCAATACAATGTTAACTTAAAATTTTCAAATAAATGCTTTCTTACTTCATTTTTCTAGTAATTGTTTTTAGTTAAGTTGATTCACACAAATTATGCACAAATAACCAAAATACGAACACACTTATTTACAAATATATAATGAAAGTGACATACCGGTGGTCTGGCTTCAGAGAACCATGGTTGTAATTCATGTCTATAGATGAAGTGCTTGTCTCCCTCGCATGAAAAACAGCAAGGCAGAAGCTTGCGCTGTTCGAGTTCCATTTTAGGAACAGTCACGTCCCCTTCGTTCACATTTGCCTTACAATGCAGATGGTATGTGAACTTCAGGTCTCTGTGAGCGTACAGTTCCATGATGTTCTTGAGTGCCTCTTCCACAAACAACCTCACTCTCAGTCCGGCGCCGGGCTCGATCTTTGGAATAGGGGACTGCTTGAATATTGTTGCCTTGATCATGTTGCTGCCACAGCAGATCGCTACTGACCAAACACCGTCAATCCTGAAAATCCCGAACCCTCTCCTTAAACAGATTTCGTCTTCTACTTTCAGGACATTGAACTTCTCGATGCATGCAGCTAGAAGTTTGTCGAACACTGGGAAGGGTACGCATCTGTCTGAGAAGACGAGACATAGGGTTCTGGTTTTTACAGCATACCTGTCGGTCATTTCTCGTGGAAAGCAAATTTTCCCTGACAGTAAGGAAGGGACGAGATAGATTTCTTCAATTTCGGCTTCTTCTGTCTCGTCTTTTCCTGTTCCGACTTGCACAAAGTCAACACTTTTCTCCTGTTCTTTTTTGGGTCTGGCGATCAAACCTAGTCGCTCCATAAAAGCTAGAATGACTGCCTTGTATTTCCAGAACCACATCTTCTTATCCTGTTTCCAAACGATCTTCAGATACTCCATATCCAAAATGGCAGACTGTTGGTACATCTTCCATAAGAAGTTCGCTCTTTTGTCCTTTCGGTCAACAAATTTTGGTACAGTAATTATCTTTCGAAAGGCCTGAGCTACCCACTGAGGATCAAGAATGACGGTTTTTGCCAAAATTGTACCAAGATTCTCCGTTTCTTCACCAAAGTACAAAATGCTGCCGGTGTAGTGAAGGTATCTATAACAAAATGTAATAAAAATCTTTATAATAAGCTAGAATCAAACGTGGACATGTCAACACAAAGCGGTAATACATTTCCCTTCATTAGGTACGGTAACTGACGAGCAGCATTACGTGTTGACTAAAGCAAACTTACTTTAAGAACATGTGTATTTCTGTTTCGTCGTTGATTTCCACTTCACACGTTCTTCCAATAGAGACGACATCCTCAAACGACATGACCTTTTCCCCAGTTTCCTTCCTTCGCATCATTTCCCTCTCTAGAGTAAGCCACCGAGCAGGTAATTCCTTCTCCCACTGCGATTGCGATGGTGCCACCTGCGTGATAGCACTCCATAGCTGTACGATTCCCGAATGGTTCCTAACATTATTGTTGACTTCCAGAAAACCATAGATATGATTTTTCATTGCCTGGAAGTCTGCCATCCCGCACAATTTCTCTTCAAATTTGTCCAGCTTTTGTTCGATTTCTTGGTCCTGATTTAAAGAACAATATTGGATTAACATAACAAGTTTTATACCAGTTCTGCTTACCCTACAATAAATACATTTATATTTGAATTTAAATATATAAATACTTTTTTTGTTAGTAGAACATGTTTATAACTGTTGATAGAAGATGTTTGATCTGTTAGTAGATCATGTCTTTTTAGGTTGAAAAGCGAAATCATTGCTTCTACAATCTTTCATCCGTAGTCATCTTGTTCTTTCCACCACTATAAAAATTAAACATACACTATTGCAGACAAGGGTGAGAACCTTAAAGGCTAAGTTTGTTTTGAACAAAGACTTGAACTGCAAACTTATTTTGCGAGCTTTCGAACGTCTGTTTCTTTTGTCAAGAAAAGGGCGTTTGCTTGACAGAGGTAACAAACGTTTTCGAAAGATCTTACAATAAGTTTTCAATTCCTGTTTATGTTCAAATCAAAGTTACCCTTTATTTTGCTATACCAAACTGATGAATCTCATTTTGAAAAACAAATAATCAATCAAAACAATGTTATGATGGAAAAGAGTATTCTAAACCAGCTCAAGGACTACTGGGAGCAGGCACTGATATGCTGCAGTAAGTTGTGCCTGATTTCTATCTCAACACTTGGCAATGAATAGCTTCATTATTGAAAAATAACATTTGTGAATACGTTTTTCCCTTTTTACATCAACAATTTCAACAGTCATTTATTAACTGCATCCATGTTATTTTCTGTATAGGGGACAATTTTGGATAAGATAGCAATTTGGGTATAATGTATTTGGGTATAATGTATTTGGGTATAATGTATTTGGGTATAATGTATAATGTATTTGGGTATAATGTATTTAATGTATTTGGGTATAATGTATTTGGGTATAATGTATTTGGGTATAATGTATTTGAATACGTACCGTTCCTGAGAGTTGATCCAAATGTGTGCCTACTAGTATAACCGGGGGAGTTGCTATGGAGCATTTTCCGCTTAATTTCTTCTCCGAGTAATTCACAGCAGAGCGAATCCAGTATTTGATTCTTTCTATTAAAGTAGAAAATAATATCACTAACGTGCATGATATCGTATATGAAAAATGACACGCAGGAAAGACAATAAAGTAGAGAAAGATGACCTACGTGTTTTAAGATCGAATGTTTACAATTACTCGGTAGGAAAAGACAATCCATGTTTTAGTTGAGATCGAGTGTTAAGTAGAAAAAAGACCAGGAGTTTGTTATAAAAACGAGTGTTAACAATGACAAGTAGAAAAAAGCAGGAGTTTGTTATAAAAACGAGTGTTAACAATGACAAGTAGAAAAAAAGACAATAAAGCAGAACAAATAAGTCCTAATATTGACGTAAACATAACATCAAATGTATCTGATGTAAATGTGTACCCATCTAAACTACAACATATGAATTAAATTTATGATGGTAAATATAAACTTATTACGGGAATATTAGTCTAGTCAATATACCACGTAAATGTCTTAATCTAGACATTATTGTTGGTTGTTACCTCTTCGATGGAAAACGCCTACACAAATCTAAATTGAAAAGACCCCCTTTGGGAAAAATATTATCAATGTCAACTAAATACTAACCCATGTGCGACACTAAGTATAAAAAAATAAAAATCATAGCAAGACAAACTCAAGAAGAACGATAATATTGTGTGAACGAGGACGTTTATACTCTAATTGGACATAGACCTTTCAAGACTGATAAGTACTGCACTTTGTAAGAACTAATCTTAGTACAATATGTTATTGCACACAGTCAATAGCTTTTATGGATGTATTTCTGACTTCCTCTGACTTCATATATTTGCAAACATGTTAGCGTACTTGTGGCAGCGTCCATGACCTGTTCCGTTCCCTCGATACACTCCATCAGGTTGTAGACCACCAGGAAGATGGCGTCGCTGCTCAGGAAGATGTGGTGTGTATTGTAGTACGGCTCCTCCCCTCCGAAGTCCCACAAGGACAGATATGCTTGGTCAGCGTTTGGTTTGTCCGTACCATCCGCAACATCTATGAGTGTCCCCATGTCATCTGCCCAGTGTTCCCGTGCATCCCGATTAGACCCTATGGTCTCAAGCAGTGTGTCTGTCGCTCCATCAACAGACAAAGGCGGCTTCCCCGACTGTGGCAGCGTAGGTGTCTCCGTTACCACCTTTGCTTGTGGCATCTTTTTTTCAGTGTCGACAGAATGTATGGGTTCTGTAAAGAATGAAATGCATTTTCCTTTTTGTTACAAAACTGTCCATCGGTATACCAACCCAAGAGCACACCCCATTTTGAGGAAAGACTTGTGAGATGCTTGCTGAAATATTAGTAATGAAAATATCAAAGTGTAAATCAGTTATTCCATCTGATCAAAATATTCACATATTTAATTTGAAGTAATACAGATTATTTTATTAAGAGGATATGAGTTGCTATACTGGCCATTAGAACATGAAATTTGGTTTAAACGTGTGAATAAGAATTAAGATCTAATCGCCAGTTGTACACGAAAAACAAGGAAAACACACTTAAACAAACACTGCGTTCACATATTTCAGAAACAGTGTATTTATCTTGCTAGAAGTGTTGATCGACCTTTGTTGGTGACATGTCACACTACAGTGGATTAACCAGTCAGAAAAAACTTTCAAAGTTGGTCATTTGCCCCCGCCTATACTGGCGCGTGCTTGACATTTTTGACGTGGAGGCGGGTTTTTGATAGTTTGTCAACGTCCTGTTATACCAATTTTATGTGTCAAATATGGATTTAGATTGACCAAATTCTTAAAAATTCTTGTCAGTACCCACGACAAGCTGACCGTATCGGCATCTGTGATTATTTATGAGGAATTTGTTGATGTTGTGTAAAATGCATATAGTCCCTAAGGCACTGTGATGTTCGTGAAATAGAAATGTTTCGTGTGTGCTTTTGAATTTCATAACATGTAGATCGGATTTAAATTGTAGTAACTCAAAGTACGTACAAGGATATTGCGTATTCATTTGTTTCACAAATAGAGTAAATTCGTCATCCAATTTTGTAAATGCAACTCCACGCCCGCTTCTGGGAACAGGCCAGACCTTTCGTATTGTTTTTGTTGGAAGGGGGCTCGGCTTAAGTGCGGCGAACGGGGCTTAACACAATTAAGCCATGCATCTATTTCAGATAAGATAATGGTCTGTATCCAATCAATACACACTTTACAAACGAATGGTGTTAAAAAGTCTGTAACATCAAGTGCTTTTGATTTAAAGATAATCCCCTTCTTGAACAATGCCCTTTACAAAATCAATTGATGAGACATTTTAAAATGGCAATAAAGTTCTGATTTCATTTGTTACTGTGACAATCCCCTTACCTTGTACCGTTTCCCAATTTTCTTGCTGCTCGGCTTGGTCAGTTTCGAGCTCATCTACATTGTCAGTCGCTTTGTTTAACAGTAGCACCTGTTGAATCCTCGTTTTAACATTTTGAGTTTCCGTGTTCGCGTCAAGCTTAACTCGTTTCTTTGTCACCATATCGACGAGGAACCGTTGTATAAATATGTCAACACCGTCAGTACTGGAAATCGTAGAAACGACGTCATCATCCTCATCTAACAAGCGATAACATAATGTACTTTTCCCAACACCTTCCTGTCCTACTATAATAACCCGGATATTTCGCGCCTTTTCTGTCCGGTCCTGAAGCGTCTTTATATAGTGCTGGATTTTCTCCCGACTATATAGGCCTGATTTGTCTAAAACGGAAGAATTCCCATCATTAGTATATGATAACGTACAGCATCTTGAACAGACGGTATGCATCGTTCCTAAATTATAAATTTTCAAAACAATACGCAATGACAATTTGTAAAAACAATGTTTTATTATGATTAAACAGCCCGTCTTTTAAAATAATGGTACTGCATCAATTATATTAAACCACAGTAGTTTGAAACGACTGGCTCCTGATCCGATTTTTTTTTTACACAACTCTTGGACTTGAGAACATCAACTACTAGTATAAACCTACGTACTAACAAGGTCCTAGTTTAGTCCCAGTTCAACCAGGATACTTTTTGTATCGCGTTTACTACGGGTATAATTGATTCGCTCAGTAGACGTTGACTCCAAAGGTATAATAAACACTTATGTAGATGCAATATTGTCATATCTAACTCAACATTAATGTCGTCTATCGCTCTTTAAAATGTTCTTGAGATTGTAAACCATACAGCCACTGTTTTTCGGTGAGATACCGATGTAGCTGCAATTTCGGTGAAGGAATTGAACTTTACAGTAGAGAAGCTCCTCACTGAGGAAAAAAATAATGTCCATGCGTTGTTGAAACTGTGAAGCTGGGGAATAACCTTTAAACTGGTATTATAGATTAATACAGCAGAGAGAGATTGAAATAAATACTGTTTCTGTAATGAAATATTTTTGCATATGCATAAATTTGTTGAAAGGATTTCATCTTATGCACTCAAAAAATATCGCTGCACGATTTGTGAATATTGTCACATCGAAATACAAGGAGCAAAGCCAAATGCAATATTCTAAAAACTTATGAGACGGACAAAGATAGACAATTTTCTACCTTCTCAAATGAATGTTAATAAATGTCTATTTTAGGAAATTTGGGTTTCTCTCTGTCTACTGAGCACAGCATTGATACAGATCCAAGCAACTTACGTTTTCACTTAGTCAAAAAGGTAAGATGTATTAAAATTTAGACGAGGAATAGTTAGCATGTACTATCAATAGGCTTTATTTCAAATCGATTAACATGTGCAAAAAAAAGCGTGTTAAAAAGACCATACATTATATGAAAGTTTACTTACTGATCTCTTGTACACCATTTGAGTGCCCAAATATAACTGCCCCTTTCAGATCTGCTATACTTGATTCAAACAAAGTATGAACTCTTATCTCATGAAAGATCCGGCGGACTGCATTCTGTAAGAACAGTGAGGATGAATATCCTCCAATCATTATGATAGAACTCACTTCTTTCAACACTGATTTTTGTTGGAGATCTCGCAGTGAACTTATGACATCTCGTGCACATGCCATAAATATGCCCTGAATGACCTCGAATTCTATGTGGGCTTTGCCGTCCTTTAGCTTGACCTTGCCATCGAAATCTGCGTCGTCCAATACCCCCGGAATTGTTTTGCCCACGACCCGCTTGTTGACTGGCTTTGCGTCCTTGTACCTACTAGGAAGTTGGAGTACGAGGGTTTCTTTGGAACCAGGATGGATTTTGCGCTTCTTGTACTCGAACTCCCTCATCAGTGGCGAGATGTCGTCATGTTCGGACAAGTCGTTCACACCTAGAACGGTCTCAATCAGACTTTTGATACCATTATTCAACGTGTTTCCACCTCCTGTCATTGTCATCGGGTTTGTTGTAACAACCTTTCCACTGGAGTTTTCACAGGTAGACAGTTCAACTGACGTAGCTACATTAGAGACGATTATAAAAGTGCAGATAACTTAACTATACCAAAACGGACAAAGAAATAAGAGCAAAAACTTTACAAATTCGAACGAAAGTTAAATATCACGTGGGAAATCAGAATTGGGGTAAAAGCACAATACGTCTATAGCACGCTTTTCTCCGATGCTCTTCTATGTGAACAATTCTTGAGTCGGGTAACGAGCTAAAAGTTTCATTAAAGGTTCCAGATAAAGAATGTATTAAGAATGTACAAGCATCAATATGAAAATATTTAAAAATAAAATGTATTTACCGGAATCATTTTTCACAATACTATTAAAGTAAATTTATCAAGGGAAATTACGTCATACATACATGAGGCATCCAAGAGAAGGAATTTGGTTCCGGGTTTGAAGGGTCTAGCCCTGTACATTGACGCACACTGCAAGTAGGTCAGGGCCGCTTCCATCTTTGTAAGAACTGTGACATTTTCTTTCATGTCAGCCTAAATAAACATACAAACTCTCTCGAATACATTCACTACCATACAATCATAATGTATATCTATTTGTTCTGAAATATTAAATGCTAGGACCTTTCAAAATTTCCTAACGCATGTGTCAACAATCAAAATTCAACGTTTTTGTATTCGCAACCAAACAAAGAACTATACTTAGAATATAAGCATAATATTGAACTTAAGCACATTGCCAGCCCGCCTTCCTCAGTTAAAAAGACTTTTTAATTAAGAAACCCAAATCGCATTAAAATTTTCGCTCATTGGATGATAGTATCAAATTGTAAATTTTGCATGTCATTTAATGGTGTAATTGATTTATCAATTCGAAAAAAATAACCTAATATCAGAGTTGTACTTGCAATAAAAAAAGAAAAGTGCCTTGTATTTTAGTATGTTACAGTTCTTTACAAGAAGTTGCCGTGCTTAAAATATATTACATTTCTGAACGAAGAAAGCAAAAAGCAAAAACAAACGACAAAACAAGGCAATAAAAATGGCAATATTATTGCTACATAATTTGACTCATAAGATGTGTTGACAAAAGTAACCAAAACACGACGTCACTATTATAAATGACGCCGTATTTCGTCATGTTTACCTGTGCCGCCGCTTGCGTGATGAAAGCCTTGTTATGTGACTGTTGGGTCACTATCGTCCAACTTATAGTAGTGTCGTCTAGTGGGTACAGCCGGGCGCGCAGTTTTTCCATAAGGTTCTCACGTAAATATAGCAACGCCATACTAAACAGATCCAAAGTAAGCAAGCTCTTCTCTCCCGTAACGTCAACCATGTTGCTAGTGTCATCGAGCTCCTGTAAGATCAATATGAAAACGCATATGCTAATTACACGGTTTATGATGAAACAGGTAGATATCCTATGCAGAATGAAATCAATTGTAAAATTATTTGTTTCGCATCAGGATAAACTATCGAGTAATGTGTACAAGATGATGTACAGCTTACATGAAACTGGTACTTGCCATTTTAAATGGTTACAATATATTAGGAAAATACTAAGTAACTCGGGGCTGAATTATATATGGATATATCAAGAGACTGTAAGCAAATTGTTTTTGAAACATTCAATGAAAACAAGGTTACACGACCAATTTATTCAAAATTGTATAATGATGTTACAACCTCGGCCAGAGGAACCACGTACCTAATTTGCAAGGAACATTTGGCCAAGAAGAATACTTAAAAAAAAATTAAGAAATAATTACAGAGAAACATTATGTAAATTTAGAATATCTAATCTGAATGAAACTCCCTATTGAAACGGGTCGATTTGGTTTGGTTTGGTATTGTTAAACGTCCTATCAACAGCTATGGTAATTTCAGGACGGCCTCCCCTGTGTGCAAGATGCATGCGTGTAGTACATGCGTGTTTTCTTTTTTTTTGGAGGGGGGGGGGGGGGGGGGGGGGCTGCAATATGTTCGTGTTTGTCTCCTTGTGATAGCGCGGAACTGATGCCGACTTTATAGTGCTACCTCACTGAAACATACTGCCGAAGACACCTAGCAGGACACCCCAATCGGTCACATTATACTGACAGGAGTAAAAACTACCATTTTTACAGACTTTGGTATGTTTCGGCCAGGGGACAGAACCCAAAGCCTTCCTCACAGGGGTGAACGCTCAATTTAAGGCCAAAAGTGAGGCATTGTCAATGGAGACATTAGGAAGAAGAAAGTTGTTTAGAAAGAAGAGAAAAGATAAGATCCCAAATTTAGTCGCCTCTTACGATCTTGCAATGGGGGGCAGTAGGTGCAATTCTTACCCTACCTGCAGGGATTGAAACGGGGCGATGGACAGGTACTCCACTAGAAAGTCGAATATGTCCTCTACGTAGTGACAGTGTAGGGGATGAATTTCATTATTTATACATCTGTAGAAATGATGTGGTAGCAGCACTAAGACAAAAATTCATACCTTCTTACTATACATATTGAACTACCTTAAAAATGAAAGGAATGTTCCACATATGCAATGTTGCTCTGCTTAAAAAAGTTTGTAGCTTTTTAGAAAAAAATGTTAAACTTTTGAATAAGTTGTAAAAACATGCTAATATTTCTATGACTGGTTCACAAATATGTATTTCATTGATTTGATTATTACAAATGTAGATACCGCCACCGCAATAATAAGTGTAGTACATGTTGGTATACATGTACATGTGAGAAAAAAACCAATAAATGTTTGTATAAATGTGTCACATACACGGGACCTCCTGTTCCACACATAGCTTGGCTGGGTGTACATCGAAGAAACGAACGTTATTCGAAAGATGAAATTTAAGAGATTTTGTTTTTGTCATAGAATGTCCATTACAGTCTGAAATAAAAATATTTCTTTTTTTACAAAAGACAACATTTTCGACAAAAAACCGCAAAATTTGTTTTACATGCCAAAACTCGTTTAAAATATGATGCACATGTTAGGAAATGAAGCACAATGACATAGACATGGTTACTCCACTAATTATTATAAAAAAAATGTTGTTGTTTCAATGTAGACCTATGAAAAGTACGTTGTCATGAATTAGTATGTATCGCTACCATATTATAAGTATGTTGTAGCAGAACGACATTGATTGGATGGTCGGGTGGTGCCGTGGTTAGCGCACTCGTATTTTATCGGATCGACCAGGATTTTATTTCCGACAGGAAGTGTTATGGTATTGGATTACTACGCATGTAGTGTTTTCCGGGTACCCCGGTTCCCAACTATTTTAGCATCCGTTTGGACTGAATTCCACCTTTCCGTTTCCGCCGTTCCAATTATTCAAAGCTTACAACGATTAAATTTGCGGAAACGTATCCAAACTTTGCTTGAGAGACATAATAAGAAACCAAATTTAAGTTATGTGGTTGGCATGCAATATCACTTACCAAGTTGATTGAACTTACAAAATATCCAGATCAGTCAACATTGTCATTCTGTGCATTATTCAATATACGAATCATCACATTGTGTTTAATACTCTATACACTTACGTTATATATCGGGAATGTCTTGAAGTAGTACCACTGCTCCGCTCCCTCACCCAGAGTCCTATATTGCTCTTCTGCAGAGTAGCCAAAGGAGTGAAAAGTCCCGTCTGGTTTACAAAGAATGGCACTGGATGTCTTCAATGTAGTGTATCTGCCGTAAGAGTGCCAGGAAAACGTGCCAATTCTTAAGGGATTCTGCTTAAAATCATCGTGGAAGGAGTAGGCATACCCAGAGTAGGCGTACCCTACCTTAATGGCGACCACCAACTTGGGCTTCTTGTCCATGTTTACTCTGTAACTTAACAAAATAATGCTCAACAAGAGGCCCAGGGGCCTTAATAGCTCACCTGGTATTTTATTTTCAATTTGAAACCTGCTGAGTAACATACAGGTTTACCAAAGCAGTACAAGAAGTACAAGTTGCAAGAAGAACTACATGTCAATCTGTTTGGGAAACCAAGAACAAGAGTTTCCATGTTGTCCCATGAAGGTTTAAGTATCCAGGGATTGGTCTGGACCTCCGGGCCTTCCCCTTCATTTTGTGCAAAAGGAGAAAATAAATCCCCTGTTTCCATATTGAGCCCCATCACGCTGCCCCAAGGGGGTCACATCCACCTTTTATACCAACTTGAGGCCCCTTTGTCCAAAGATGCTCTAGAACAAATTTGGTAAAGATCCTTCTAGTGGTTGAGAAGAAGGTTTTTGAAGATTTACCACTTGGCCCTCCGGCCTAGGTGAGCTAATAAAACGAAACTGTCGATCATAGCATGCAAGACATCATATCCAAATATATAGTATAACCTTCACCACACTTTGATCTATTTTCTAGTGGATCATGAAAAAACATAATATTACACAATGATGATAAATAGGATGAGTTATGATATTAACATTTTCCAATCAAGTCCACCGTCATCAAATGCAGACTAAATAAACATAGTTATAAAATCTTTTTACAGAACTTATTTTCACATTGAATAAACGATATTATCCAAACATTTCTTGTTTGTTGTGGTAACTTCAAAAAATTAGTAAAATGAGCTTCAATTGATCACTGAAACCTGTTGAACTGAAATTCACTTTTCAAATTTTTCATAAAATGATATTGTGATAGACAGCAATATTTCCTTAAAGAGAATGTGGTATTATATCATAAGCTTTATGCATTGCGATATGAAAAGTACTTGCCCATCCCTAATTATTATTCAACTTGTTTGTTATATTACATATGCTTTTTGTTTGTTTTTAGAATAATTTGTATTATGTATAGTTAAATAGATATTTGCACGGAAGTAAATGATATTAGTCAATGATATTTGCATTGCTACATTTAAATGAGATTAACTCATGCTTCAAATGAACAACATGTCGTAGATTGTTTATGTTTTGTTTTATATATCAACAAAGAGTTGTGTCCCTTATTGTTTGGAAACTAAACACTTCGGTTAGCATACATATATATGTGTCAACACGCATTCAAATTTTTGTCACGTAAAAGAAACAAAATAGTGTATTTACCTGATATCGGTATACACTATCCCACAGTGACATTCATTCTCGCTATTTGTCGCGTCTATCTTGATAGCAATGCTACGTATGGTTCCAATTATGTCGCTAATATCCACTAGTCATGGTCAGCCTAACAGTTAGCCTCCTACGACACCGGGATTTCCGGGATTTCCGGAGAGGATTCCCAGTACAAAAGTTTGACGGGAGTTGTATCGGTTCTATATTTAGATATTTGAAGTGACCTAGTTTTGACAATCCTTGTTATGAATCAGTCGTATTTCATGTAACGATTTTATTTAAGAAGGAAACTTAAAGATTACATGTGATATTTTTTTATATATAATTTGAAGGACTGCATACGTTTGTGTACGCATTTTGTCGCGCATTCTAAATAATTTGCAAAGACTGAAGAGCTTATTTTAAGTGATATTTTAACGCATAATTCTGTTCTTTAAGATATTTAATAAATTATACAAATGCAAAATCAAATAATATGTGCATCATTAGGGATTCAAAATTATCATTTGTAGAGCAGGAAAACAAATTATTTTGTAAATTTTACGATGTATCTCATAAAAAGAACCTTTTTAAAAATTGTATTAACGACTCGAAGTGACATAACTATGCTATTACCAACAGGGCCAAGTTGTCACCGGAAGTACGTGCGAGCTACAGTTACAAAATTATACAAATAAATGCTGTTCTGTGTGTTGCAATTCAACAAAGTTAGATGAAAAAATTATTTAACTGTATATCCGACTATTTTAAAGTTAAGATTCTAAAAATAATGTATATATCGTAATCATATTCCAGTAAATTAATGTAAAACAAGTATTTAATCGTTTATTAGCTCTCATATTGGACTGTGATTGTTTCTATGTTTTAATACCTACATGTACTAACGGTCGAAAAATTGAAAACGTATAGACGTGTCAACCCATCCAAGATGGCGGCACGGGTCAGAGGTCATAGGGGAAAAAAATCTCGCGCCAAAGTAAACAAACTTGACAGTTCGACATGGAGACGGGCTACGTAAGAGACATGATTTAGAATTCGATTTACGCTTGCTTTTTTGTATTGAACTTTATATATACTTTATACACAATGGATCCTGGTGATCAGCATCTAACTTTAGATGATTTTATAACATGGAAACTTCCCGCTTTACGTGACTTTTTGACCAAGCGCGGTTTGTCTAAAGACGGAAGCAAGAAAGAGCTCTCGGCATTATGTTTCGCAGTATTTACTATGAAGCTACCACTTGTACAAACTGGTGCCTGTATTCTAAAACAAAATCAGGAAGATTATTTTAAATTGTTATATGAAGACGATGAATATATACCGGACCCATTGTTATTACACACTGGGTGGGTCGAGGAGAAACTGGGATTGTCAAAGTGGCCACCTATCTATATCACCGACATCATTAACTTCCTTGTTACCAGACAATCGTCGACTGCTGTACAGACCATTCTTAATGATTATAAAATCGGAAAGGCTTACGAGTACTTTCAGTCTGGTCACCTTCAGGAAGTTTACTACCATTCCATATCGGCTACATCGACTAATTGTATTTTGTCGGCCAAATGTACACCGTCACAGAAAGTAAAAGACGATTCACATACAGTGTGGGTTTGCTGTTGCAAGGAAAGTGGAACAGTAAAATCGGCTTATTGTACCTGTACAGCAGGGTTAGTATACAGAATTTTTTATATACTTAATAAATTATATAAAAAAAAGATATGATCACCACCTATGAAACCCAGACAACTGTACATGTTGATATATACCAGGTCCAGTACACTCTGCCGATTGAGCTATATAGCTATAAAGACATATATAGCTATATACACCTATAAATTATAGCTGTATTGAGCTATATTTTCTCAGATTTCAAATTTCATTAAATTAAAGCAAAGTCACATAAAACAATAAGGTTTATGGTAATGTTGACTACAAAAAGCATACATTTAGATGTTTATTTTCATTTTTCATAAATGTAAAATTTCCGATTTTTTTACATCATTATTTTTTAAAAAGAATACCCATATTTAATGTCTTTTGTTATCAACTTAATGATACAATCTTCTTTTAAAAGCGACTGTTTCGTTTTCCTTGAAAAAGAAAATCAATTGAAAATAGCTCAAAAGACCTATTTCACATAGGTCAATAGAGCTATTATAGGTCTTTACAGCTATATAGCTCAATCGGCAGAGTGTACTGGACCTGTATACCTGTAGGTGATTGTGTAATGTTAAAGCATTAGTTAACGTTCTATTTATCTAACTGATTGTAAACTAAATGCTAAACAGAGAGTCATACTCTATGGACAATAAACTATGTAAATTGTCTTCAATATATTAGTTAGCTATGAGAACTATTTCAATTAGTGATCAATAATATAAACCAATTTTTATAAACATTGTCCTGTACATAAGTCTTGTCAATAATGTGTTACAGACTTGGATCAACATGTAATCATGTAGCGGGTCTGCTGTTTCGAGTCGAGGCGGCTAACAAAATGGGAATCGCTTCGTGTACATCTGTCCCATGTGTATGGAATTATGTCCCATCAGGCCAGAAACGTGTGGAACCATGTCAATGGAAGAACATGACAATCAGAAAATCCAGACATGGCAAAGCAGCTAGTGTAATTTATTTACAAGATTCTAATGCAATTGAATATACATTTGAAATATTAATTTACATATATAGATGTGCTATTGACTGTACAATGTATTGAGATATTCACAGGTACATATGGTGTGACTGAGCAAAAAAAAATAGTATATGTATTATACTATTTTTTTTCTCAAACATGATATATACCTGTGGGGTATATATATTCAGTAATAGCCATTCATATGACATTATATGACAATCC
>NW_018408920.1:405191-409149 GCF_002113885.1 Mizuhopecten yessoensis
TAATGTAAATACAACCAAATTCATAACAACTTCATACTACCAGATATCCAATAATCAAATCTGAAAAATGTGAGCAAAAACACTTACTGGTAATAGAATAGGTATTTATGAAAGTCACCATATGTGCTAACATAGATGATATCAGAGAAACCAGATGCCAAAAATACCACCTATCATTGGTATGTAATGTAAATGATTGGAGACAATTCCATCAAGACCTATTTGAATACATCAGATCTCAGGACTAGGGTCTACTGACAATTTATATTTTAAAATAAAATCCTGTCATTTTTACCATACACTAACGAACATGAATTATTAACCAACGAAACAAAAACTTGAACGGAATAAATGCTTTTGTAAATTTATGTTCGAATGTGAAGGAAAAGAATTGTAGGTATCCTCCAAGCTGCAACTATATATAAACACTACAAGAAGAAATTGTGATCATAGGGCTATGAATGCAATTGTATTTGTGTTATTATGGCAGTGCCCCATCACAAATCGTGGTAAGAAGCAAACATTTTGGTGGCATTAGACTGTTCCAGGAACATGGACGAATCAAACATTTTGACTCTGCATGTAATCTAAAAAACAAAATGCTTGGATGATGGGAGTTCATTTGATTATAATAATAGTATTTTTATAATAATAATCTGTTAACCAATCATATAATATTTATTATAATCTACCTCTTTCTAAATCCACAACACTAATACTACTAGGCTTAGAATATAAATGTACATGTTGACTTTAGAAGTAATGTGAATATTAGCCACGCCCCCTTCAAATACTAAACTATTTTATTTCCCGATTCATTACCAATACAAGTTCCACTACAAATGTAGGCAATTAATCTACAGTAAATACACATTCATATTTACTGTTTCATTTTATTTGTAATGTACTACCAGCTATTGTGAGATGCTCACAGGTGGTTTTCCAAGTTATAACCAGCTCAAAAACGACTTTTCAAAGAGTGCTGTGCCTCCAACATTGCCTGTCCGATAATACCCCTAGACAGCTGGCCCCAATGAAGATAATTTGCTACAACAATACTTGATGACGTTATTTATGACACACTCCGAGACAAGTAAGACTGTTACATGCCATTAGCACAAGTTTGACAATGGCATATGAACGATTTTTTTGTTACGATGAGGCAGGGATGTGTAGTGGACTACACATCCCTGAAGATGTGTAGTGGACTACACATCCCTGAATGAGGTTACTTAATATTTGCCAAACGGAAAGTGGAAATGTAACGACAACATCGTCGTTTTTGATGCTTTAAAAATTCTCCTATATCGGCTGGAAAAGGTCACAGTTAAGTATACCAGAAACAGGTTTTATCATGATGTATCGGAGAAAGGAAAAATAATAAGTTTGATTGGCTTGTCCGATAAATAGCCCGATCCACCATTTAATGGGAGAGCTAGCTGACACACCCATCTCTCTGAGAGTGAGACCCTCAAACAAATTGCCAGATCGCTGATTTTGTAGTATGTAGGTGCCAAACATTGAAGATTTTCCAAAATATTAGATGTACCTGATTTCGTACTCGATGTTCCTATGATTCTTCACTGTGGATATATAGCTTAAATATAAGAAATCGTGACTGTATCCAAGGACTCTTAAATTGACCGCCATGCAAGTTTTTGCAAGCGCATAAGCGGTTTTTCCCCCATGACCTTTGACATAACACTTTAAGGCCGCTTAAGAAATTACGTGTTGATACGTCTATTGCTAGAATAATAAGAACTGCTGATATGTCTATAAAACACCAAAAATGTGTAATAAGACAATACAAATATTCTTCACACTTTCTGTGTATTGCAAATAATGAAACGGCATATAAAACGTATCTGAGGTCTCTATCCGAGATATTTAAATACATATAATGGGGTTAGTCGACTACCAAAGCATATATTTTTTAGCAAATGTTTAACATTGGGCTATACTTCACTCGACTCAAGTTCTGTTCAAAACGATAAATGCCTAATAGATACAATTATATAATGCTAAAACACCGCTAATTCATGGGAAGATACGTTAAAAAAACTTTAATAATCAATGAATATATCACTTATATTTATCATACGCCAGTAAAGAGGAACACACACACCACGGTGAGAGATCGAACGTTTAATGACGGAAAACGGAAGAGCGGCACATACGTGTAACACACAAATGGGAGCCCGGTCCGGGATCTCCGGAACCATAATAACTAACATACATTACACTGGCGCTACCCTCTTTTTCTTTGTAAATGACTTATGGCTAAGTTTTTATGAATGATAAGGAAACATTAACCGCAAAGTTGCAAACATCTATAAATGAACGTTACTTAATATGGTGGCACAACAGTTCTATATGACTCACAGATCGTTTGATCAAAATATAAACTAACACTAGTAACAGTCAACTGGAATTAAACTTTGTAAGAGTAAATGTTTTTTGTTAAACATTGTCATGATTCACAATAAAGTGTTAAACACTAGCCACACAATTAATAACATAGGTTATTTGACCAATTACCGACGGTATTTCAGGCAGGGAAGGAGGTATAATGTCAGCGGATATTGGTACATTGTTGGAGAAATCATGCTGTCCAACTAGAGGGCCAACGTGCACATTGTCATCATCGTCTGAGTGTATGTCGCTTTGCACAAACCGGGGAGGGCCTTGCGAATCCGATATTTGCGAAAGACCCTCTACTTTAAAGCAATCTGAAGTCAACACACGGTACGATGACTTACGTAATTGACAGCCAACACATTTTTGGATATTACACCATTGGCCATCAACGCTTACCACTAAGTATCTGTCGCGGGCACACGATTTGTTCCTATCGGAGAACAAATATACAAGATCACCTCGGTTTAGCCGAGGGGGGATTGGTTGTCGACGCGATGGGCTTTTTGCTTATCTCACTGTAAGGATGATTCTTGTTCCTGTCGTCGTGTTGTTGCATAAGGAGTGATTGATCATCTACGGGTATCTGTCGGTTGTAGAATTGGTCTCGCTAGAAAAGCATTTCACGAGCAGACAGACCGCGTTTCCTAATGCGAGTGTTGAGTCGTGCTGTAGCGAGGGAGAGAATGATGGGTGTGACGGCACGGCACAGTGGATCCTGACCGAAGTATTTCTGTTTCTAACTCCTGGATGGCCTCTTCAGCCACAGGGTTTTTATTAACGTTTTTAGCGCGTCCCAGTTCCACAGATAACCTATACTTGGATAGAGTTTCATCGTTTACAAGGGATTTGAATCCTGGTGCTGGGTCCGCTTTATCACATCCGCAGCAAACTTGGTACCCACAGAGGCTGGCGGATCCCCACAGCTTTGTTCCTGAAGAAACTTAGGTGCGTTGCACAGGGCGGCACACTGGTGGCAACCATCGGTGGTGCGTTTGATTGCAGACTCTAGGTCAAGTGCGTAAAAATGGCGTTGGACGGCACACCTGAGCTCGTGGTTTGAAGGATGGTCAAGTATTCGATGTAAGGCTGTCAATAGACCATCGAGGACTTGTCTGGGAAAAATAATGCAGTCGGTTGAACTGGCAAACAGTGCGTCACGTTTGACGACAAGGAGGCCGTCCCTAGAAAGAGAAGCAACGTTTAGGTAACGTTTGACATCCTTGACCGTAGTTTGTTTCTTGGAGGGCCGGGTGCCCTGACACAGATGCGCGTGTGTTCTACGAAGGTCTGTACAATCGGATTGTATAGACAACCATGCGGACCGACTGGTGTACGGCAACTTGGACGATCCTGCTAGGATGTCATCGACGGACACTTGACCAACAACGCTAGCGACAAACGTGTTGACGAATGAGCAAATTTGACATGTAGGCTCATTGCACACGGGGGCGTTGCGGCTCGCGAAGTCGGATGGAAGTATAGCAGAGCCTGACACGTGTCGTAGCGACACTTGGAAGCGGCTCGCTGTGGACAGGAATGT
>NW_018408920.1:409852-425078 GCF_002113885.1 Mizuhopecten yessoensis
GTCGGTTGAACTGGCAAACAGTGCGTCACGTTTGACGACAAGGAGGCCGTCCCTAGAAAGAGAAGCAACGTTTAGGTAACGTTTGACATCCTTGACCGTAGTTTGTTTCTTGGAGGGCCGGGTGCCCTGACACAGATGCGCGTGTGTTCTACGAAGGTCTGTACAATCGGATTGTATAGACAACCATGCGGACCGACTGGTGTACGGCAACTTGGACGATCCTGCTAGGATGTCATCGACGGACACTTGACCAACAACGCTAGCGACAAACGTGTTGACGAATGAGCAAATTTGACATGTAGGCTCATTGCACACGGGGGCGTTGCGGCTCGCGAAGTCGGATGGAAGTATAGCAGAGCCTGACACGTGTCGTAGCGACACTTGGAAGCGGCTCGCTGTGGACAGGAATGTTGAGGTTCGAGGGCTAGCAGAAAATTCTCCTCTGCATAATTTCTCAAAAGCTTGCACACATGGTTTGCTGTCAGTTAACACACAAGCCTTTGTAGTTGACTGGATGATGTATGGACTGAAATGTTTTATGGCGGACGCGATGGACAGAGCCTCGATTTCACACGGAATCCAATTGGTCTGGTTCTTACGCAGTTTGGCACTGAAATAGCCTGCAAGACAGACTTTGTTGTTACGAGTGACGTACAGTGTTGCCCCTAGTCCAGGGTCTCTGACTGCACCGTCTGTCACTATCCATAGTTGGTCAGTAGACGTGGGTAGAGTGATGGTGCGGTTAGAAGATAACGCCTTCTGGGCATTTGTAAAGTCATGGAGGAGTTCGTCGGTCCATTGGATGGGCTCCTTTGATTCGCGTCCACCTGCGACAACACTATCAAGCGGAGAGAGGAGTGATGAACAGCCTTGCATGACTCTCGCAAGTACTTTGTATGCTCCGATGAACGCACGTAAACCGTAAACGGTGTTTGGTGGGGGGCAAGAGGAAAGTGTCGCGACACGGTGGGGACTTGCGTTGATTGTACCTAGTCGCCATATCCACCCCAATATGGTAGTTTCCTTTGGGGAGATAACTGTCTTTGGAGCGGAGAGGTTCAAGCTACATTTCTGTAAGGCCTGAAGGACGGATTTAAAGTTTTGTAGTAGTTCTTCAAAAGTCTGGCCACCGCAGTACAAGTCGTCGGCAAGTTTCGCTATGCATCCAGCTTCTACCAGGTCTCCGAGGACACGGAAAGTTAATTCCTCTAGCGCAGTTTCTGAGCCTGGCTTACTCATCGCGGTACGGGCATACACCCGGGTGCCTTTGAAGGGGGTTACAACACCGCAGTACTTCATGGATTCCTTAGCAAGAGGAATCTGATAAAAAGCCTTTGTGAGGTCAGTGGCAATCAGATACTTCCACTGGGCGACTTGACGGAGGGTTGAGTCTACATCAGGCATCAGCGATGGCTGGGGCTTACTGTATCGCCCTACGTCAGCAAATGCTGTGACTAGTCGAAAACCTCCGTTAGGCTTTTTGACAAGGAATGATGGGTTTACGTATTCGACATATATGCCAATGTCCTCTGGTCGGCGAAACACACCTACAGACTCAAGTTCATCAAATTTGGCTTGGAGCTCTGAAAGTTGGTTCCTCAAATATTGAGGTAAGCGGCCTTTGCGCTGAGGGGGTTGAACTGGACCCATGTTAACCTTGGCTTTGAAGGGACCTACAGCGCCATTGTAACCTGTGAATTCAGGGTTGAACACTTCGTCAAACTCTGATAGTAGACTCTGGAACTCGGACTTGATATTGGTCGGCATGAGTCCATCGGGCTCAAGGTTGACCCTATCACTGTAGTGAGACAGGTTGGTAGTTTTGGCCTTATGGGGTTCAGTGTGCGTGGCAGGGGTAACTGTGATATCCTCTGGGTAAGTCGTGGCTCTTACTTTGCAGAAATGTTCATTTCGTTTCAAGGTCTGTGGTTCTCCAGTGATATTTGGTATCCTGATTTTCCCTGCAACACTAGTGAGGACTAAGGGGGCCGCGAGAGGCGATGAGTCGTGTGGTTCTATGCTAATCTCACCATCCGATGTGGCATGTCTGTCCATAGTAGTCTCTGTGGATCCGTACTCATACTACAGAGTATGATCCCCGAGTAATACTTGGCGTTTTGCTGGACGTATGGATATATCGTTGCGTTCCATGAAAGGGATACCGGCAAGAACATCAGTGTCTAGATTTTCCACGACAAGTCCTTCAAAATATAAGTCGTGGTTGTCACGGGACACCACCATACGTGTTTCGCCTAAGACGTTCAAAGGCGATGACCCATCGGCTTGGTGAGCAGATTGATTGCTGTGGGCAATTTTGACACCCAATCTTATCGCACATGATGCACGAATCATGTTTCCAGTGGCCCCTCTGTCGATGGTGAGGCGTAAAGGCATATGACCTTGAAACACGTCCAAGTACGGGGATTGGCGGATACGTACGCGGTTGATAAGACTTTCTGTCTGTAATACCTCATCTCCTTCTGGATTAGCCATATTGTCAGCATATCTCTCCAGTTCCCCTGACGCTTGTCGAGCTCTTGCGAAGAATTTGTTTTCTTGTGTGGGAAGGAAGCTAATAATAATAACTAACATACATTACACTGGCGATAGGTACTTATCGCAAATGAGAAAACAGTACACGCTTATATCAAGAGCATTATATTTTTCTCATTCACGATGGCTACCTCAGGAATATTTCATTCCTCAGTTTGTGATAAAAATGTTTAGCGAATAAAAATGAACCTAACACGCACACAGATGATCGCACCTGTAACATTTGGTAATAGATAACAACGAATACTTACTGCATCGCCATCACGGACTCATTAAAGCTTCTCTTGGATCTGGATGTTTTGTGGCTTCATCGTCACCAAACCAGTTCCCTCTCGAGCACGTTACATGGCCTAACATAGATTTACATGGCGGGAGGCGACGATACAGCAGACGACACTTACAATAACAGAACATCTGGTCTCACTCAACTTTTACTTCTTGAAGGCTTTCGTGGTAAGTTCCATTGTTCATATTCAGCGCATGTCTCGTTGATTGTTCAGTTCGAATTACAGTTTGTTTAAAATTTGGCAATATCTTGTTTTAATGTTTTAAACATGTTTAGTAAGCAAATGATGAATACTTTACTTCTTATTGTGATATGAACACTTTTAGTCAGAACAATGAGAATATTTCATTTATCATTGTGACATGAACATATTTAGTAAGAACAATAAAAATAGTTCACTTCTCATTATGATATTAACATGTTTTGTCAGAGCAAAAAGACTATTTCGCTTATCATTATGATATGAACATGTTTTGTCAGAGCAAAAAGACTATTTCGCTTATCATTATGATATGAACATGTTTTGTCAGAGCAAAAAGACTATTTCGCTTATCATTATGATATGAACATGTTTTGTCAGAGCAAAAAGACTATTTCGCTTATCATTATGATATGAACATGTTTTGTCAGAGCAAAAAGACTATTTCGCTTATCATTATGATATGAACATGTTTTGTCAGAGCAAAAAGACTATTTCGCTTATCATTATGATATGAACATGTTTTGTCAGAGCAAAAAGACTATTTCGCTTATCATTATGATATGAACATGTTTTGTCAAAGGAATACAGATATTTCACTTATCATTATGATATGAACATATTTAGTCAGAACAATAAAAATATTTCACTTATCATTATGATATGAACATGTTTTGTCAAAGGAATACAGATATTTCACCTCTCATTATGATATGAACATGTTTTGTAAGAACAAAAAGAATATTTCATTTATCATTATGATATGAACATATTTAGTCAGAACAATAAAAATATTTCACTTATCATTATGATATGAACATGTTTTGTCAAAGGAATACAGATATTTCACCTCTCATTATGATATGAACATGTTTTGTAAGAACAAAAAGAATATTTCATTTATCATTATGATATGAACATATTTAGTCAGAACAATAAAAATATTTCACTTATCATTATGATATGAACATGTTTTGTCAAAGGAATACAGATATTTCACCTCTCATTATGATATGAACATGTTTTGTAAGAACAAAAAGAATATTTCATTTATCATTATGATATGAACATATTTAGTCAGAACAATAAAAATATTTCACTTATCATTATGATATGAACATGTTTTGTCAAAGGAATACAGATATTTCACCTCTCATTATGATATGAACATGTTTTGTAAGAACAAAAAGAATATTTCATTTATCATTATGATATGAACATATTTAGTCAGAACAATAAAAATATTTCACTTATCATTATGATATGAACATGTTTTGTCAAAGGAATACAGATATTTCACCTCTCATTATGATATGAACATGTTTTGTAAGAACAAAAAGAATATTTCATTTATCATTATGATATGAACATATTTAGTCAGAACAATAAAAATATTTCACTTATCATTATGATATGAACATGTCTTTAGAATATTTCACTTATCATTGTGATATGAACATGTTTTGTCAGAACAAAAAGAATATTTCACTTCTAAATGTAGCATCAATTCGTTGAGTGTTTTAATGATGAAAGAATACTTCATTCCCTTGGGTGGTATCAATATGTTTAGTGAGAACACTTCATTCCCCAGGGTGGTATCAATATGTTTAGTGAGAATACTTCATTCCCCAGGGTGGTATCAATATGTTTAGTGAGAATACTTCATTCCCCAGGGTGGTATCAATATGTTTAGTGAGAATACTTCATTCCCCAGGGTGGTATCAATATGTTTAGTGAGAATACTTCATTCCCCAGGGTGGTATCAATATGTTTAGTGAGAATACTTCATTCCCCAGGGTGGTATCAATATGTTTAGTGAGAATACTTCATTCCCCAGGGTGGTATCAATATGTTTAGTGAGAATACTTCATTCCCCAGGGTGGTATCAATATGTTTAGTGAGAATACTTCATTCCCCAGGGTGGTATCAATATGTTTAGTGAGAATACTTCATTCCCCAGGGTGGTATCAATATGTTTAGTGAGAATACTTCATTCCCCAGGGTGGTATCAATATGTTTAGTGAGAATACTTCATTCCCCAGGGTGGTATCAATATGTTTAGTGAGAATACTTCATTCCCCAGGGTGGTATCAATATGTTTAGTGAGAATACTTCATTCCCCAGGGTGGTATCAATATGTTTAGTGAGAATACTTCATTCCCCAGGGTGGTATCAATATGTTTAGTGAGAATACTTCATTCCCCAGGGTGGTATCAATATGTTTAGTGAGAATACTTCATTCCCCAGGGTGGTATCAATATGTTTAGTGAGAATACTTCATTCCCCAGGGTGGTATCAATATGTTTAGTGAGAATACTTCATTCCCCAGGGTGGTATCAATATGTTTAGTGAGAATACTTCATTCCCCAGGGTGGTATCAATATGTTTAGTGAGAATACTTCATTCCCCAGGGTGGTATCAATATGTTTAGTGAGAATACTTCATTCCCCAGGGTGGTATCAATATGTTTAGTGAGAATACTTCATTCCCCAGGGTGGTATCAATATGTTTAGTGAGAATACTTCATTCCCCAGGGTGGTATCAATATGTTTAGTGAGAATACTTCATTCCCCAGGGTGGTATCAATATGTTTAGTGAGAATACTTCATTCCCCAGGGTGGTATCAATATGTTTAGTGAGAATACTTCATTCCCCAGGGTGGTATCAATATGTTTAGTGAGAATACTTCATTCCCCAGGGTGGTATCAATATGTTTAGTGAGAATACTTCATTCCCCAGGGTGGTATCAATATGTTTAGTGAGAATACTTCATTCCCCAGGGTGGTATCAATATGTTTAGTGAGAATACTTCATTCCCCAGGGTGGTATCAATATGTTTAGTGAGAATACTTCATTCCCCAGGGTGGTATCAATATGTTTAGTGAGAATACTTCATTCCCCAGGGTGGTATCAATATGTTTAGTGAGAATACTTCATTCCCCAGGGTGGTATCAATATGTTTAGTGAGAATACTTCATTCCCCAGGGTGGTATCAATATGTTTAGTGAGAATACTTCATTCCCCAGGGTGGTATCAATATGTTTAGTGAGAATACTTCATTCCCCAGGGTGGTATCAATATGTTTAGTGAGAATACTTCATTCCCCAGGGTGGTATCAATATGTTTAGTGAGAATACTTCATTCCCCAGGGTGGTATCAATATGTTTAGTGAGAATACTTCATTCCCCAGGGTGGTATCAATATGTTTAGTGAGAATACTTCGTTCCCTAGGGTGGTATCAATATGTTTAGTGAGAATACTTCATTCCCCAGGGTGGTATCAATATGTTATTACACAAACTTCACTCTTCATTGTCTACATCTTTAATATCGTTGTTCTGTCAGTAAATGATACAACGTGTTACTCTTTGTGTAACGAACAGGAGTACAGGGTTTGAGCCAGAAAATGTTAGCATGATCACTCTTCTTACCAAGGAGATAAATACACATATTTATCATATTAACAATAGGACATGTTTTACTTTCTCAGAACTAGGTATCAAAGACATAATAACTGAAACAGAAATTTAAAAAAAAAATAAATATTTTTAGTGTTAATATGTCCACTAGTGGCATCCGTATGTAGCTGGCCTCAAATTATTTTTAAACTAGAATGATTCGAACTACCGGTACGTTTATCTGGCAGCGAATTTGGAAAACAAGTATATTCAAACAAGAGGCCCATGGGCCTGAACGGTCACCTGATATATTTATACAGAGTTGATTTTGTTTTTAACATGAACAGAAATATTATTCAAAGTGACAAAAAACAATAAAACCACCTTACTCAATATTAGCATACAGATTTCAGACTAAAAAGGATTTGAAACTAGCACCTCTGATTCTTACCAAGGAAAATGAAGAAATTTTAGCACACTGACTCCTTTGAGCCCCACCCTACAGCCCTTGGGGGTAGGGCTGGCTCAAAATTTTCAAAGTATCAAACTGTCAATTCAAGGTTATAATTCCAATCAAGTTATTAACATGTAATATTCAAAGTATCATTTGCCATTATAAACCATAATAAATTTTGCCCCCCCCCCTCCTTCCCCAGGGGGTAAACGTGAGACCCTAGGGTCATAAACCTTAAGACCCTTCCATCTATGAAGAGTATTTGATTCTACCATATCTGGGTCTTGAGAAGAAGATTTTTGAAATTTCAGTAAATTCGACCCTTTTTGGCCCCACCCATCAGCCCCTGGGGGTCAGTCAGGGCTGATATGTGCTTATTATCAAACTGCTACCTAATACTGATAATGCTAACCCAAATTGAATTACTTCCAATGGAAATTAAACAAATGTTGGTCCAAAATGTGATTTCCCTATATAAACTATAGTAAAGTTTACCCCCTCCCCAGGGGGAAACGTGAGACCCCAGGGTCAAGAAATTCACAATTTCGGTAAAGCACCTTAAGACCCTTCCATCTATGAAGAGTATTTGATTCTACCATATCTGGGTCTTGAGAAGAAGATTTTTGAAATTTCAGTCAATTCAAC
This sequence comes from Mizuhopecten yessoensis, assembly GCF_002113885.1. Classification (NCBI taxonomy): domain Eukaryota; kingdom Metazoa; phylum Mollusca; class Bivalvia; order Pectinida; family Pectinidae; genus Mizuhopecten; species Mizuhopecten yessoensis. The sequence goes on from NW_018408920.1 coordinate 417,387, forward strand.
CCTTTTTGGCCCCACCCATCAGCCCCTGGGGGTCAGTCAGGGCTCATAGGTGCATACTATCAAACTGCTACCTAATACTGATAATGCTAACCCAAATTGAATTACTTCCAATGGAAATTAAACAAATGTTGGTCCAAAATGTGATTTCCCTATATAAACTATAGTAAAGTTTACCCCCTCCCCAGGGGGAAACGTGAGACCCCAGGGTCAAGAAATTCACAATTTCGGTAAAGCACCTTAAGACCCTTCCATCTATGAAGAGTATTTGATTCTACCATATCTGGGTCTTGAGAAGAAGATTTTTGAAATTTCAGTCAATTCAACCCTTTTTGGCCCCACCCATCAGCCCCTGGGGGTCAGTCAGGGCTCATAGGTGCATACTATCAAACTGCTACCTAATACTGATAATGCTAACCCAAATTGAATTACTTCCAATGGAAATTAAACAAATGTTGGTCCAAAATGTGATTTCCCTATATAAACTATAGTAAAGTTTACCCCCTCCCCAGGGGGAAACGTGAGACCCCAGGGTCAAGAAATTCACAATTTCGGTAAAGCACCTTAAGACCCTTCCATCTATGAAGAGTATTTGATTCTACCATATCTGGGTCTTGAGAAGAAGATTTTTGAAATTTTAGTCAATTCAACCCTTTTTGGCCCCGCCCCTCAGGCCCCTGGGGGCTTGGGACTAAACCGGCCCCTAGTTTTGTTGACCTTTGTCCATGGAAGGTTCCTGCAAAATTTCATTGCAATTGGTTCAGGGGTTTTGGAGAAGAAGATTTTTGAAATTTTAGTCAATTTGACCCTTTTTGGCCCCGCCCCTCAGGCCCATGGGGGCTTAGGACTAAAACGGCAACTATTTTTGTTGACCTTTGTCCATGGAAGGTCCCAGCAAAATTTCATTTAAATTGGTTCAGCGGTTTTGGAGAAGAAGATTTTTGAAATTTGAGTCAATTTGACCCTTTTTGGCCCCGCCCCTCAGGGCCCTGGGGGCTTAGGACTAAACCGGCAACTATTTTCGTTGACCTTTGTCCATGGAAGGTCCCTGCAAAATTTCATTGAAATTGGTTCAGGGGTTTTGGAGAAGAAGTCGAAAATGTAAATTGTTTACGGACTGACGACGGACGACGACGGACAAAAGGCGATCGCAATAGGTCACTTGAGACTTTGTCTCAGGTGACCTAACAAAACATCTTCATTAGCATGTGATTTATTACAAATCTTCAAATGCCAGCTGCTTTAAAATTATATGATTCTAAGTTCTACAAATGTTCGATTATACTCAAATATCATGATGTAATTGACTACTGGAGTGGTACAAATAGATGAAACGTTTGTAATATCATTAAAAATGTTAGTAATATAGGAATGACAATTTGGACTATTGTAAAAGAACAATAAATGTAAAACAATTGCTCTGTCAGTAGTTTTTAATATCTTTATAACAGGTTCCTGGTGTTATGCTGAGACAGTAAACGTAATTGTCACGGCAACCAACCACAATGTTCCTTCCACAAACAACAGGAGATGAGAACACCTCACCTGGGAGCCTAACCACACCAACCTCCTCCCCTACACATCTGTCAACCACATGGATACTTCCTGTTGTCGTGGCAACCACACACAAAGGCATCACGTGATGTGGTGACCTTGACTTAGAAGAGTGTATATTGTCATCAGTAGATTTGTCTCTGTTACCATGGCAAAACGCATGGTCTGTATGCATAAATAATGAGAAAAGTTGTTCTGGTGCTGCGACACATTGCTGTTGTACAGTGGTATCACATGAGAGATTTTCATCAACCCTAGAATACGTTTGATTCACAGATGTTTCCATAGCAGACTGTTTTAAGTCGCTGGGACTATCTTTACCCATGTGATTAAGTGTTGTGGTTCGTTGTCCACTACAACTGTCATCATCACTCGCTTTCCAATCACTGTGAGTGTCTTTCTGAGAAGTGTCGACTTCGTTGTAGCACTGTTGCTGTGCAGAGCTTTGGTGTGAGAAAGAGTCTATGTTCGGTTTTGTCATACATGTACCTTGTATGTCTGCCTTTAATGTACTGGATACACCAACCTCTACTTTAACCGCAGCTGATTTGTCTTTTGATAAAATGTCGCTTTGATCATCAAAATGTAGCTCAGACTCAGACAACTGTTCATCAATCACCAAATCAAAACAAAATGGCACAGAGTAGATAGGAGAATCCAACTTCCTCTTCCATAGTAATTTACCATCATATGACAAAACGTATATGTAGTTATCGTGTGATCCAAATATGATAATTTGATTGAATGATTTATTTATACACTTCAGATCTTTTTGATGAAGTTGTTGATGTATAACTGGTGAGGAAAACACTGGCGCTGCAGTCTCAAACGACCAAATCTGTAAAATATAACACAAAATTTAAAAACATTATTAGAACACCAACTGAAAACATTTCCCATGAGGAGGATTTTTGCTTTATGTGGAAATATTATCACTTAGTGTGAAAATCGTCTGAATCATAACCTTCAGCATTTTTCAGAACTTGAAGTTTTCTTTTGTAAATGTAGAAATATTCTCTACTCATGAGAAGTATTTTATTTAGCTACAGAATTCAATAACATATTCATTGTAAATTACATGTAAACGGATAGTTTATATTGCACTTTCCTGAACTAACAGATAACAAACTTGTCAAAACTTTCAGCTCAATAAAATGCATCTAGATATGAAAATGCCTGGTTGCAGTTTATATGTGATTTGTAAGATTACAAACTGACCAGCCTGCCATCTGTGGAGATATGATATAAGCAGCCATCCACACAGCCGATATAAATACCCTCTGATGACACAGATGGGGAGGAGAATAGCGGTTTCTCACAGTCATACATCCACATGATCTCTCCATTACTCTAAACAAGACAAATGAAACAAAGCATCAGTGAAATGATGTGGATGTGACATTTAAAAAAAATCAAGGTACAAATTATTTCTTCATTATTTAAACACAGACCTATTGTTAGAATGTTCTTTATCAAATACCACACAAGATGTCTCAGAGTAATAGAAACAATTCTAAGCAGTGCAATATGAATCACAACGTCTACTAGTACATGTCGCAAATCAATAATTTTGATGTTAAAGAATGATTATTACTGTTACAATTTCCTCTTTCGTACATCAGGATACAAGGTACTCACAGAGTCTAAAGCAGACACAGCTCCAGACAGAGTCCCCACATAGACGGCATTGAGTGAGGAACTCAAGGTGGGGGAAGAGAAAACACTACCTCCTCCCAAGTAGGTCTTAAACAGACAGCTTCTCGTCTACAAGTATAACAAATAAATTAACCCTCTTATAAGTGAGCATTGCATGTTAGCTTAAACCATCACTATGAGATTATAATGTTTTCCTAAGAAAATCAACACTTCACGTAAAATTTGTGTTTTTAATCATGAATTTAAAATTTAAGATAAAAATGTCTCAATGCAATACTGATTGCAGGACTTACAATTTTCATCGAGAGGCTTGAATGTTTGTGAAATTTTCCTTCAAACAACTAACTTACATTTAGCTCCATGACATAGAAAACTGCATGTAGACTTTCATAAATTATCTATTAGTATCGGTTTACCTTCATCAAGTTTTAACTTTAACATAACAATTACAGGTCTCAACTCTCACAAGTGAATGGTATATTATAGGTGACTTTGTTTTACACATTTACAAATGTACCTTTATATCTAAGGCATACAAGTGCTTGTCGTGTGATCCTACATAGACAATTGATGTTTGAGGATCAACAACAGGTGAACTTTTGACCTCTGCCCCAGTTTTGTACTTCCACCAAATTTCTCCAGTCAAACACTCCATCACATAAACGGCTCCATCATAACATCCTACAACAAAATGGGGCACAAGTAAGATTTGGATTGTACATTTTTTCAAAATGAAACCTGACAGGTATAATTATTTTATCATTGAAAAATAATATACTTCTTTATAACATATCTCCTTAAGACTTACCTACAATGATATAATTTCCACATGTACTGATACACGCTGATGACTCAATGCGATCACCCAGAGTTGTCTCCCATTGCACCTCTCCTGTCTCCATGGTAATGGCATAAAACTTGTATGAATGTGAACCAATGTATACAGTGTGTCCTCCTGTCCTTGAAATTGAAGATTGCAACCAGGTAAGACACAAAGTTAAACTCTTTATATAAAATGAAATCTCTTATATTGTATTCGTGATTTAAAAAAACAAACTTTGTACAATTATTTCCTTTTGACAGTTCCTAGAGATTTAACTCGCCAAAAAACAACAATGATTTATAATCAATATGTATACCTATCTCTGGCTATAACGGGAGAAGCATCCACACACTTTCCTGTGTTGACTTTCCAACAAATATCCAAGGTCATACCCCTCCGACTTGGCCCAGGTCTAGAGAAGGTGTCTGTTGCCCTCCTGTCCAGATTACAATCTTGTGTTTGGAAGACAGATGTGCTGGTCGATTCATGTTCTATCTCAACATCTTCCTTTAAATTAGCTCTCATAATACCATTGTTTCCTCTTCCAACTGACAAAATTATATGATCATTAACTGACCTATGGTCAGTTTTTGTCTTTATCATAAATGAAGCTTTAGTACCTAAATTTTTCAGGTTTTGATTTTCAGCTTTGTTATCATAATACTTCCTTTTCCTGTTAAATGATTTTCCTTTTGAATCAATGGGTACATCAAATGGCTTCTTTCTTTCATTAAAATCTTCGATCACAATGTCAACATCATTTACATTTAAATTTTCTGTTCCAATCTTTTTCATTACTGATTCAGTGTCAAATTTTCCTGTGACAATGCTTTTTAGGTACACATTTTCCGTTTGACTGTTTTTCTGTGGTATCTTCTGCGACTGACCACAGACGCACTCCTCTATATAGCAGAGGATATTGGCATATGTATCATGTAAGATGATATCTAAAAGTTTTGGAAGTCTTTTGTTGAAAGTTGCCTCCACTTTCTCTGAAAACTGAACAGCTAACAAACTGTCCCCTCCACTGGTAATGAACTTGGAGTCCACGGTCGGTCGGTGATGTCTCGTCAGAAGGATTCCCTGCAAAGGATTCCACACATGAAACATTCTCCATTTACACTTTTCTTCCCCATTTATGAACTTTCTCTAACATATAGAGTGTACCGCCACATTAAAATAACTAGGACAAAAAGTACCTTAAGTACCTTGTCATCTTTATGATAAACTACACTAAAATCACTATTAAAACTCGTACCTTGGACTTGATTCCAAATTTGTGATATGTTGAACCACATTAAAAATGCTATGACAACTCGTAACAAGGAATTGATGCCTTATTTGTGTTATGCTAAAAGGTAGCCTAGAATACATTCATAGATAAAAGTCAAGTAATTCCAATCTATAAGATAATGCTAACATGAAAGATAAGGGAGATAACTTCAACATAAAATACAGGTGCTATTGAAAGGTAGCATACACCTTTAAAGTCAGATATTGCATACATTTGAGAGTTATAGCCTAATATTGCCGCCAGTGTAGCTGAGATTTCTGCATTAAAATGAGGTATAGAAATAAATTTGGGAAGGCAACAATACACTGCATAAAATCATATTGCAAGTAATAAATGAACATGTAAGAAATAAGAATTGTGTAAAGACCTTATATACACATAGTTAATATATATAACTCACACTCCAGATTGTCTCCACAACCACAGCTACACTCCCAGCTGTGACAGTACCTGTCCTAATCCTAGGCGCATCAACTGTCTGTAGTAATGCTGTCTTGTCCAGCTTTCCTGCAAAAAATGTCATAATACAAATATACACATAAAGCAATATTAGGTCTAAGTAACAACCCAGGTTCTAACTTCCTATCACCACAGAGAGAGCAACAGACACCACTTGTAACAGAAAAAACAGTAATGCGTTTTCCCAAGGGATCTCGCCAATATTTCCTTTAGCGACAAGGCAACTGTAATCCTATGTACAGGTAAAACCTGCCATATCTAAAATAAAATCAATATCAAAAATACTTACAGGAGATGTTTAGTTTAGTTTATCTAAATGGCAATGTCAGTGTCAATATTTACCAAAATTCCGGGTAGGAGTCAATCATTATGACGTTACTGAGGATACACCAAGAAATTCTACACTCATGTATCATGTTATTGGTTTTTGCTGACTCATACCAAATACCTAGTGCAAACAACAATTTTTAAATGAAATGTCCCACCTTCTGTTTCCCGATAAGAGACATGAACAGATTTAAGTTTGTTTAAAAATTCTTACCATGTCTGGTAACAGGAAATTTGGTAACCATGACAACACTGTCTGGCCAGTATTGAGAGGGAAGACTTTCTTTTATCCAAAGATGTAATTTTGGAGAATCTATTGTTTTGGTGACTTGTAATACAACAAAAACCATGAGCTTGCTCTGATGAAATATAGCTCTGCAGTCAGCTACAGCATCCAACTTCAGTAGAATCTGTTCCGTAAAAAACAGCAGAGTTGTATTCAAAACTCATGTTAATAAGGGTTAAGTGATTAAAAATTACACTACAAACTTAGGTGTAATTACAGCAAAACATAAAATGATACGAAAAAATCATATATATATAAATATGTATTAAACATAGAAAGATGCCAATAATACAATTTCTGTGTGGAGAAATAATAACGTAAACAATTTGAATACATAATTTTTTCTTAACCTTTTCAATTTCACAAAGGTTTATCCTTCGACCATTCCGTTTGACCTGGTCATCCAGACGGTGGAGAAATGTTATCTCGCCTTTGCTGTTGATGGAAACTAAGTCACCGGTTGGCCGTAGTACTGGAGGTCCTTTGTCAGTCTCTTCTCCAGTCAGGTAACACTGCCTTCCCTTTATACCTGTAGATACATTTATTTTATAAATGGATATGGTACATGTACCAGAAGCAATATCAAATATAATTCAGAAGAATAAAGCATTGCATCATAACTCTGCAGGCTGTTTTCATTACCATGTTGGGAAAAGTGAGAGCAGTCTATTGATGTTCATCCTAAAAAAGTTCAAGAAAATGTAATAGACCTAATCGTCTGATATTGTTTCCTGAAGAGCCTCCACAAAAAAATTCTCACAATTTACTACCTGGTAACTGTTTGAGATATGCAAGGATTCACATTTACAATAAAAATGTCTTTAAATTTTTGAATTCACAATGGTTTATTTTTATTTTTCTGTCAATAAAAACATCAAAAATATTGCAACTAGTGCCGAAAATTGTATTTTTACTGCTGTAATATTTAACAAGAGGCCCATGGGCCTTAATGGTCACCTGATATATTTATACAGAGAGTTGATTTTGTTTTTAACATGAACAAAAATATTATTCAAAGTGACAAAAAACAATAAAACCACCTTATTCAATATCTAGCTTACAGATTTAAGACTAAAAAGTATTTGAAACTAGCACCTCTGATTCTAAACAAGGAAAATGAAAAAAGTTAAGCACACTGACTCTTTTGGGCCCCACCCTACAGCCCTTGGGGGTAGGGCTGGCTCAAAATTTTCAAAGTATCAAACTGTCAACTCAGGGTTATAATTCCAATCAAGTTATTAACATGTAATATTCAAAGTATCATTTGCCATTATAAACCATAATAAATTTTGCCCC
>NW_018408920.1:425691-508191 GCF_002113885.1 Mizuhopecten yessoensis
GGTAAAGCACCTTAAGACCCTTCCATCTATGAAGAGTATTTGATTCTACCATATCTGGGTCTTGAGAAGAAGATTTTTGAAATTTTAGTCAATTCAACCCTTTTTGGCCCCACCCCTCAGGCCCCTGGGGGCTGGGGACCAAACCGGCCACTTTTTTTGTTGATCTTTGGCCATGGAAGGTTTGTGCAAAATTTCATTGAAATTGGTTCAGGGGTTTTGGAGAAGAAGTTGAAAATGTAAATTGGTTACGGACGCACACCGGACGACGGACGCCGCCGGACAAAAGGCGATCGCAATAGGTCACTTGAGACTTTGTCTCAGGTGACCTAAAAATATATAGTTATTAAAATTGTTCACAAAAATATGTTATACTCACCCCCTAGGTAAAGCTGACCCTTGCCTTCACACACTTCCTGACCATCGTCGCCCAGAACTGTTACTCTAGTATCCTTCAGTGGCTGACCAAAAGGCACATCAACTGTTAGGTTTCTGTAAAATGTTCATTAGGTGAATGTGAAGTTGAACTCCCTGATATGCTCTCAACCTACATCAACTCTAGACAAATCCTGGGTACCATCATCAAAACCCTATTAAACCATGGCAACCAAATGAGACACAAAATCAAACGGGAACTATATATCATCAAAACTTTGATAGACCTTCAAATAAGATAGGATTTACCATCAAAATCTTAAAATATCCTGGAATTTAAAAAGATACAACTGGTTATAGGCAACTAGTTTTTTGGTTGACAGGTTGAAACTGTAGTCTGTATTTAGATCATGAATTACTACAGACTAGTAACTAGTAGTGTTAATGATGTCAGATACAACGTCAAAGGGTCTTTTCTCAACAAGGACTCTGGATTTGCTACGACAGATATATTCTGGAGGCTTCAAATAATTGCCTTGGAAATTGGTGAAGTTAAATCAAAGTACAGAATCCTGCCATTCCCTAGTATAACCAAGGCGTATTACATGTCAGTCTTGAAATTATCAGCAAAATTTGTCAAGCCTAACAAACTCTACTAAGAGGTAACTTTGTTTGATTTGTTATCAAATCATGATCATTTACTTTAAATTGTACAATTTTCACCCCACCAATCATTGTTTGGATTTAAATACAAATTAGCCAAGTGTTGATTTAGTGATAACTTTACAATATATACACTTCATAATTTTTGCTTTCATGCATTCGGAAGTCTCCGTTGCATTATTCTAGGGCAAAAGGATGAAAACAAAACTTGGGTGAAAATTTCCCCTTTTACAGTACAGTTCTTTGTAGAAACATTTCACTGATTGGGATGTTGATTACTGCAATAGAAATTGTTCTTATTTTTGGAGGAAGGACGATTTTTTGAATCAATGAAATAGGAAAGGGTTACATGCATTTGATATTCTCTTTAAAAAAACACCATTTAACTGAACATTTTCCATTAATATCATCACTGCAGGATGAAAATGTTTACTTAATTCTAATAAAACAGTCATTTGTGAATTGAAAAATATCTTGACAAACTGAAATCAGGCATATTTAAAAAGGTGATATAATGGGATATTTGAATAGTCCCTAACCTAAATTTAAATTTCAAAATAAGTTATTTGAAACATACATGTACCTGATGAACACATACTTCCAAAGTCATTTAAACTTGAAAACTAAATGAGCTGCAAAACATAAAAAAAACAAGAAAATGCAGCAATGCTGCTGGACACCAAACTTTTTTTTATGAAAACGACTTACTGACGGTCCATCAAATGCGAGGGAACAGATCCTGCATACTTGAATCTATTTATTTATAATTATATATATTGTTAATGGCATTATTTTGTCGTTCAGAATATTCAGTTCACGCTCAATATCCTTACATTTTGCACTTTTGTCACTTAATAATTGTCCCACAGAACGCAAATGTACAGTTTCAACTGCACGATTAGGCCTAACGTTAAATGTCAACTATGTGTTAATAACGCCAACTTCTGAGAGAGAGAAGCCGGGACATGAAGATGATTTACATAAAAATATCTTTTATACTTTTGGTCAAAACTGCAGCGATTTTTGCAAATATTTCTTTTGACAATGTACCTATTTGACTATTTTGGGTAAAACGGCAGCGTCCTCTAGGTTAAAGCGTCAATCGTAGCCCCCGCCCCTTTGAATAATAGTTGTTACTTCTCGAGGAGAAGACACATTTTGCCACAACGTTGGTTTTTTGGCTGTTATCACATTCGTTTTCACAAATGAAATTAATATATCGTATTGAACAGGAAAACCATGAAATTTTCTATTTCTTACATTTTTTCACGTCATGAGGCGAAAATATTGCTTCATCAGAAAAGCGCGGGAATTTGTAACGTAGTTTTTGACGCCAAATTATAATGACGTCACGCTTGACAACAATACAGAGTGCCATTTTGAATGGGTTTTCATTGCAATTTTGCCGTTTGCTAGTATTATCTGGTAAGACTACCAGACAAAAATGATATTAATTGTGTTGATATGTAAAAACAATAATGTATGCTGCAAAGGCTGACAACACAACCACTTAGTCTGCCGTCACTTCATCTAAACTTGAAACTGAAAAATCTACGCAGAGAATATAACGTACCGCTCAGATTGGACAATACTAAGAGTGACTTTTTTTATTTGTGAATATATCATATTTCGTTTATCTTCACTGCATTAAACATATGTGTTTATCAGATGGAGAATTCATGATATTTCACTAGAAAACTGTACTAAATACCGATACCGTAAGGTTTACCTTCATATTTTTGTAGACCGTATGCGGCCTCAATTTCCCAGAAGGCTTTCACGCATGGGGAAGCACCGGAAGTGGACAAAGTGTTTACAGATCAAACCCCGACGGCGCTTTGCGCCGCTTGGGGGTTTGAAAAAAGTGGTTTCTAAAACATTTAGATGATACCTCTACAGGTTATAATCAGTATAACTGTACCTGAAATCTTTGTCGGTCACTTCATAGCATGTTGACCAGCAAGACACCTCTGTGGTACCATACAGGTTGTAGAACTTTGTAGAATTATCTGGAGCTCTCCACTTTTGGAGTAAGGAAATTGAAGGAAATTTCTCACCTCCAAAAGCAAGAGTTTTGAGTTGAGACATACTTCCAAGTAGAGTGTTTTTGAGAACCTCTGAGCCTATTCTTGATACTAGGGAGGGAGTGGCCTACAACAACAACAGATATACTGTATATCGGTCTCATTATTTGTAAGATAACAATTCATGTCCTGGCTTTAACTTCACAAACATTCCTTTATAACTTAAGTTAAGATTTTTCCTTTTAATACTTAATCAACACTTTCTATGTGGAGAAAAGATAAAGAACAAATTATATATAATCTATATATATCACCCTTATGATATCAATACTTGTGTGATTACCACAGTAAATAAGACTACTGCAGGGTGGAACAATATATGATACTGAATCTGGCATACTTAAAATCCTTCTGATGTATTATTGTATCTTAATGTATGAAAGTAGGTGGGCCCTAAGGTAAAATGTATAAGGAGGTATAATGAGGTGAACCCTAAGATGGTACTGACCTGTAGATAGGTGACCTTGTGACGATGATACAGCATACTCAGTAAAGACCTTGGCATCATCTTCACCACATGTGGGACAATCAACAGACACGCTCCACTACCCAAGGCCAGGAAAAGGTCAACAATACTGGGGTCAAAGGTTAAAGGTGAGCTTAAGAATATGAGGTCATTGTCTTTAATGTTGAAAAATTCTCTGTAATAAAGGATCAAAATAAGGTCTTTCAAATGATGGAATATACCTGAGATACGTGATGTTGGATACACCTGTAATTAAACTCAGAGAGGTGTGATACTGAGCAGAGATATACATGTAACTTGTACCTGATGTGTCCAAAATATTGTGCAGTGTACACCTGTATTTTATACTTGTAAGTACATAAGATGTGTGGTGCTTGGTAGTACATCTACCTTAGATGTACGATATTTGGTAGGATATACCTGTCATGTATACCCTGATGTTTGTATACATAATGTACCTTAGATGTGTGATGTTTGGTAAGATACACCTATAATGTATATATACATAATGTACCTTAAATGTATAATATTTGGAAGGATATACCTGTCATGTATACCCTGATGTTTGTATACATAGTTTACCTTAGATGTGTGATGTTTGGTAAGATACACCTATAATGTATATATACATAATGTACCTTAAATGTATAATATTTGGAAGGATATACCTGTCATGTATACCCTGATGTTTGTATACATAGTTTACCTTAGATGTGTGATGTTTGGTAAGATACACCTATAATGTATATATACATAATGTACCTTAAATGTATAATATTTGGAAGGATATACCTGTCATGTATACCCTGATGTTTGTATACATAGTTTACCTTAGATGTGTGATGTTTGGTAAGATACACCTATAATGTATATATACATAATGTACCTTAAATGTATAATATTTGGAAGGATATACCTGTCATGTATACCCTGATGTTTGTATACATAGTTTACCTTAGATGTGTGATGTTTCGTAAGATACACCTATAATGTATATATACATAATGTACCTTAAATGTATAATATTTGGAAGGATATACCTGTCATGTATACCCTGATGTTTGTATACATAGTTTACCTTAGATGTGTGATGTTTGGTAGGATATACCTGTAATTTATACCCTGATGTTTGTATACATAGTTTACCTTAGATGTGTGATGTTTGGTAGGATATACCTGTAATTTATACCCTGATGTTTGTATACATAGTTTACCTTAGATGTGTGATATTTGGTAGGATACACTGGTGTGGTACCCGTACAATCTTTGGCGTGCCTGTTGTCCCGGAGGTGGTGATGCAGTAGGCTAGACCCCCTGTGTGTTTACGTTGTGTCTGTCCCTCCAGGTAGACCAGCATCACACCCATGCCCTGTATCCCTGTATTATTCACACTGACAGCACTGTACTCCAGCAACACTGACTCAATCTTCTATAACAGCAGACAAACAGAACTATATTTTAACTTTGAATTATTCAAAACTAGATCATGAAGTCATTTTAATAGTTCCTGATCTATCTGAAAAAATTAAGGGAAGTATAGCATGTTCTCTTTTTCATTGGTACATCTATATACATTTAAACTGAACAAATTACAAGAATATAAAGTTACAATATATACATTTATTACACAACACATGACATAACATGATTATATGACAAACAATTAAAAACATATACATTCATATAACACTACATAACTATGTTTGGCGAAAGGGGCAACTCAGTTACTACAAAATAAACTAAATATCCTTCTCCTGGATTTGTCGTCAGAAGAAGGTTAGCATGTAGTGTCCAGTTAAATATCCTCATCTTAAAAATCTAGCGGACCGTCAACAATGCAGTGTTGGAACAGTACTTGGCTAGAGCTACTGATGAGTATGACAGAAGAGGATAATAACTGGACATCATGTATATTGTAATGAACTATACCCCATCACGGTGTAGCTTGCTGAGCTACCAGGTCCGGATGAGGAATAGGTGTCAGTATGGTTATACAGATATATAGATAGATGATCATCCCGTATTACACTATTCCTCATCTCGGTGCAGCTTGATGAGCTACCAGGTCCGAATAAGGAATAGAAGTGTGACGATTGTAAACTTCTAGTACTTCTATTTCCAAAACAAATAACCCAAAGCTCGTTCGTTGCAGCTTGATGAGCTACATGTAATATCCCGAATAAGGTTTAAGATGAAAGATTTTTTTTGAGACAAATTACAGTTAATATCCCTAATCCTCTGCTTCTGTATCTAGAAGGATACACCAGCTATGAGAATTAGGATACTGATGAATTCAATCGATCTCTACATATAATAATTTTGGGGATGAAATGAGAAATTAGAATTTATTTAACAATAATTTTGAATGAAAAGTCCAAAACTCAGTTAAATGATAATAAAGTAACGCCGTTGGTAATGGTACCGACATGTTCTAAGGATGGAAACTAATGCACACCTACGCATCGCACTGGGAGGCGCACCAGAAGGTTGGAAACTAACGCACACCTACGCATCGCATTGGGATGGGCACCAGAAGGGTGGAAACTAACGCACACCCACGCATTGCACTGGGATGGGCACCAGAAGGGTGGAAACTAAGGCACACCCAGGCATCGCACTGGGATGGGCACCAGAAGGGTGGAAACTAACACACACCCACGCATCGCACTGGGAGGGGCACCAGAAGGATGGAAACTAACACACACCCACACATCGCACTGGGATTGGCACCAGATGAAAGAAAGAAAGAGGGGAAGGTCAAAAGAGACATGGAGGAGAAGCATTGAAAGAGAATTCAAAAACCTGGGTTTCAGGTCATGGACAGAGGCAGCAAGTACAGCCCAGGACAGAAACACATGGAGAGGACTTGTTCAAGGCCCTATTCTTCACTTTGAGAGACAGAAACACATGGAGAGGACTTGTTCAAGGCCATATTCTCCACTTGGAGAGACAGAAACACATGGAGAGGACTTGTTCAAATAATCAAGGCCCTATTCTTCACTTGGAGGGACAGAAACAATTGGAGAGGACTTGTTCAAGGCCCTATTCTCCAGTCCACTCAGAGAGACAGAAACACATGGAGAGGACTTGTTCATGGCCCTATTCTCACCTCGGAGAGACAGAAACAATTGGAGAGGACTTGTCCATGGCCCTGTTCTCCACTTGGAGAGACAGAAACAATTGGCGGGGACTTGTTCAAGGCCCTATTCTCCATTGAGAGAGATAGAAACACATGGAGGGGACTTGTTCAAGTAATCAAGGCCCTATTCTTCACTTGGAGAGACAGAAACACACGGAGAGGCCTTGTTCAAATAATCAAGGCCCTATTCTTTACTTGGAGGGACAGAAACAATTGGAGAGGACTTGTTCATGGCCCTATTCTCACCTCGGAGAGACAGAAACACACGGAGAGGACTTGTTCATGGCCCTATTCTCACCTCGGAGAGACAGAAACAATTGGAGAGGACTTGTCCATGGCCCTGTTCTCCACTTGGAGAGACAGAAACACATGGAGAGGACTTGTTCAAGGCCCTATTCTTCACTTTGAGAGACAGAAACACATGGAGAGGACTTGTTCATGGCCCTATTCTCCACTTGGAGAGACAGAAACAATTGGAGAGGACTTGTCCATGGCCCTGTTCTCCACTTGGAGAGACAGAAACAATTGGAGGGGACTTGTTCAAGGCCCTATTCTCCATTCAGAGAGATAGAAACACATGGAGGGGACTTGTTCAAGTAATCAAGGCCCTATTCTTCACTTGGAGAGACAGAAACACACGGAGAGGACTTGTTCATGGCCCTATTCTCACCTCGGAGAGACAGAAACACACGGAGAGGACTTGTTCATGGCCCTGTTCTCACCTCGGAGAGACAGAAACACAAGGAGAGGACTTGTTCATGGCCCTATTCTTACCTCGGAGAGACAGAAACACATGGAGAGGACTTGTTCAAGGCCCTATTCTCCAGTCCATTCAGAGAGACAGAAACACATGGAGAGGACTTGTTCATGGCCCTATTCTCACCTCGGAGAGACAGAAACACATGGAGAAGACTTGTTCATGGCCCTGTTCTCCACTTGGAGAGACAGAAACAATTGGAGAGGACTTGTTCATGGCCCTGTTCTCACCTCGGAGAGACAGAAACAATTGGAGAGGACTTGTTCATGGCCCTATTCTCCGGAGAGACGGAAACACACGGAGAGGACTTGTTCAAGGCCCTATTCTCCACTCAAAGAGAAGGAATTATGTCAATTCAGTAATTTAAGACATTGAAAACACTTCAAATAGTTTCAGTATTCGATATACAGGTATTGATTAGCCATGTCCTGGTACATGTACATCAGACACAAAGTTACCCAATCAACATATTGTCTACATCATTGTAAATAGGTCAACTAGTTCTAATCTTCATCTATTCGTGCAGAGTTTTTAATTATATTCAAAGTATATCATTATCAAAATGTCCAATTAGTATAGAACTAATTTGGTTAAAATCACCTAAATCTAGCAAATCATATTTCTCAGAAGTTCTCATTCAGTGATATATTTTATTCAAATGACATTGTACATAACAAATTTATGATACTTGGGTTAGTATAATATATAGAATCACATTTTAATGTTTTCTTAGCCACGCAAAAATGATATCTAGAGGACAGTAACACTAGCAATCTAATTGAAATAACAGAAATGTAAGTACCATGAGGTAAACCTTACACTCCTGTTAATTACTGTTTCTGTACCTGTAAGTTTTCTGAGTCTACCAAAACTACTCGGATGCCCATCTCCCTCACAACATGGCTGACAAACTTCACACAGTTTGGCTCGAAGTTGTAAAAGGCTGCTCCACTCCCAATTACACTGTCAATTGTATGTCAACAAATTAGATCAATCAAACCTATGTATGCTTTTATTTTCCATTCTAATATGTATACAAATAACTTACTTTTGTTTATTACAAGCATTGTAACTTTTAAGGATTGAGAGAAAGTCTAAAAATAAACAACGGAACTAGGGCATTTTTTAAAGTTGTCAAAGAATGTTGATATGAACACTATTGCCATTTTTTGTCAAAAACAAACAGGTAATAATCAATTTAACATAAACAAGTGTCTATTTGCCATTCAAATGAAATTCTAAAGAGTATTTATTTCTGGTTGTGCTGGGGGTTGGTTACAATAAAGGGTGTACAGTACAGTTTACTTACTGTTGTTGCATATGATTAAGCAATCAATGCTGCTTATTCTAGAACTTCTATAATTACTATTGACTACATTCAAAATCTAAAAAACTTACCCTAGGAGAACAGCAGGAAGGTTGTGGGAAGGTGGGATACAAATTCCAACGATTTCCTCTTTCACCTCCATCCTCTTCAGAACAGCAGTAACCTAATATAACACAGAGTAATATATATAGGGATATTTCAACTCTGTAAAACAGGTCAAGTATAATTTATAATGAGTGCTTGTTTTTACTTTTAATACGATAAGCATCAAATATGATATTTCTCATTGTTTTTAGTTTTAATACAATACGAATCAAATATGATTGTTCTTATTCTATAATTTGATGCATAAACTGAAAATTTGAATAAGAAATTTGTATGACTGGTAAAAAATATATGAATGAGGAAATGAATGAGGAAAATGTTATATTAATATAACATTCAGAAAACAATAATCTATTTGCATAGCCACATATTTCTCATTTAGCATTCTGGTAAGATTGATGACAAAAGACATTGTTTTCAAGCTTGTTTCTATACCTGTTCAGTTGACTTCTGAAGCTGTGAGTAGGTGGAAACATTAATGGCCTCTCCATCATCAAACTCAACAGCGGGAGCATCCTTACATCGTGCAAAATGAGGTGTAACAATATCAAGTAATGTCACAGCTACCTGGTCCTGCATGGCTGGTTCTCACAATGTCACAGCTACCTGGTCCTGCATGCCTGGTTCTCACAATGCCACAGCTACCTGGTCCTGCATGGCTGGTTCTCCCAATGCCACAGCTACATGGTCCTGCATGCCTGGTTCTCACAATGCCACAGCTACCTGGTCCTGCATGGCTGGTTCTCACACACAAAGCTCAGTACATGTTCAATTTCCTTAGGAATGTTGCAATCCTCTGGATCTGAAAAAACCCAAAATATAACGATCAATAAGACCCACATCTGAAGTCTTTAAAGCTTTCCCAATCACTTAGCCTGATCAACAAGGTAATTAATAGCTAGGATTAATTAATGAACACCAATATTCTCTCCCCTAGATTATTATCGATATATATTCAAGGGATACCTTAAGTTGCCAGTTGTTACTCAGACTGTGGGAATTCTCCTTTAGATCAATCTGTGGAGAAATAGAGATTCCGGGTGACACTATTACCACATTAGCTCTAATAATAGCCCATGCTCTATATAATTGCCACCTCTCCAATATGAGGGCCAAATACCCTAAAAAGTGAATATTTTCCACAATTTGGAATTTTGAAGACATGTCCAATAATTGCACATCCCCTTAAGCTTGTGGCATAGGTTCAACTTAACCCTGAAATGTCCTTCTTGATCATAATTTATTTTCAATTACGGGTATTACATTTCACAGACTGAAACATACTAAGACATTATTAAAACATAGCAGATAGCACATCACTGCTGTTCATTTCGTTAGTTTTGATGGTAAGTGTATCAATCCATAAAATGTAATAACCTCTATTGACAGCTATATAATGGTGAGAGATAGGAAGCCACTATATTCTTTCTGAAATTGAATTTAAATGTGTAAAAGTCCAACACCACACATAAGGTTAGACAGGCATGGATCATATGCTTATTATAAGTTTCTCTTCAGATACAATGTATCATCAGTGTATAAAGAAAATGGACATCATCACAACATACTCAAGCGTCACCAATAAGTGGGTATTTAAGTTTATATGGCCAACTAGTTTCGCTTCTTAAGTTGGGGCTTCATCAGGACAATAATTTTACAATGGTTTAGACACCTAATGTACTTCTTTAGGGGTTCAGATTTATATTGTGATGTAATGGACAATGAGCTCAAGTCAAGGGCAGATAAACAATGGTGACCAATAGAACATTACGACGTCACAGATATCATGACATCATCAAGATTAGTGGTGTTGTTATGGACATAGGAGGAAAGGTGCATTTCTATGTTACAAGGAAATTACTGTTCACATTGATGTAAATAAAGAAAACATAGTGAATACATATAATAAGAATTAAAATAGGTTAGTAGCATTAAGTTATAGAATTGGTGGTCCAATGAGGCAAATTAAATGTTTCTTTAACTCCTGATAATCTGTTATATGCACTGTGGCCAAAAGTGGGGAGTGTTTCCCTCATTTGTATGGCTATATGGCTATATATACTGAACAAAAAAAGAAACGCACAAAGTTCCCCCCCTGCAGTACACCTTAGCTGTAAGGAAATAATGGAATATTTGGTCAGGTATTACATCAAGAACGATTTCCCTTCTCAACAATCTACCCTAAAATCAGCCAAGCGTGACGATGTCATTGTGTGACTTTGTGAGCTTCTTTAGTTCAAATCACACGGCGTGATCAAGCCAAGCCGGAGTTTTTCAAACAAATAATCTCAACGGATACTCATCCACATTAATTTTCCACGTTGGCATTTTGATTTCGCCATTGACCGAGATGCCATGCTTAACGCAAATTCAGAGGGGTAGAGCAATTGCGATGTTGATGGATGGTCATAGCCAAACTGCTGTTGCACGGCAATTTGGTGTTGGCCCGGGTACAATTAACCGTCTCTGTACACGTTTCCATGCTATTGGGTTAGTTTCCGATCGTCCCAGGAGCGGTCATCCGCGTGTAACGACCCAGGACAAGACAGGGCGATTTGATTGTCACACTTGCGCAACAGATTCAAGACTGCTGTAGAGACTGTCGCATACCTTAGGTACTCATGGCAGACCCATTAGTCCCCAAGTCAAGTGCGTCTTGACTGGATGCGCAGACATGGCCCAAATAGGTTTGGGATGCGTCGATGGAGGCGTGCGATGTTCACCGACGAGTCTAGATTCTGTCTGTATAGCTCAGACGGAAGAAAAAGGGTATATCGCAGACGCGGTGAGCGTTTCGCAGACGCATGCGTGGTTGAACGTGATAGATTCGGTGGGGCTTCTGAAATGGTTTGGGGAGGCATCTCCCATGGAGTAAAATCCCCCTTAGTGGTCCTGGATCAAAACCTCAATGCCGTTCGATACAGAGACCAGATCCTCCAACCACATGTCCTTCCACTTCTCAGACATCATAACCTAATTTTCCAGCAAGACAATGCTTGACCGCATGTTGCCAGAGTCTGTCGTGATTTTCTCACGGCAAACAACGTTCAGCCTCTGGCATGGCCCCCATATAGCCCCGACATGTCTCCCATTGAGCATCTGGGGGATGGGCTGGACAGGCATATTAGGAAACGTCAAAACCCCCCAACTAACCGTGCCCAGTTGATCGCAGCATTAACACAAGAATGGAACATGATTCCCTTAAGGCGAATAAATGTTCTCATGAATTCAATGCATAGGAGAATCCGTGCAGGGATTCGTGCAAAAGGTGCCCACACCAGGTACTGAAGTGTCATTTTTTTTTTCGCGGGTATCCCACTTTGAATAACTACTGATGACACGAGTGACGTCACACAGACTTTTCTTCTACAGTATTGTAAAGAGAAGTCTTGTCCCTTCATATTGATATAAAATTTTGTACAATTTTCCCAAAATATCATAGGCTATTGATTGCATAATTTAATTGTGCGTTTCTTTTTTTGTTCAGTATATTATATCATCAATGTAAACTTGTCTCTTGGTTCTCTGTACAGTAATCTATCAACAACAGATGTGATATCTTTTGTTGATATGAAAATGATCTCTAAATGGAGGTTTATATGTTTCCATTTCTGGAGTGATATTCCGATGATGGTGATTGTTCTTAAAATCAGTGCTCGATAGTTCCATATTCTAAATATAGGTTTGAATAGGTTCCATCATTCAAATTACTGTTCCTTTGCAAAGGTTACAACAATATAAATCTTTTAAACTTAATGAAGCTGGGATAAATGGTAGTCTTTGGATTGTGTAAATAGTAGTGTTTGTGTATTTCCTTCAGCTCTAAATATCAAAGATATTTGGTCAATGCTTTAACAACAAATTGGGTAAATAATTCTTGTCGTGTCACCAAAGGATGAGAACCCAGCCCAGCTCCGCTACACCAACAGTCACCCTTGATTAGGACAAATGGAAAACTGTATACAGTGGGCAAGGAAGATATTTTTGTATGTTCCATCTTTTCATGGCCTCACACATGTTTATTCTTAGTGGGCAAAGGCTAGGAAAAGGGAAGAATGAGTGCAGTAGACCATTTTGACTAGAGCGTTCGGCTAAAAGTTTGGAGGTTTCGGGTCCGAATCTCAGTAAAAAATGTCCCTTTCCTGTTATTGTCAATTGCGAATATAGATGTTTTTCATATTAAACCTTTTGCATCCAACCCAATAAAATTCCTATTTCCATTCAAAACTAGCCAGACTTAGTATGAAAACTGAAATGAACCTTGTTCCGACGTTCAACATTTTCTGTTTAGACAGGAAGTAAAATTTGGAAACTAATATAATACACGGATCGCATCGAGGACCACTATGTTCCGGAAATTATTTTAATTGGTTTGTTTATCCCTCACTCCTGGAGTTATCCAGAATGCCCATTTATGTATCGCAAAATAAAAAATATTAACTGACTCATATATGAGTGTATTTTAGTCTCACTTTAAGTTTTACATAATCATTTATCTCCGATAGGTAGCGCTCTCGCCGGCTCTCTCACTTTGCTTGTTCTTCAAATAAAAGAGTTCCAAAACAAAAACCGCCAAGCTGAATGCGGCTCGTCGCACTAATCACGACGACAGAGTATACCTAAACAGGTGATGAATGAATTACTTTTAATATTTTCCATCGGCATTTCGATACATAAGTAACTTAGGAGACAGTAATCGCATAATCCTTAGAGATACGTCTGTTACTGAAATAATAAAAAGAAGGTTTGTGTTAAAACAGTCAGTGTTATGGGATGGGGCACATTTGAGCGGTTTGAGTACTCGGTCGTTTTGAATCCGTTGTTTCGGTATGAAAAATGATGAAGAATTTGAAAATATGATATCAACAATGCCTAGAACAAATATTGTAAACAAAGCAGAAAGTTGCGAATTTCGTCAAAGTGCCCGAAAATAATATGAAATAATTTGAAGAACCGAAACGTCTTCAGGTCAAGGAATTCTGTCAATAAGTAATATTAATCCGTTTATAATTCTATCAACATAACCCCTTTACTATTGTCATCATATTTTAAAGGTTATTTATTAACATTGTCACTCACAATTATGATAATTTATTTCTCATCTCAGCTTGAGTAAATATGCAGAAATATTATGTTACCCGTCAACCTATACTATTGTTACAGGAAAGAGAATAGTGTGCTTCCAAGTTGGGGAATCAAACCCACAATTCCTAGGTTCCTAGTCGGACGCTCTACCACTGAGCTAAAAGAGAAATTCGGGATCCCTCTAGCTCGAAGCTAGGAGACCATAATTCTATGTACAATTAAAATCTGCCACACTATAAATGTTCTTGTGCTACAATTGCAATCTCTTACATCAACATGAAATCTGAACAATGCAATTCCAATACAAATATGTTAATAATAATAATAATCTTTATTTAACGTCGTGTACAATTGTCAACAACAAACATAAGCTCTGTAGAACTTTTATTACGACGCTGCTAAGGGAACAAATTAAAATGGTGTTTTCGTGGTGGAGGAAAACCCACGGAGGGAAAACCACCGTGCCATAGGAGGGATAACAACTAACCCTATTAGACATCACTCTTATTTCCACCACCGCTGGGGATCGAACCAAAATTCTTGGGAGAGCAAGTGGTCTGAAGCTCACGTTTGATAGCACACAGTAGTACAATGACTGTGCGCGTTAGCGATCACGGCTACCGAGGCAGCCACCTTGTTAGTACAAAAAAGTCTGGCAAATATAAGGTTGAGCTTCAGACATGGATATAATGACCAAAATTATACAAAACACAATGGATTATTAATGTGCAACAAGTGATCAGAAATAGTTTAAATTTGATACAGTGCAGAGTTCCATACATATTACGTATTATATATATTTTTGGTACGAAACTACCCAGACAAGTATCCAAACTACCCAGACGAGTATGCAAGTATTCCTTGGTACAAATTGCATGCCGTGATGCGCTACTAAAATAAATTGGTACAAAAAAATCTGTGACATGAACAAGTCTTAAATATCTCGGTAATGAGTACCAAAATGACTTAACTCCCAGAGGGGAATGTCATGGAGGCAAAAAGGTCTGGTGAAAATACTGTTGATAGGAACTGGGGTACTTTCAATCAAGTACATTCATATGTAGGTGTAGGTTTGGTAAGGAGATATCTGAACCAGAGTTGGTAATAGTATTGTTTTTTTGGGGTGAAGTCTTACAAAAAGGATGAAGGAATGTTGCAGAAATGAACTGGCCATGGGTCACTCACAGGTGACCAGTTAGCTCAATTAGCTATATATAGTTAGATAATCCATCTAGAGTTAGGAGGTCCTGGATTTGAATCTCACCTTAAACTTTCCTCTCTTGTTGCTGAATAAATAAAGTGTAATAATTACTATAATGACAATACAGTGGATGTTTAAAAAATCTGCATGGCTATGCTGATTGCAATTGTACACCTATATAGTGGATTGTTGATTGCTTACAAATATATTACACTGATCTAATTATACTTAGTGAGTTAATTGTTTCATTTTTGAGTCACAGTTTTATCTGGTTGTCCAAGAACTAATGAGTAGCAGTGTTAAACTCAGGGGGAAAGCAAATAATGCCCATACCTTCCCCCAGCTTCGTGAGCCAAGGGTGTTCAATACGATACTCTCCTATATAGCTAGGAGAGTATCGTATTGAGCACCCTTGGCTCGCGAAGTTGACCTTCCCCTTGGTAGCTCTGAAAATTAAATAAATCTTGTATAGTTATATAGCAGCAAGATTCCCTCACCCCCATGGCCATCTTATCCTCGGGAAAATACTTCTCTTCTGTACCTGGTCGTAGTTACTCTAATAAGTCAGCTAAAACAGGTCAATTATCTTCTGTATTGAATGTTAACCAAGATCCAGACCCTGATACACATGACTGATTGTACTTCTACAGCTTACTATTAAAACATTACTGTATAGACAATAAGGAAAATTTGTGAAAAAGATATTGCCAGCAATTATGTATGTTGACAAATATGTCTGAAAATAATACTATAAATTATCATTAGTCTGATATCAAGAAGTACAAATAGTGTATATAATAGTTATTTCCACAATTTACTCCAATATCTAAATGGTTAACATTCAGAATAAGTCTTTGTGATTGATGTAATGCATGGGATCCAGAAAGTAGCTACATGTAATGGGTAACCCGAATTCAAGGGGAATAACTCATGTACCTGGTAATGCTTTTCCTCAAGGTTCTTCCCTAAATTATGTACTATGTAAAAATGGACAGATTTCTTGCTTTTATTTCAGTCCCAGAACATGTGTAAGCAATGAGTTCCAAGTTAACGGCAAACCCTGATTTGGATGTGTTTAAAGAGGAGAGGGAAGGAAAGCTACGAGAAGTTGGTGGTCATGCAGTCTGGTCATTGTCTTCATGTAAACCAGGTATACTCTTAAAGATAGTCACTATCAATGGGTATCAACTTCTAGAAACTAAAATTTAATGTTAAATATTTTGTATTAAATCAAACCTGATTAAACACATTTGTTGGTGTTGGTATATCCTCATAACATGTGTTGTGTTGATATATTTGCCAACCTATTAAAATTTCCATGCAAGATATTCTGTGAACTCAAAATTAAAACATCAATAAAATACTGTATGTGTGAATGGGAAAGTTGACACTTTAAAATGACTTCTTTTAAGTTGTTCTATTAGATTCTTGAATGAAGAAATACTTCAGCAAATTTTTGTTTTTTTGAAATTGTTCAATATAAGGGTCCAATATTGGGAGTCTCCCTTCAACATAGGGAGAGTAAGCCAGTATGGTACTGGTATACTTGTTGGAATTACCTTGTAAATAACTTAAAGTTCACATTCGGAGACATTTACAAAATAGAAATGTTTAGGAATAATACCTTCAAACTGAGTTTGTTTTACCACCAAATATTTCTCTTTGTTATTGTGTGAAGTAGTTTGTGACTCAGAAGAGTTGATTATAAATACTCAGTTATACAACAATACACTATATTACAATGTTATACAACAATACGCTATATTACAATGTTACACCAATACGCTATATTACAATGTTATACAACTATACACTATTACAATGTTATACAACAATACGCTATATTACAATGTTATACAACAATATGCTATATTACAATGTTATACAACTATACACTATATAACAATGTTATACAACAATACACTATATTACAATGTTATACAACAATACGATATATTACAATGTTATACAACTATACACTATTACAATGTTATACAGCAATACGCTATATTACAATGTTACACCAATACGCTATATTACAATGTTATACACCAATACGCTATATAACAATGTTATACAACAATACGCTACATTACAATGTTATACAACAATACGCTATTTTACAATGTTATACAACAATACGCCATATTACAATGTTATACAACAATTCGCTATATAACAATGTTATACAACAATACGCCATATTACAATGTTATACAACAATATGCTATACTACAATGTTATACAACTATACACTATTACAATGTTATACAACAATACGCTACATTACAATGTTATACAACAATACGCTTTATTACAATGTTATACAACAATATGCTATACTACAATGTTATACAACTATACACTGTATAACAATGTTATACAACAATACGCTACATTACAATGTTATACAACAATACGCTATTTTACAATGTTATACAACAATACGATATATTACAATGTTATACAACAATTCGCTATATAACAATGTTATACAACAATACGCTATATTACAATGTTATACAACAATACCCTATATTACAATGTTAAACAACAATACGCTATATTACAATGTCCTGTTACAGGTTTTGGCGTAGACCAGTTGAGAGACGATTCCTCGGACACATACTGGCAGTCTGATGGTCCTCAACCACACCTCGTCAACATTCAGTTCCGCCGCAAAACCACCATCCACGACATCTGTATCTACACAGATTACAAGGCAGACGAGAGCTACACGCCCAACAGGTATGGTTTGTCACCAATAACATCAGTTTACATCACATATTATAAAAACATATATAAAAATCAGGTTAAAACTGAGCCTTTATATATGTTGACTGTAGATGGAGGTTGATGCTTCAAGATCGAGGTTACATTGTAAGCTGCCTTATGTCATTTAAAACAAAAAGATGGTATGTAAAGAATGGTTTATGAAAATGCTACATTTATTTACTGTTTTGTTTGGAGGATAAAGAACAATATGTTGTCATGATCACTGCTGCATCATTTCCTTTTAGCCAGCCATCACCTGATGGAGTGCTGTTTCTATTGCTTGCCGTCTCTGGCACATCATCAGTTTTTCTGTAAATAATTACTGTCAGCATTTACATAAAAGTATTTTTAAAAACCATGATAAAACTAGGGGCATAGGGGTGGGGCTTTGTTTGAAGTTTGCTTGCTATATCTCAAGTACTGGATGGATCTTTCTGAAATTTCATATGTACTTACAGCACCTACCATGGAGTGCTATATCTTTACTTCATACCAATTATTTTAAACATATTTAGGTGAGCGATACAGGCCCTTTGGGCCACTTGTATATACATTGTGTCAAGTTTGCTATTTCTTGGGATCTACTGAAGAGATCATGACCAAAAATGGTATACATTATCCCCAGTCATTGTTTGTTCCTGCTGCCAAAGTATCATATTCTGTGGCCTCTTTGATTTTGTATCAGTATTGTACACAGCCACGTTTGTTTCCACAATTTCCCAGGAAGTACTAAATGGATAATGATGAAATTTGTATTTATGACCCATTGCTCCAATTTTAGAAGGCCAGATAATCTAGTATAGATCAAGCCCGTCAAACACCTTCATTTACATTTTCTCCTTGGTACCCCAGTACATGTTCTTGTCCAGGAAAAAACCCAAAGAAATCAAGACCAAACTTACAGCGACTGTTTATTATCCTTAGTCGGTTGACCTCCAGATTCCCTAGTGATTTGAATTTTAATAAGTACATATGAATAGAAATGCTCATACCATTATTTTGAATGAGATAAATATCACTATTGTCCATAACATTAATACTGTTGTAATTTCTGTCATTTTCAGGATATCCATCCGTGCTGGAAGCCATTTCAATGACTTGTTAGAAATTGAACAAATTGAGCTAAGTGAACCGGTGGGCTGGGTGTCCATCCCTATGAAACAAGTGAACAATAAGCCAATAAGGACGTTTATGGTACAGATAGCTGTGTTATCCAACCATCAAAACGGCAGAGACACACATCTACGCAGGATCAAAATACGCTCGCCTGTCCACGACTTATCCATGGCTAAAATGCCTAAGTTTACCAGTGTAGAACTGTTACAATATGCTTATATTAAATAGTTTAAATTAATCCCAAATGGAGTTGTCAAGCGTTTCATTCACATGTAGAAATCAAGAGCGAAAAATAAGTATGGTACGAGTGAAAAAAACAATATCATTTCACTTTTAAAGAACAAAGACTGAATTCATACCAAGGATTCCTTGATATCTTTATCCTTTAAATTGTATCAATTCAATGATTCTACATATTCAAATTGGTCTCCCATCCTGAAGGGGGCCGCGGTGGCCAAGTGGTTAAGGCGTCTAACATTCTGCTACCACTAGCCCTCCACCATTGGGTCGCGAGTTCGAGGCCTTCGTTGGGCAGTTGTCAGGTACTTGGCATATATAGGTCAGTGGTTTTTGTTTGGGAACTCCAGCTTTCCTCCACCAACAAAACCTGGCACGTCCTCAAATGACCATAGCTGTTAATAGGACGTAAAACACAAACAAACCAAACCAAAACTCCCACACTGAGTTGCTTGTCAAACATGAATTGAAGCCCAATCTTTAAAAATAAAAATCTTTATTATGCTTTTCCATACAGAGTACATGTAGTGTAAAACTTACCAACATCTGTATATAACCATAAAACCTTCCATATATTAATCTTTAGTGTTCATAACATCTATTCAGTTAGAGCGTTACATTTCATGTTTTGTATATAGATATATTGTTACTATTATATATACTATATCTACTGGAATGAGTCCATACCTACATGTATAGCTAAATATGGCACAAATTATTTTTTGTACTTTTTAGGCTAAAGCTTTAAGTAGCATATAAAAATCAATGTTTCCAGCTACATGTATTACATAATCAATCGTCCCAGGTACATAGACAAAAATCACCTTGGTTAAATAAATAGTAGTAATAGTACCAACACCAGTTTTAAGTTACCTATATGAATAGCAACATTCCTTTTGAACTAGCCTTGTACAGAGCTTCCTTAATCCCATTGCAACTATATAATACAGCAATATAAATGTGTTTATATTGACTCCAATTCACTTCCAATATACCCGGTACATTATCTGTAACACAGCTTGTCATCTGAGCATGTTTGATTCAAAAGATGAGCAGTCCTGTCATGTAAATATAAACCAGAAAAACTATTCAAGCCAAAGGGAAACAACTGCTTTTACCCTGACCACAGCAATGTTGGAGAAGAATAGTTGTAATGGACAAAATTAACACTAACATTAATTCATGGTAAATGTGTAGAGGCAAAAGTTGTCATGTTGCATATATTAATAATATCTATAGTATGATTTTATCTTTTTTTTTTATCTTCATGTTATAAAGTATCTCAAAATTCTTAATTCTTATTCAGAAATGTTAAACAAAAAATCATTTTGTAATATTGACAAAAAATCATTTTATTACAAAGGGAGATAACACTGGAACTATTCCATCCTTGAAGGGAGTTCTTCTTCCAAACCCTAAACTTTCAACTCTGTTGCAACCAACATTTGCATTATATGGTCTGGTTGCTCCAACTGATGGGTTTTTGTCAGCCTCAATGTGACTTGTTGAAATCCCCAGAGCTGTAGCCATAGCGACAGCCATATCATACTTGGTCATGTTTTCGTCCCCACTCCAATGATATATTCCTCCTATGCTGGCATCCTGAAGAAATACACACATGTGTTTGAAAATTGAATGATTTTTTGATTGATAATTATTTTTATCCTTCTAGGCTTCTACATTCATTTATGAGATGTTGTAAAAATTAGACATATTCAACACTTCTGTGATACTGGGTATGACTAAACAGAAATATAATCACACCCAACAGGCTGGCATCAGTCTAGATTCAAGATTTTGATCAGTAGTTTGTAAACATATTACTTTTTTTCAGTATTAGAATATTTGGTTATATCAGAAGAAAAATGGATAAGGCATGTGCAGGACAAAAATGGTCACAGTGCACAGGCAGATAAGGATGAAGCAGAGATATGGCCAATATTGATATACAGCTTCCAGTACTTCACATGAAAAATGGTCAATATCACTGACAATTATATACCTTAAGTTGAGGAACTGAACACTTCAACTAAATTTCATTTTTTTATGAGTTATGAAATAACTTTTGAAACCTGCAGTGTAAAATATCTTTCTGGATTCAAGGAAAAAATCAGCTCGCTATTAATATGAATGTCAAGAAACTTAAATAGTTTTGCTAATGATATCGGGTCCAGGAGAGTAGGCTGGTACATGTTGTACATACCTGTAGCTTTTTGTCGGACAACTGTCTGATGACCACTGCTATGTCGGCACAATGTGTTGGAAACCTCCGCTCGTAATCGTTCATGATACATTTATGTCCCGTGTCCTTGACCTTATCAAACAGAATAGTGACAGCACTCTCATCAAGGTTCTGCACATCTCCATACAGGATAGGAACACGTAACACGCCGTTATCTGTGGATCAAACAGTAGGATGAAGGAGGAAAGTTTTATTATTTCTACCTCATCTTATGATGTGTTTGCATAATTCATCACAATGCTTGCTAAATTCTTCAATTTTGAGGTAGACATCAGAACTTTTGTGATAATCCTTTGGCTGCCAGTCATTAATTACTGCTGAAGACGAACTAGACTGGACCTAATTTATATATCCAATGAGGAGTAAACGTAGACATTCAGAAAATTCTGTTTTATCAATACTAGTTATTTAAAAACTGAATTATCTGAAATTGAAGTTACTACTGCATCATTAATCTAAAAGATTTACTGGTAAAGGCAACAAATTTTAGAAAGAAAAAAACATTTAACATTATGAAACAATTAAGTTTGTACTTTATATACAACTAATAGAAACTGTCTCAAAAGACCATTTCCAAAATTGCTAGACGATCCTTTCAAGTGTTATACAGTATACTGTATTATAGTATTTAGCAGAATGCATGTTAACAACTACCAGAAGAATTTGATAAGTTGTCTCCCCTTGTCTTATTTTTAATGCTTGTTTTTTTATGTCTTACCTTTTGAAACCTCCAGAGTGACCAGTTCTCCGTCCCGTTTGCTGACCCCGTACTTGTTAAGAGGATTGGTTGATGCGTCCTCGTTGTATGGAGGATTCTTGCCATCAAACACATAGTCAGTACTGATGTATAGCACCCAGGCTCCTGTCTTCACTGTCAAGCAAGATTAATTCTGGATAAGATGAACTTAAATCAACTATTGCTACCGTCTTCCCAGGAAAATATGTTGTCTAAGAAGTTTATAGTGACTGACCATAACGTTACTTTGCTCTATTTGGTTAAAGGTTTTAGAAATGTTGGTATTGCTAAAAGTATATCATCAGCCTTGCTACAGTTCAAATATTTAAAAAGAAAATAAGAAAACTTTCCTCAACTGCCAAGCTAACATACACAACTCCTTCTAATCCAGTTTATTTAATAGTTTGAAAACACTTTAATATCTTACCTTGTGGACATGATAATGATTGTATTTTGAAGATATTACAGGAAATTCATGTACAGTTGTGTTAAACACATCCAAGTATTATATTTTATTTTGGTGATATAGGTATTCATTGTTATCTTGATTTAAAAAACAAAAAATTTGCATTCAATAAGGGTCTCACCTGCTAATTCACAAATGTGTCTAGTGGCATCGATGTTTAGCCTCCGAGTAGCTTCTGGTTGCTTTTCCACAGCATCTGGTTTACGTTCTGCAGCACTGTGTATTACTACCTGAGGCTGTGAACAATGAAAGTGACTAATATATTTAGTTCCTATGTAGACCAGTCTTAAGGACACATGCTACGTTACTGTGAAATCAACCCCCTTTACAAAAGAGTTCCGCGCTAAAAAAAATAACTTGCACTTTGTGACTGGTAATTTTGACTTGGTTTATATTATTGACATATTTTAAATTTACACAAGAAGTTTAGATTGGAGTCATTTATAACATCCCATTTAAGTCATTCTGATTAAAAAAATAAGAATAATTGAAAATATTTTAAGGGCGATAATCCACAACACAAATCGGGTTTGATATGTAAGGTAACATATAACCTTAACTTCAACACACAACATTATAAAAGTCAAGTGTTAAGTCTCTCTATTTGTACTGGAAACTTCTTGTTTATCAGCCATAGTCGCATACATCAATACTCCCCCTTTTTTACTTGGAAAGTATTTGATAAGTTTTTGATATCTGCATGTATTGACAACTTTATTTAAAATTTCCGGTCAAAAAAATGCCATGAAAATGGTGTGAGTAAAATATTTCCCCAATAAACACGATTGATTGAATAGATTGCTTTCTTTGACTTTGGTGCTTGATGCCTTAAATGTTCCCATAAATTATCTGCCTTAATTGACACCTTAAAACAATAGTATTACATGACATGAAGGCAATCACCTATATAGCTACTTGAGTTCAAAGAGGCTGGAATTCCTGTGCAATAATTAATGTACATGGAATAGCAAGAAATAAAATCAGCAATATCCCTACTCAAATTTGATTTTATTATTGCGAGGCTAAAAGTGAAATAATTACCTTAAAATCATCAAAGACTTTATTTAGTTCATCATTTGATGTAATGTCCACTTTACGCAGGTTTCCACTCGCTCGTGAAAATGCAAGCCCCAACACTTCCCATGATGCATCACTCAAAAATTCCTTGTACACAGCTCTTCCCAAGAGTCCAGAGGCACCAGTTATCAACACTCTCCTCGCCATGGTTACTGCTGTCTATAAAATTTTATGTGATGAGACAGTGAACTATTCATTTTGTGTTTATAATTGCATGGCCAGGTGCACCTGGTTTTAATACTTTTTCCCCAGACTTTTATATTTTTATAAATAGGTGCAGTTTTTATTTGATGGTTCTGGTTAGTAATGGTTATTTGAATTGCTTTCAATTTTTTTCAACTAAGTTAATCTTACGACAGCCAATTTTGTACAAAATATATTATTGAGATTGGTGGATGTTTAAAATGATTGACAAGAGTAGGTTATGGCGGTCAGCCTTACTGTTATCCATTATTGTAGATATTAGAGCTATGTATATAAACATACAGTCAGTTACCCTGGGGAGAGCACTATTATTGCATGTCATTGATAAAAAGAAGGCCAGAATTAAATGATCTACCAGAAACAGTTCAGTTATGTCATAAGGTCACTTGTCACTTAACAAATGATATACAACAATAGATCATGTTGTACATAAGGCTATTTATTTACATGGACATTTATATTTACAGTATTAAGTATACAACTATAGTAAGAACATACTTGAACATTTGTTGTCATGTATTATGTTTTTAAATAACAGCATTGATTCAGTACAGTATTGAGGTTATTACAGTGAAGGTATCACAAGGCAGTAGTTTGAACACCCAATTTTCATTGGGTATAACAACACAGCTCTAGACTTGCTATTCATTAGCTACAGCCGTACTACTATTCATACTAGTTAAAACAGCACTGCTCTGATCGCTAAGCAGTATTTAAAATAACACTGCTCTCACATGGCAGTTGTTGAAATACGACTCCTCTCATCTGGCAGATGTTAAAACAGCACTGCTCTCTCACATGGCAGTTGTTGAAATACGACTCCTCTCATCTGGCAGATGTTAAAACAGCACTCCTCTCACTTGGCAGTTGTTAAAGCAGCACTGCTCTCTCACATGGCAGTTGTTGAAACTGCACTACACTTTCACTTGGCAGTTGTTAAAACAGCACTGCTCTCACTAAGCAGTTGTTAAAACAGCACTGCTCTCTCATGAGGCAAATGTTAAAACAGCTCTGCTCTCTCACCTGGCAGTAGCTAAAAAGCACTGCTCTCTCACTTGGCAGTAGTTAAAACAGCACTGCTCTCACATGGCATTAGTTAAAACAGCACTTACACTATCACTTGGCAGTTGTTAAAGCAGCACTGCTCTCACTTAACAGTAGTTAAACAGCACTGCTCTCTCACTTGGCAGTAGTTAAAACAGCACTGCTCTCACATGGCATTAGTTAAAACAGCACTTACACTATCACTTGGCAGTTGTTAAAGCAGCACTGCTCTCACTTAGCAGTAGTTAAACAGCTCTGCTCTCTCGCTTGGCAGATGTTAAAAAAGCACTGCACTCTCACCTGGCAGTTGTTAAAACAGCACTGCTCTCACATTATGTAGGAGTTAAAACAGCTCTGCTCTCTGACAAACAGCACTGCTTGCACTTGGCAGTTGTTAAAACAGCACTACTCTGACTTGGCAGTTGTTAAAACAGCATTGCTTTCTTATTTGGCAGGAGTTAAAACAGCTGTACTCTCTCACTTTGCTGTTGATAAAACAGCACTGCTCTGATTTGGCAGTTGTTAAAACAGCACTGCTCTCTCATTTGGCGGACTAATTTGGCAGTAGCTAAAACAGCACTGCTCTCTCACTTAGCTGTTGTAAAAATAGCACTGTTCTCACCTCGGAACGGCAAAAATAATAATAATTAAATGTTAAGGCCACGGTTATTGGCTCGTTATGAGAAACCCCTTCCCGGACAATATTACATAGAATCTATGATAGATAGATAGCACAGTGCCTACATGTCGAGTATCTACATGTTTAGCGTTAGTGTGTATAGGTGCTCAGACCCTGACAAGTCATTGTTTCCATAGTCTACATGTTGTGGATAGTTTACAACCACCGTACTAGAGAAAAACATGCACCATACTAACGAATGTCAACAGTCCACATACTCGCACATCTCACCTTCCAGGTTTAAACAAATTCGGTTAGAGTTGTCCCCCTTAACTTGTATGATGTTTTTTTTCTGATCAGGATGAGGCACCTTCAGGGGTACTCGTTTACCTGTATGGGTCAGTTATTCGTGTCCGTTATGATCAGGGAACACACCACAGTCTTTAAATGTTTATGATTGGTATTATTATTATTATATTAATATTGTACGTATGTGATTGTTATGATAATTATAAAATAAAACCGTACATGACTCAACAGGACTCCACTAGTCATTTCTAAAATTAGCCAATCGGACTATACCTTTCTAAATTTGGCAGAATAAGTCATTTCATGTGATGGATTTGGGTCTATCACCTAATCAGCATAACTGTGATATCCTAGGGTAATCAAGGTGAGTAGCAGAATATACATTGTATACGTACTGTTTAGTCTCTAGAATGGCAATGTATTGATTTTCTGCGCCACATTAATGAATTGTACAGCTAGGTACCTGCTGTTCAACACATCTTAATAACATAGCAACATTATGAATTATGTAATTTTCATTGATTGATATGGTATACATATCTACATATTGTATAGTTGCTGAATATGAATTAAAAATTTAATGTAATGTATATATATAACAGAAATTAATATACAGTTTAAACTAAAAATCACACTTTCAAGATCAGGCCCATGTGTCACATGTTCTACAGCTTTTCATTAAAAGATATTTGAATTTAAAAGTCTGGAAGAGTGGTTTGCTTATTTTACAAAACAAGATCATGTTTCGTCAGTACAATCGGGTACAATAGCACCTTCTTACTTCCGTTTCGTTCGTATATCCATTTTTCGCCACATCTATCTGGAAATAACAATGGCTATCAAGCAATTAACAACGGATTAATCTTCTCGCACTCTTTAACAAGTCCTATCTTCCGATCATGATTGTGGTATGTCGGTTTGCCCGAGTTGACATGTCTGTCAAAATGTCTAAGTCTGGTGTCAGGGCCAGAGGTTACTCGGGCTAATACCAGACATATATCTGTCAAAATGTCTAAGTCTGGGGTCAGGGCCAGAGGAAACTCGGGCCGACAGTAATACCAGACATAAATCTGTCAAAATGTCTAAGTCTGGTGTCAGGGCCAGAGGAAACTCGGGCCGACAGTAATACCAGACATATATCTGTCAAAATGTCTAAGTCTGGTGTCAGGGCCAGAGGTTACTCGGGCTAATCCCAGACATATATCTGTCAAAATGTCTAAGTCTGGTGTCAGGGCCAGAGGAAACTCGGGCTGTATGTTGGTATGTATACACAAATAGTACAATAATTGAACACCTACATGTTTTAAAATCAGGCTACAGTGTAGCAGTTAAGTGACAGCGAAGTAATTCCTTTCCTATGATTTTTTGCATGTCTTTGATCGCATTCGAAGGGGATGATGGGGTAATTTATATTTCAGGTGACGTTTTCGGCCTCGATGAAAATTGCTCAAATCAGGTTACGAGCGATAGACAGACAAACAAATTAAGTCCACAAAGGTTTCATTACGTGGCATTTACACTTGGTCAAGTCACCCTTCATGTCACTTGAATCACTCGGATTAAAAAAAACCAGTTTTAGTCATAGCTGCCAGAACCGGAGCTTAATTCTAGGCCCGATCGTTTTTTTTATTATCAGACCATAGATCAGATAATAAAAAATTAAACAATAAAACGATTGGGCCTAGAAGCAACGGTTTCCGGAGCTATTTTAGTCATTGCAGGTGCCGATACTGTATAGTGTCGGGTTTATCATTTCAAAAACTGAAATATATAAATATTTTTGTCTTTAGTAAGAAATTTAAAACATGTTAACAAAATATTTTCACTTCTTCCTTCCCCAGATGGCAACGCGTATTGGCACACAACACGACTACAAAGGTGCGACATTTCTTTCGTTTTACACTTCATGGTAGTATGGTGACGTCAGGTTTGTCTGTCGACACTGAAACCGGAGATGCAAGACAAACGGACACTTTTTAAACCGGAAGTGGATATACAGATTTCAAAGACCGAATATTAAGTCTTGCCACACGACGAGGAAATATTGTATGCATTAATAACAGATAAAACTGAAACCAAACACATGGTACAAAAATATGGAAAACGATAGTGCAATACCAACGGATAACCCGGAAACGGATTCTGACCATGTCAAGGTTTCAAACGAGTTTGAGATTTATTTAGTACCTGAACCTCTGAAAATAGTATCCAATGCTATAGTTGATGGCGATTTCACATTATACAAGTCTACCTTCTGTAAAGGAATTTTTGATGTGAAAGAAGCCTCATGGATTTTGCACTTGATCTGTAAACGACAGATTGGTGCGAGCGCTGCCGAGTTTTTGCGGGAAGCCATTCGATATGGATGTGACACTAGAGCTAAAGATAACATTGAATATATGCCTATACATGTCGCTTGCTCATTTGCAAATTACCATGCCGTGAAGTTCCTAGCTGACCTCGATCCGTCACTCTGTAACGAAGTCGTTGAGAACTCGGTGTCTTTCTCCCCTCTCATGATGGCAATTGATAAATTTTCAACCGAGAAAGCAGATGATTTTTCCAAAACGGTAGAGGTCCTTGTCAAATACGGAGCAGAGGTTAATACAAGTATGAGAAGCTACAGCAACACACCACTGTTGAGTGCCGTGTTTCATTACGAAAGGATGCCAGATATTGTTCGTATTTTACTTGACGCTGGTGCTGACGTCACTGCGCGTTCTTTAATGTACAGAACACCTCTTATTTTGGCCGTCTCTCAAAATGACGAGCAGTCCGTTATATACCTTCTTAAAGCCAAGTCGGACCCAGATGCAAAGGACAAAATGGGCTGGACACCTCTACGACTCGCTTGTCAGAAACAATACGCACCAATCATACGAGATCTTGTTCAATATGGCGCAGATATCAATTGTGAAAGGAATAAGAACAACAAAGACATATTGACCGATGCCATCCAAACGTCACATGGCGATATTACGGCACTTCTGTTCGATCTGGGATTGAAGGTTACACCAGAAATCATCATGTTACAAAATCCTGTGGTGCGTGCAATAAGGAAGAGAAGCAACACACATCTGAAGATTCTACTTCGCGAGAATTGTCCACTTGACGAGCCTTTACACGAACTTCCGTTAATAGAGGCAGTTCAGACGAATAACACTGATGCTGACGTGTTGGATACTCTCATCCAATCAGGAGCTGACTTTTCTGACGCACTGTTAGATTGTGCATTAACCGCCAGGCCAGGAGATGAGGTGTTGGCGAGTTTGGTGGCGAGATATCACCAGGACGTCAGGACGCTGAAGACGCTTTGTAGTTTCTGTGTTAGAAAGTATCTTGGCCTCGGAATCAAAGGAAAGGTTCAGCGTCTGGTTGACGATCACGTGGTCCCTCGATCTCTTGTTAAGGATATTATGTTGGAGCATGTTCTCAATGTGTAAACAGTATATACTATATCGATCGCTTTGACATCCGAAGAGGAGGTCCAGCATTAAACATAACACATAATATTATTTAAAGCTGCTGAAATGAAATTACTCTGGAATGTTGAATTCAAACTTGGGATTACCTTTTTGTGTCATCTGTGAAACAAGAAAGTTATCAAAAATAAAGTTTGGTATTGAGAAAAAAATATACCTGCTATTACTCCCTACATATTGTAAAATACAAAGGGGGGAGGGGGGATCAAGTAAATCTGCTGCACCCATGGCAACAATATTTCGCTATCTTATTTCTCTATATCTCTAGCTACCTTTTTTTTCTAGCGCCTTCAATCACTTGGCAATTCTTTACTTCTGGCTTTAGTGTTGAATGTTCGCCTGGGTGAGGAAGGCAATGGGCTCTGTCCCCATGACATGACATACCAAAGTCCATAGAAAAGGGGTGCATATTTCCTGCTAAACATCGTTCAGCATTTAGGGTAATGGCAACAACTGGTTCACCCTTTGTCAGTATAATGTGACCGGGCGGAATGCTTCGGCGTGGTATTTCAGTGGCGTAACAATATAAAGGATCAGATCAGCGCTATCGCAAGGAGGCAAATACACCTACATACCATGTCTTCATCATATATACATTGCACACATACATTTCACACCTAAGTCACGTTCTTAAGTGACATTGGCTGTTATTAGAATGTTAAACCGTATGAAACTTAACTTGGTTCGTTTCCTAATGTCTTACCCCAACAGAACCCAAAACCCAAACCAAGAAACATACCGTTCAAAAAGGGTAAAGGTAAAGCTTACACGGCACTAAATGTAACTATTATTCTATTATAGTATGCTGCACGTAATAATATAGAAAATATGTTTTTGAACTTTATTTACCTCCATTGAGATAATTGGTCAAAGTATACATTTTAAGTTGCAGTGAATAAGATGTCATACATATAAGCTTTCTATCCTCTTCATGAGTACACTATAGATAATAATAATTAATATCCATCTATGTACTGTATTACAAAAATAATAAAGACGAAATACTCCGGGAACGGCCTTGAATGATATCTGAAGCCAAAGTATAGGTCGCAGTGACCTGTATTTGGTACGAGTCATTTTTCTTTTTTAGATGACGTACCAAGTTGATTATCCTGAATGAAAGATGAATATTAAACGTTTGCTTCGGAAACTTGTTTAACCAGTAATGAATATGCATAATATGCGTCCCGAATTTGACTCCTGTAATTTTTGTTCTCGTTTTTAATTAATTAATATTTTCAAATACTCAAATCGTGAACAACTTTATTTCTGTAAGATGCATCGCAAAGTGAGATAAATTATTTAGGGGCCATCAAGAGTGATTAATAGAAGTTGAAATTACTTGTTTCATAATTGTTGTAAAAAAAATAATGTTTATACATGGATGTGATTTATTATGTAAAAATAACAAACACAAAAGCGACAATTGTAATTAATATATTTTGACCTGGTAGTACTCTTTGGTGGACTTTTTTTACATTCAGTACTCAGTAAATAAACGAATCCCCGAGCACCATGTCATTCGACGACTTTAACTGTACTACACAGGAGAGGCATTAACACTGCCAGACATTGTAACAGTACATTGGGAACTTTTGACGTATATTTATGCAGCTTGTATGGAGCTTTGATAAATACTTTCAGAACTTACAAAAAATAATATAGATAGAATACACAAAAATATTTAGAAAGAAAAAGTAGAAAAATCAACAGCAGTGTCATAAGTGTCAAAAACTTACGAAAAATAATATAGATAGAATACACAAAAATGTTTAGAAAGAAAAAAGGAGAAAAATCAACAGCAGTGTCATAAGTGTCAAAAATACCACGGGGCCAGAGCACAGGAACCTGAGAATTTATTACATCTATATTTGGACCTAAACAAAGGTGTTCAGAGTAATTTGACGTGTGTTAGGGGTTCATATTGACTTTCGGTAAAAATGTCATCCCATTGATCATTGGGGGGTCATTTTTACCTAAAGTCGATCTACACGCCTAAAACATGTAAAACTACTCTGAACACCTTAGTTTAAGTCCAAATATAGCTGTAACAAACTCTCATGTCCCTGTGGGCCAGAGCAGTATACCTTCCCTCTCACTAATTAAGCTGACCGAGTCGCACTACAGTTAAATCCAAAATATAATTAAGGAGCTATTGAACGGAATACTACTGTAGATTTCTCTAGTGTCTTATACCTGCGGTGGGACAGGGATCCTTAATCGCGGGTGTGTGCAGAGCGTTATGTTCTGTGTACGCATAAAGTCCTAATTAAGAACCTGTGTAGAACCTACCCACGGTGTTTGTACAAAGAACCTACCCATATCAAAGCCAGTCACTCAATCGATACCAATCGATACAATAAAGTTTAATGAGTAACTTGATATGTCTTAATTCTATTGTTTGGTCTGAGATTATCTTTTTTTTTATTGTATAATAAGTTTGGGAAAATGTAGAACTGTAGATAAAACATAAACCATGTGACCGACTTGCGTACGAATCCAATGTCAACTCTCACGCGTCAGCAGATTTGTGTGCCTTTCAAACTGTCACCGGTACAGATTAGTTATATATCTCTATAACGGAGCGACACCCATACTGGACAACACACATATATACACTACCCTGCTACCTTGTGGTCTGTTCAGTGGTGGTATTGTTACACTCCTCAGGTAAACCTAAGTGTTGTTGGAAGGGACAGCTAGATCTCTGGAGCCAAGTCGTACTAGGTATGTTGATTGTTGGAACAAATATTCATTTAACAATGAACGGAGAATAATTTCGTATAATAAGTACACGTACACATACTGATATAGCGTTAACATAGCTTTCTGTATTTATAGGACGAACATTTTGCAGAAATTAATAAACATGGATAGTAAACATTACTTACTTTATGATGTTCTCTGTCTGGGTTAGAAAGCTTTATGATGTTCTCTGTCTGGGCTAGGAATGTTCGCCACGATTTATACTGTTCTATGTCTGGGCTAGGGACGTTCGACAAGCTAACATGGATAGTAAACATTACATACTTTATGATGTTCTCTGTCTTCGCTAGAAAGCTTTATGATGTTCTCTGTCTGGGCTAGGAACGACTAGCTTATAATGTTCTTGGTCTGGGCTAGGAATGTTCGACAAGCTTATTTAGGAATGTTCTCTGTTTGGGCTAGGAACGACTAGTTTATAATGTTCTCTGCCTGGGCTAGGAACGACTAACTTATAATGTTCTCTGCCTGGGCTAGGAACGACTAGCTTATAATGTTCTCTGTCTGGGCTAGGAACGACTAGCTTTATGCTGTTCTCTGTCTGGGCTAGGAACGACTAGCTTTATGCTGTTCTCTGTCTGGGCTAGGAACGACTAGCTTTATACTGTTCTCTGTCTGGGCTAGGAACGACTAGCTTATAATGTTCTCTGTCTGGGCTAGGAACGACTAGCTTTATAATGTTCTCTGTCTGGGGTAGGAATGTTCGACAAGCTTTATGATGTTCTCTGCCTGGGCTAGGAATGTTCGACTAGCTTTATGATGTTCTCTGTCTGGGCTAGGAACGACTAGCTTTATACTGTTCTCTGTCTGGGCCAGGAATGTTCGACAAGCTTTATGATGTTCTCTGCCTGGGCTAGGAATGTTCGACTAGCTTTATGATGTTCTCTGTCTGGGCTAGGAACGACTAGCTTTATGCTGTTCTCTGTCTGGGCTAGGAACGACTAGCTTATAATGTTCTCTGTCTGGGCTAGGAACCACTAGCTTTATAATGTTCTCTGTCTGGGGTAGGAATGTTCGTCAAGCTTTATGATGTTCTCTGCCTGGGCTAGGAACGACAAGCTTATAATGTTCTCTGTCTGGGCTAGGAATGTTCGACAAGCTTTATGATGTTCTCTGCCTGGGCTAGGAACGACAAGCTTTATGATGTTCTCTGTCTGGGCTAGGGATGTTCGACAAGCTTTATACTGTTCTCTGTCTGGGCTAGGAATGTTCGACAAGCTTTATACTGTTCTCTGTCTGGGCTAGGGATGTTCGACAAGCTTTATACTGTTCTCTGTCTGGGCTAGGGACGACTAGCTTTTAATGTTCTCTGTCTGGGCTAGGGATGTGCGACAAGCTTTATGCTGTTCTCTGTCTGGGCTAGGGACGTTCGACAAGCTTTATGATGTTCTCTGTCTGGGCTAGGAATGTTCGACTAGCTTTACACTGTTCTCTAGATGTGGGCATAACAGCTAGCTGTATAGTGATCTCTACCGGTCTACTTTGATTAGCATAAGTTGTTATTAATTAGCTTTTCATTCAAAAACATAACAGATAGGGAGGACATATTTCAATTTCAAATAAATAATTTCTAGAAATTCAATATTGACCGTAAGATTGATGACCGAGATCAAGTTTCTGTATCGATTGGTATTATTGCTTTCATAATGTGTTTTTTTTATAGAAATATTTAGAATGGATTATAATTGGTCTTATTTAGGAAAACTTTACAAAGAACATATGAACACAGAAAAATTGTTCAAGGAAAAACTATTAATTCAAAACATTTGAAAGGAAGAAATCCCTGAATGAATGCGTATTAAATTTTCTTTCAAAAGAGAACTGTTTAAATCTAGCAATATTTCCATAGCGTTATCACTTTTATTTCTAAGGGCTATATAAGGGTATTCTGGCTTGTTTATCTATTCCGTTTACTGCGTATACTTACCTGAATTGATATTAATTGCGTATGATATATAAAGAAAACAAAACAAATTATAAACTGGTGTACAACATGACCAGGCCGTGACATTAGAAGACACATGTCTAGGTATGTGTGCGTACGTACATGTCGTGGTAAAATTCAAGGTTAAGTCATATCTAGTTCATAAACACAATCTGTAGCACGTGGGTTAGGAAGGTGTGTTACGAATTAGCCAATCATCGTCGTTGAAAGTCTTGTACCGAATCCAGGTTAAGGTCGTTAATTATATATAGCATGTGACCCGTATGTACTCATACATTTGTATACACAGGACAGTGGCGGAGTGCAAGCTGATCAGAGAAATAGTTCTCGTTTGGTATTTGACTAATTTCGGGTTTATTTATCACAGACAACATTTTTTTTCTGGATAAAATAAAATACTAGGTGCAGATCTAGGCTGTTGGTTATGACGACTTTAAGAAAGACAGCTGTCTGTGTTATTCTATTTTTTTGATGTTGTTGTAGCCTGTAAACATACGGCGACTCATATGTACTGAATGATCTCCGAAAGCTCTTGCCCTTTCACGGCTCCCGTCTGCCGGTACAGGTTTAGTTTTTTTTATTAACTTGGTGGACTTCAGTACGGACAATTTTTCCGGCCAATGACGATAAAGAGATAACTAAATGTACCGATGAACAGAGGGAAAATAAAAACTCATGGACTTTGTCTTAATGCTGATTTCACAACCGAGAGGCAAATACCTTTTTTTTTACATTGTTTACTTTTTCTGAAACAAGGTAACTATTAATCAAGTTTAAAGTTCAAGTACGAAATTGTTTCGAGAGTGTCCCAAATAAACATGTATACATTGTATAATCTAATGTTATTTTACTACAACAGTATGACACATTATATTCTAGAGCCCCTACTGATATGTTAATTGATACAAAAATCTAAAACAATAATGTAGGTCTACTTCAAGCACAGATCTTTCAGGATATAGAAGACCATCCTAACAACACTAGCAAACATTTGTGCAGTTTGAATATGTTGTGTTGTGAAAAAATTAATGAAGACTTAAATAAAAATACCAAAGTTATTCATAATTAGTTACTTCACGTGTATATGGTACACACACGAAGGTGACCATAAAAACTTGCCCAAAGTCTTCATCAATGGGCATATTTGGAAACCCTGTGTTGTAAGTTTTGTCCTTCAGCATTTGACATCTATAGAATTAATAATATTCAGAGCAAGCGTAGGTTTGCGAAGCAGGGGTATTTCTATCAAGAAAGGGAAATTAAATAATAACTCGTCCTTGATGGTCATGTTTAACGTAAAGACCAGGGGAAGCGAATGAAGTAGCAGAGTCTGTAGTGTCCCTGAC
Source organism: Mizuhopecten yessoensis (assembly GCF_002113885.1). Classification (NCBI taxonomy): domain Eukaryota; kingdom Metazoa; phylum Mollusca; class Bivalvia; order Pectinida; family Pectinidae; genus Mizuhopecten; species Mizuhopecten yessoensis. Next base: position 461,252 of record NW_018408920.1, read on the forward strand.
TTGAAGCTTATCAGGGTAAATACGACCGGCATGGTCATTAAATGTCTTAACTCACCGTTGTCGACGTCATACCATGAGTCTATTGTTATTTAAAGAACAAGTATTGTCGAAATACTTCTCTGAACTATTTCTCTGACCAGCTTGGCAACATTTTGCCTTACTCCGCCACTGTCCTGTGTATACAAATGTATGAGTACATACGGGTCACATGCTATATAATTAACGACCTTAACCTGGATTCGGTACAAGACTTTCAACGACGATGATTGGCTAATTCGTAACACACCTTCCTAACCCACGTGCTACACATTGCTGACAAATATATATATATTTCATACTGCAGTATAAATGCCCGATGCTATTCATTTCAAAGCATGACTATTATTTTGATTGTATTCGGCTGTCAAAGTCTTATTTTCATTTTTTTTTTAAATCCCTCACACCATGCAAACGGTTGTAATATTAAATGCGCATCATATTCTATACGTGCCAATATCCTGAGAATAAAATGAGAAACGCCTGTTGTGTGAATAAAGATAGATCTTGTTGTGTGGTGGATATAATGTGCATAACAGTACAGTTATTTAATATATGAATGTTTTCGATTTTTTTAAACAGGATGTCAGAAGCAGACTCAAATATTGACAAACCGAAACTGTATGGCGAGTACCTGCAGGTAGGAACAGGACGACAGAGCCAATACATGTGTAGATGGGACACAGTGTAAATATGTAGGTGGGACACTATAAATAGGTGGGACACTATAAATAGGTGGGACACGGTAAATATGTAGGACACGTTAAATATGTAGGTGGGACACAGTAAATAGGTGGGACACGGTAAATATGTAGGTAGGACACAGTAAATAGGTAGGACACGGTAAATATGAAGGTGGGACACAGTAAATAGGTGGGACACAGTAAATAGGTGGGACACGGTAAATATGTAGGTGGGACACAGTAAATAGGTGGGACACAGTAAATAGGTGGGACATGGTAAATATGTAGGTGGGACACGGTAAATAGGTGGGACACAGTAAATAGGTGGGACACGGTAAATATGTAGGTGGGACACAGTAAATATGTAGTTGGGACACGGTAAATATGTAGGTTGGACACAGTAAATAGGTGGGACACAGTAAATAGGTGGGACACGGTAAATATGTAGGTGGGACACAGTAAATAGGTGGGACACAGTAAATAGGTGGGACACGGTAAATATGTAGGTGGGACACAGTAAATAGGTGGGACACAGTAAATAGGTGGGACACGGTAAATATGTAGGTGGGACACAGTAAATAGGTGGGACACAGTAAATAGGTGGGACACGGTAAATATGTAGGTGGGACACAGTAAATAGGTGGGACACAGTAAATAGGTGGGACACGGTAAATATGTAGGTGGGACACAGTAAATAGGTGGGACACAGTAAATAGGTGGGACACGGTAAATATGTAGGTGGGACACAGTAAATAGGTGGGACACAGTAAATAGGTGGGACACGGTAAATAGGTTGGACATAGTAAATAGGTGGGACACGGTAAATAGGTTGGACACAGTAAATAGGTGGGACACGGTAAATAGGTGGGACACAGTAAATAGGTGGGACACGGTAAATATGTAGGTGGGACACAGTAAATATGTAGTTGGGACACGGTAAATATGTAGGTTGGACACAGTAAATAGGTGGGACACGGTAAAAAGGTTGGACACAGTAAATAGGTGGGACACAGTTAATAGGTGGGACACAGTAAATAGGTGGGACACAGTAAATATGAGGGACACAGTAAATAGGTGGGACACGGTAAATAGGTGGGACACAGTAAATATGTAGGTGGGACACAGTAAATAGGTGGGACACGGTAAATAGGTTGGACACAGTAAATAGGTGGGACACAGTAAATAGGTGGGACACTGTAAATATATAGGTGGGACACGGTAAATAGGTGGGACACGGTAAATAGGTTGGTGGGACAGGTTAATATGTAGGTGGGACACGGTAAATATGTAGGTGGGACACAGTAAATATGTAGGTGGGACACAGTAAATATGTAGGTGGGACACGGTAAATAGGTGGGACACGGTAAATATGTAGGTGGGACACGGTAAATATGTAGGTGGGACAAGGTTAATATGTAGGTGGGACAAAGTAAATAGGTGGGACACAGTAAATAGCTAGTTGGACACAGAAAATAGGTGGGACACGGTAAATATGTAGGTTGGACAGAGTAAATAGGGGGGACACAGTTAATAGGGGGGACACAGTAAATAGGTGGGACACAGTAAATAGGTGGGACATGGTAAATATGAAGGTAGTGGGACACGGTAAATATGTAGGTGGGACACGGTAAATAAGTAGGTGGGACACAGTAAATAGGTGGGACACAGTAAATATGTAGGTGGGACACGGTAAATATGTAGGTGGGACACGGTAAATAAGTAGGTGGGACACAGTAAATAGGTGGGACACAGTTAATAGGTGGGACACGGTAAATATGTAGGAGGGACACGGTTAATATGTAGGTGGGACACAGTAAATATGTGGGACACAGTAAATAGCTAGTTGGACACAGAAAATAGGTGGGACACGGTAAATATGTAGGTTGGACAGAGGAAATAGGGGGGACACAGTTAATAGGTGGGACACAGTAAATAGGTGGGACACAGTAAATATGAGGGACACGGTAAATATGTAGGTAGGACACAGTAAATAGGTGGGACACAGTAAATAGGTGGGACACGGTAAATAGGTTGGACACAGTAAATAGGTGGGACACAGTAAATAGATGGGACACGGTAAATATGTAGGTGGGACACAGTAAATAGGTGGGACACGGTAAATAGGTTGGACACAGTATGTAGGTGGGACACAGTAAATAGGTTGGACACAGTAAATAGGTGGGACACAGTAAATAGGTTGGACACAGTATGTAGGTGCGACACAGTAAATAGGCGGGACAAAGTAAATAGCTAGTTGGACCCAGAAAATAGGTGGGACACAGTTAATAGGGAGGACACGGCAGATATGTAGGTGGGTAAATATGTAGGTAGTACACAGTAAATAGGTCGGACACAGTATGTAGGTGGGACTCAGTAAATAGGTTGGACACAGTATGTAGGTGGGACAGGGTAAATAAGTGGGTGGGACACGGTAACTATGTAGGTGGGACACAAAATATGTAGGTAGGTGGGACACGGAAAATATGTAGGTTGGACATAGTAAATAGGGCGGACACGGTAAATAGGAAATAGGCAGGACACGGTAAATATGTAGGTTGGACAGAGTAAATAGGGGGGACACGGTAAATAGCTGGGACACAGTAAATAGGTGGGACACGGTAAATATGTAGGTGGGACACAGTTAATAGGTAGGACACGGTAGATATGTAGGTGGGACAGGGTAAATAAGTGGGACACGGTAAATATGTAGGTGGGACACAGTAAATAGGTGGGACACAGTTAATAGGGAGGACACGGTAGATATGTTGGTGGGACAGGGTAAATAGGTGGGACACAGGAAATAGCTAGTTGGACACAGAAAATAGGTGGGACACGGTACATATGTAGGGGGGACACAGTTAATAGGGAGGACACGGTAGATATGTAGGTGGGGCGGGGTAAATAAGTGTGACACGGTAAATAGGAGGGACACGGTAAATAGGGTGGACACAGTAAATAGGTATGAGGGACACAGTAAATAGGTCGGACACAGTAAATAGGTGGGACACGGTACATATGTAGGTGGGACACAGTTAATAGGTAGGACACGGTAGATATGTAGGTGGGACAGGGTAAATAAGTGGGACACGGTAAATAGGTGGGACACAGTGGACACAGTAAATAGGTCGCATATGTAGGTGGGACACGGTAAATATGTAGGTGGGACACAGTTAATAGGTAGGACACGGTAGATATGTAGGTGGGACAGGGTAAATAAGTTGGACACGGTAAATAGGTGGGACACAGTAAATAGGTGGGACATGGTAAATATGAAGGTAAATATAAAGTTGTAGGCGGGACACACTAAACAAATTGATTGGACACAGTAAATATGAATGTGTGATGCTGTAAATATGTAGGTTGGATACAGTAAATATGTAGATGGGATCTATAAAATAATTATATGTGAAATATCTTTTAATATTGGAGATATAGCATAGGGAGTGAAAGGAGCCCCAAAAAAGGAAAGCAGGAGGAGAAAAAATATATAAAATGATATATGTATAAATTGTAGGTAAGTGGTTGAATATGTAGAGGGGGTTGGGGGTGTTGTAGAGTGGTTATGGATAACTTCAAGGAACATGTAGGAATGGTAAGAAATTACTTACCTGATTTCAGCTGAAGGAGATTTGAATTCTGCCTATATAGAACAGAGAACCAAAGATATTCTTGGCCTCAAAAGAAGATTAAGGAAATATGTAAAACCTAGGAGCTAGCACAAGCGGTTATCATATATTATAAATTACTTAATTATACAGTCGCTGCCTGTTGTGAGGAACTATGATTAATGATTCCCGCTTGTGACCCCTGTCCATTTGTTATTTAAAAGACACACGCTGTATGACCTAACACAAATTCAAACTACACATAGATTCGTTGGGATTTCGGTTGTTTTAACGTAACAAGGCACATTTCAAATCCATCTATATTTTTTATACCTGCATATCATTAAAATATATCATATTATACGCAAATATTGGTATTATATTATACACATAGCATTATTTGTTATCTAAAAGTAAGATTGTACAAATATATGGTTTATATCTAGACGGTATTAAACAACTAAATTGTGTCTACATTTTACATGTTTCACTGTTCATGGACGAACTGTTTACAGTAAGTCTACATTCTGAACTTTTACATATTATTGCAGTTGCCGAGCCTGTTGAAATGTCAGTCCATGACCAGTGCGGAGGCGGGAAAGCCAGTTCATGACGAACACTTGTTTATCATCACACACCAAGGTAGGGGAGGTCAAGGTCACCTCTGATATAAAGGTAAAAGAAGTCAAGGTCACCTTCAACACAAAGGGTAAAAAGGTCATGTTCACATTTAACACAACGGACAGCAATTCAGTGGGGAAAAAAGGGAAAATCCACCTCCTACAGGAAGGACAGAAAATATCAATGTCATTTCTTAGAAAACGGATATAAAAGATCATGTTCCAATTTGCACAGAAATGACAAAATGTGAGGTCAGTTCTCAAATAAACAAAAAATGCAGAAATCACGTAATTAACCCAACGTTAAAGGTTGAGATATCTATGATTGTGCCTGATAATGTATCTGTGATTGTGGTATTACGACTTATATCTGTGATTGTAGGATTGCGCCTGTTATCAATGATTGTCGGATTACGCCTGTTATCTATGCTTATTTGATAGGGCCTGTTATCTATGATTGGGGGATTGCACCTGTTATCTATAATTGTTTGATAGGGCCTGTTATCTATGATTGGGGGATTGCGCCTGATATCTATGCTGGTGGGATTGCGTCTGATATCTATGATGGTGAAATTGCGTCTGATATCTATGATGGTGAGATTGCGTCTGATATCTATGATGGTGAGATTGCGTCTGATATCTATGATAGTGAGATTGCGCCTGTTTTCCATGACTGTTGGGTTGCTCCTGTGATATATGTAATTGCCGAATCACACCTGGTTTCTTTGATTGTTGGATTGCGCCCGTTATCTATAAGGGATTTCGCTTGGATTCCTTACAGGTTTTTATGATTATAATTTAAAAAATATTATTCTTTATTTGTAGCATATGAATTATGGTTCAAGCAGATCCTGTTTGAATTAGACTCTGTCCGAGAGATTTTTACAGTGCCGGTAAGTTCTTTAAAAATCATGACCACATCATTTCGCGAAAGTGAATATACGAATTATTTTGGAGATGAAAGAAGTCGAGTATGGTTCCAGTTGTCGCTCTTGCATGAACAATTGCATTCTAGTCTTACTTTGCAATCCTGGAAACAGCGGAGTTGCGAAGCTAAGAAACATAAAATTTATGTATTTTAATGTGTGTCTGCTTCATTTTAAAGGGGTTGTGGAAGGCAAACTCGTCGTTTTGTCAGTGGAAAAGGTAGAATGTCTTACAATGCACGTAAAGCAGATACGTTTTACAAAGATATGTTGTCCAGGAAGGTTCTGACAATACATACCATCACCAAGTCCGAGTCAGTCGACATATGAACAGCGTATTTCTATTGTTTCAGGTACTTGATGAAGGCAAAGCAAGGCACATCAACAATCGGCTTAGCCGTATTACGCTTATTCTTAAGGTAAGGGTTCAAACAGATTTCAAGACCGTAAGTAAACTTTAAGATACACTTATCCTTAAGGTAAGGGTTCAAACAGATTTCAAGACCGTAAGTAAACTTTAAGAAGAAGGGGGACGTATGTCAACAATTCAAAATAATCAAACCTTTTTCTCTACACGTTTTACAGATATCATACTTTAGTAATTCAAAATAATCAAACCCTTTTCTCTACCTATTTCATTCACTTTTAAGGAAACGATAATTCTGGATCGAGATTGTTGACCATGTTAGAACATTGTTGTGAGATTACATACAGTTATCATGTTTCCAACCGCCCTTCTATTTCAGGACCATAGTCTCCTTGTAATTTCATGCGTTTTGACCACGTTTCATGTTCTGTTAATCTATTACATCAATGGTTGCTTAGGTGCTTTGCGATGCAGCGTCTCGGGTGAAGGGGTCGCGTTCTAACACAGGGTTATATTGACCTATACTTTCTGCTCCGACGAACACCAGAAAACACCTTTTTATGAAAGTTTGGGAAACCTAATTACAATAACATTTTGGGTGAAGATGTGTCTTGCAGACAAAAGAAGTTGAACTGAACTGAGCGTTGAAAGAAATACGTTTTTGTGTCATATTTTTCTCACGTTTTGGTACAGGTTGAATATTCATCAGCTGTTAATTCTACGGATAAATAATTGTTGCTCGCCAGAGCGAAGTTTCAGTGATTTCCCCAGTTTCATTGAATATTAGAGGAAACTCGTTTCGGGAGTTTTCAGGTAGTATTTTTTTTTTTACCAAACCTCATCTGCTGTTCAATATACGGGTGAAGATTGTTGACCTGTGACCTATATTTTCTGGACCATTACAGATTCTAGAACTATTCTGTACGCAGTTTAACGCGTTTCGTACGTAGGTCATTATTCGCACGTGTTATTTTCAAACCTCTTTCACTTGTATCTTATGTTTTAATAACGAAGGGGTAACTTTGTTTATGTATCTTTTCACCAGCGAATGCAGAGGTAGGTTTTCAAGTAAAATATAATAGAGACATACAACGCGGGAGTGGGCGGGTGTGGGCGGGAGTGGGCGGGTGTATCTATTGAGCTTGGGCTTTGTTCAAAGTTACATGTCTTACTAGCAATGAAATACCTTAATATTATCATTACTTTTCTTAACTTTCATTTTTCAGTTATTAGTCGACCAGTTTCTCATTCTGGAAACCATGACGCCGCTCGACTTTCTGGAATTTCGGTAAGGTTTATACCATGATTACTCATCTATGACACCATGAAATGGACCCCCTTTGTTTAAGACGACGTCTCTGATTAACAAATGTTTGTCAGTATGTTGTTAATTTCTTAAACTTCTTAAAAATTAAAACTCGAACTTCGCCAACGCCACTTACTACTATTACTTAAGTATAATGTAGCCTATCGATGGTCGATAATTCTCACTTATAAGGAGGAGAGGTCAACTGAGGAAAGAACCCCTGGCGATATTTACTGTGGTCACTTTGACTATACAAAGTCCAGATACCTATGGAGATGTACACTAAGCCATTGTTATTGTATACAGTTTCATATATCACACACTGTAAAGTTAATGTCACGCTCCGACGACTTACATATATTCTATGTACTCAGGTCATCGGAGCGTGACGTAATGTACATGTACTCTATCACATTAATCCGGCCATGCTAGTGACCAGTAAAGCGTATGTACCCTTCGGTGTTAACATGTACGAAAGGTTGATACAAGCGAATAAACAAAGTCGGTTCGTTTACACTAAGAGAGTATGCACACTTATTTGTTTACAATGTACATGTACATTGTGTAGTCCAGTGTCTCTCGTTCTAGCCCATGCGTTCATTGGAATTCTTTAGCTAGAAACTGTGCCCTCAAAGAGTGCAAATACAACTGTTGCTAATGTTATGTTGACGACATATCACTGGAGCTAATCGAGAGAGGGCCACAGAAGGAGTTGTCTGCCTATATCGACACTGTCGGTTCCACTAACGTCATGTCGAACTCACATCTGTGGAAGATATCAAGTGCACGATGCCTTTCTTTGACAACTTCCCTTTAATATACTAGAAGATGGTTGAACCGTAATGGTGTTTGTTTTACATTAGAAGACACCCAAGGATAGATGCTTAAACATCCATATCATCGCTAATGACACTAAAAGTATAGCGTAATAAGTATATAATTTAGCAGACGTAGTACGATTCTTGGAGAATAAAAGAAAACAAAGCAAAAACATTGGCGCACACCCATGAGACAACGAAAATAAGAGGTGGATTTCTGTAATGGGTTCCCAAGTAGGAATAAGAAAATGCCAATCATAAATAAAAGCCAAGTGAAAAGGGGAGTATATAAAAATCATCCAGCGGATGGCAAGGCAACAACCATGAAGTCACACAGGACCCCCCCCCCCCCCCCCCCCCCCCAAAAACCCATTTTAATACACGATAAGGAAGAAAAACATATTATGAAAAATATCTAGGATGAAGGAGTAAGACGCTTGCGAATCGGTGGCCAGGTGTTAAACAATGCGTACCCGAATCTATTCGCAAATCAAGTTTTATCTCTTACATCCTAAGTACCTAAGTAATCGATCCTGATCGACCTGTCGATTATATCATCATGGATTACATTTCAACATCACCTAAGTGCACATACATGTTACGAGTAATCTGTCTGATGAAAGGTTACAGAGTGCATACCGTACTAAAGTCATCGACACGTCACTCATACACATTCCACTGGTTGTACTACCTGAACCCGTGTACAATATATATATGATCTTACATGTTTCCATTTCATATGAGATTTATGAAACAATCTAAGAATTTTCCAATTTAGCAAGCCTCTGGCGAGCTAAAATGGAAAACTCATGATGAGTTAAATAAATTTCATATGAAATGACAACGAACATAAGCTCCTTTTCATCACATACTATAGAGTTTTCGCATTTATTCGTGTAAAACCACAATTTTCATGCAACCCTGAAATATAAAAAGTCGCCATTTTGACTCCAGTGCGTAAGTCTGTGACGTCATGTACTTGTCCTAGGTGTGACGTCACAATCGAAACAATTGAAACTTACAACCAATCACAGGGCTAATATGCAAAAAAATATTACACGGGTATATTGACTGGATAAAACAGTACATTATGTGATGAATTATTATCCCGAATATGTTAAATAATCACAAGTTTATAAGTGCTACCCTATTAATAGCGTGCCACAACCAATTGACGAGTATACAAGTAAGAAACTCATCTATCACCAATATAGACATGTGTTTTACAATCGGCAAAGTAGTCAAACTATAATACGCGGTCTACGTCATATTTTGACCGATTTGTATATAAAATATTTACTTTACAATACATTACAATATAATTAAAAGGATAAATGAGAATGGATCAGGGATTTAAGGTACAGTACACACATGAAGTTGGGCCACTAAGTACAAGGACAAAGCCGTGAATGTGAACTCTCAGGCTAAACAAGTGACTGCAATAGGCATCATAGGGCGTGCTATTGTTCATGTGTCATTGTTCCCACAGTTGGTTACGATGGGAATAGAATAGCATTGTTCCTGTCAACATACGTTGACCTATGGCGTTAACATAGTAACGTCACTTTCTGTGTCATGAGTAGTTTTTTAAAATGTTTTATTAGTCACTCACTGACACTGCTGTCATGGGTTGTCCGCAGGACTTGGTAAAAGCATAGTGGTTTTTTTTTGCATGTGACCTATCATACACCTAGCTCTGTAGCTCTGTATAAAAAACATCAGGTAAAATGAAATGTAAAACCAGGCGATATAACTTCGTTACTCACTATAATCCACAAGCCATGGTCTGTGTAAATATAAAGAGCCAACTAGAACAGTGTTCTCTTCTTAAACCGAACCATATATAATCCGGAAACCTGTAGAAAAGCGGAATTTACACTACATATCCCAGAATTTAGACAGCACGTTGTGAATTCCTTATGAATGAACGATATTTAGATATAATATGTTTTGTTGACAGAACACGTCTTGCTACGGCATCTGGATTCCAAAGTCTTCAATTCCGTTTAATTGAGAACAAGATTGGTTTAAAAGAGGTAAGCGTATGTTTTGTAAAAGAACACGTTTATTGAATTACTCCATGCGTATTGTACGCATGTGGTTCAGGAGGCACGGTAGTCTAGTAGTAGGACACCGGCTCGTGACCGAAGGGTTGCGGGTTCGAGTCACGTCACGGCACTGTGTTGTATCTTTGAATAACATACTTTACTCCGCTTGTTCTAGTCTACTCAGCTGAAAATGAGTACGTGGTAGGGCAGTTGAGAAAGATATTGGCTGGTTGCAAAGGCACTATAACCATGGATAATAATTTGTGAACCGCTTTGAGACAAGCTACGAACTAGGTTGTGTAAAAGCGGTATATAAGAACCTCGAATTATTATTATTATTAAATAAAATAGCCTACTGTCTTCATGGCGATGGGAATTATTTATTTTACTAGGAATACAATGTTGATGAGAATTTTCAAAACCTTTGATAGACTAGTTTCGAATATGAGTTGATGAATGTAGCATGCTAATGTACTATGAGGCCCAGTAACACAGTTACGCCTGTCTATCTGTAACAGGACAGCCGCGTTAAGTACAACCAGCAGCATTACATGAAGGTGTTCAACGACCCGGAGAACATAGCGATGTTACAAGACTCTATCTCCAGTCCGTCTCTCCTCACACTGGTCGAGGTAGGAATCCCACAAACCCCGCCCCAACAACGTGTAGTTGATACACCAACCTTGGCCTTTATAAAGCCATGAATGCCATTACGCGATTGTTGATGTCATCATTATCATAACGTCATAACTGTGACACCCACCTTTTCTGGACAGGTGGCTCTTCTATAAATTGAAAACACATACACTATGCATACACGTATATAAGTTAAATGCCGAACTTCGAAACAACTTTTTTTTTATTAGATTAACATATTCCAAAATTGGTAAATATTAGTATTAAAATGATTTCAGTTGGCACTCATAGGCAATGTGAATGCCAACTGAAGGTAGTTCAATCATCCTTGAATATATCTTTGTTAGGAGTTGTATTCATACGACAATGGTATAGATATATATTTTAAAATTTGATTAAATAACAGATGTTTTATTACGCTGCTTTTCTTCATGAACATTGCCATTCTCATTAGATTGTCGTGTTTCTTTATTTTACTAAACTCAATAAAGCGATGGCTGGAAAGAACTCCTGGACTGGCCAAAGCTGAATTCCACTTTTGGGAGAGGTACCAGTGTGCTGTCAACCGGTGGTTGGAGGACCAGTGGTACAAACCTGTTAAGGTAAGGCCTACTGGGTAAGTGTCGAGGACCAATGGTACAAACCTGTTAAGGTAAGGCCTCCTGGGTAGGTGTGGAGGACCAGTGGTACAAACCTGTTAAGGTAAGGCCACCAGGGTTAGTGTGGAGGACAACTAGTACTAACCTGTTAAGGTAAGGCCTCCTGGGTAAGTGTGGAGGACCAGTGGTACAAACCTGTTAAGGTAAGGCCTCCTGAGTAAGTGTAGAGGACCACTAGTACTAACCTGTTAAGGTAAGGCCTTCTGGGTAAGTGTGGAGGACCACTGGTACCAACCTGTTAAGGTAAGGCCTTCTGGGTAAGTGTGGAGGACCACTAGTACTAACCTGTTAAGGTAAGGCCTTCTGGGTAAGTGTAGAGGACCACTAGTACTAACCTGTTAAGGTAAGGCCTTCTGGGAAAGTGTGGAGGACCACTGGTACAAACCTGTTAAGGTAAGGCCTCCTGGGTAAGTGTGGAGGACCAGTGGTACTAACCTGTTAAGTAAGGCCTCCTAGGTAAGTGTGGAGGACCAGTGGTACTAACCTGTTAAGGTAAGGCCTCCTGGGTAAGTGTAGAGGACCACTGGTACAAACCTGTTAAGGTAAGGCCTCCTGGGTAAGTGTTGAGGACCAGTGGTACAAACCTGTTAAGGTAAGGCCTCATGGGTAAGTGTGGAGGACCAGTGGTACAAACCTGTTAAGGTAAGGCCTTCTGGGTTAGTGTAGAGGTTTAGTGGTACAAACCTGTTAAATTAAGGCCTCCTGGGTAAGTGAAGAGGACCACTGGTACTAACCTGTTAAGGTAAGGCCTCCTGGGTATGTGTGGATGACTAGTGGTACCAACATGTTCAAGTAAGGCCTCCTGCGTAAGTGTGGAGGACCACTAGTACTAACCTGTTAAGGTAAGGCCTCCTTGGTAAGTGTGGATGACCACTAGTACTAACCTGTTAAGGTAAGGCCTCCTGGGTAAGTGCGGAGGACTAGTGGTACCAACATGTTAAGGTAAGGCCTCCTGGGTAAATGTGGAGGACTAGTGGTACAAACCTGTTAAGGTAAGGCCTCCTGGGTAAGTGTAGAGGACCACTGGTACTAACCTGTTAAGGTAAGGCCTCCTGGGTACGTGTGGAGTACCAGTGGTACCAACATGTTAAGGTAAGGCCTCCTGGGTAAGTGTGGAGGACTAGTGGTACAAACCTGTTAAGGTAAGGTCTCCTGGGTAAGTGTGGAGGACGAGTGGTACTAACCTGTTAAGGTTAGGCCTCCTGGGTATGTGTGGATGACTAGTGGTACCAACATGTTCAGGTAAGGCCTCCTGCGTAAGTGTGGAGGACCACTAGTACTAACCTGTTAAGGTAAGGCCTCCTTGGTAAGTGTGGTTGACCACTAGTACTAACCTGTTAAGGTAAGGCCTCCTGGGTAAGTGTGGATGACTAGTGGTACCAACATGTTAAGGTAAGGCCTCCTGGGTAAATGTGGATGACTAGTGGTACTAACCTGTTAAGGTAAGGCCTCCTGGGTAAGTGTGGATGACTAGTGGTACTAACCTGTTAAGGTAAGGCCTCGTTGGTAAGTGTGGATGACTAGTGGTACTAACATGTTAAGGTACGGCCTCCTGGGTAAGTGTGGAGGACCACTAGTACTAACCTGTTAATGACCTGCTAAAAGATATTTTGATTTAGATGGGTGCATGAAACATATTTGGTGGTTTTTCCAAATCACAAAACGTTAAAAATATTGAAATTGATTTGGATTTGAGATAACGACTCGTAATTGTTGACACATAACCAGGTTTATGCTCTCTCTTCCAGTTTAGTATACGTATCTTCACTTAAGGGATTTACCCAACTTAGGTTTATCTATAGAAAAATCTATACTGGAATGAAAGGAAAATCTGAAGTGAAAGAACCTTCAAAAGTTAGTGAACATTCTGAAACCTAGGGCTAGGTCATCGGGAATAGCTTTTATCTCATATTTTCCTAATCTTGTTAATACACCAATAACGTCTCATTCTTATAAATCATATAATAGATCAAAAAGAATAAATAATTGTTGTTGCTGATATTGCGAGAATTAGGCGTGCATTATTAGAAGGGAAGACATAATGATTTTGATCTGTGATTTGTAAACAGGATGAAAATGACCCTGAAGTGAAGGAAACACTCATGGCGGAGTACCAGAAACAAAAGGTAAACAAAGAAAGGATCTCATTTCAGCTTCTTTATAACACATCTCTTCAATCTGTCAAGTACAATGATTCATTGTCACAGCATGGCCTAAAACATGATTCTCAATAACATACATTTTACAAATATCAATTATACTCATTTATTTGATTTTTTTTACCAGATAACATAATTTCATAATCTCCAAATCTAATAAGAGGAATTTGGTTAAAATATGAAAATAATCCTAAAAACAAATTTGCTTAAAGTGTTTATAATAACAGTCATACCTCAACCCCGCTGTTATACCATATTAGAAATGTTCCTGAATATGGAAACATATGAGCAACGCAAATCATGTAAGTACACGCAAGTCTAAGAAACTGTATCAGTATTAGATAGTTCCAAGATCACTAAAAGTGAATTTTCATTAATTTCATACCGATATGTTTTGTCTTGTTCTAGGACAGCTTTGATACTGTGTTCGACCCGGAGAAACATCAGAAGTCAATGGAACGAGGTGCTGTTATTTGATATGATAATTATGGCATATTACCTTAATATACCATTTAACCATACTGAAGCTTATAAACGTTGGAACTTTGCAGTTCATATATGAATTTAGTTTAACACTTTTCTACACAAGAGATCGGTGTGAGATAAGCAATGATCTGAAATGATAAAATATTGTCATCTACATCTGTACGTTGAGAACTAACGAATGGTAGAACAAGCTGTATTGTAAAGCTAGGTATTTGTAATTTCTAGGACAACACTGCAGCTAATTCGAAGAAATTGCTGGTCATTAATTGATTGATTGATTGATTGATTGATTTTATATAATGTATTTATTTTCATTTAAGTGAAGTTACATTTGTTGTTAGATAATTCAAAGCAATTTCTTATCTTGTATCAACGATTTCAGATGCACGTTTGATACACATAGCAACGGATGACTTTTGACTATTGCATCCCTTTCTTACCTGCCTTGTTGACGTTATAAAGATTATATGTCTGGTTTACTTATTTACCTAGGTGAAAGGAGACTAAGTCACAAGGCGTTCCAGGGCGCCCTGATGATCTCGCTGTACCGGGACGAATCGCGCTTCAATCAACCCTTCCACCTTCTCACACTCCTGGTGGACATCGACTCCCTCATGACAAAATGGAGATGTAAGACATATTCAATAATATACATAACAATAATATATGTTTTACTAGATCATGCTATGATAACAAAACACACATGTAAAGTTTTGGTTATTTTTTTCAGTGTTGATGAAGTTCTGAACTTTCCATTTTTACAAAAAAATAAATCCATAAGGTAATGTCACAGAGTGGTTTCAGACTTAATTCAGGTCTACCTGTAGTAATATGTAGTCTACCGACTGTCATGTGAATCATGTGATGAACAACATGTGACAGATTGAGGATGTATATACATATTGTTACTGAGCACATTTAATATACTAGTACACCAGTACAATACCACACTATACCGCTACCTAGCTTACAGCCGTCGTTAATGCTGCAAACCCATATATAACTGCCAGATACCTACCAGCCATCGTTAATGCATTGTCACAGGAAATTTCAGTCTATAATACTTACAAAAGCCGAGACCATCGGGAATGCATCTTTTAGAAACATAGGAAAATAAAAGCATTTATTAAATAATAAAACTAGGCGCATATGAAAAATACTCTAACAAGAAATATAATCAAATAAAAGATAAGATTAAATACGAAATATAATCAAATATGAAATCAAATAATAAAATAAAAAAAATATAACCGAAAATAAATGTTATCAAAAGCAATTCGATAACATATTTTTCAAATATGGCATCGGTGGCAAAATTCTGTAGTACGTAGTAAGTACAAGTCCATATGCCTTATTGCCACATACCGTTATTTATGTACAATTCATCAACACTTCAGATTTGTCTTTGAAAAAATGTGTCTAACACAAACACCTTAGAAGGGGGATATAAACACTTCAGCTCTACTTTGTTCAGCAAGTAGTCTGTTAACTATTATCTGATCAGCACTGTTACTCGACTTAGGTCCTCCAGATTTGTTTTCTCTGTTCTGGTCCTTAGGAAACGTATAGAACTAATACTGTCAGTTTGTAATTCTGAGTATTGTGTTTTTACTTAACGATTTATTTGAATTACTTTTATATACAATGAACACATTTATTTAGACATTGTCACTGTATAGCATTGTAGGTATAAAAAGAGATTGATTTCTACCTTTTAATGTTCATGACAGTTACTTCTTTAATTTTCTTCTAAATTTACACAGTGCCATCCTTGTCACCGAGTCGTGGTATAATTGTTGGTGATTTTATACATTTCGTCAAAATACACAGCACTCTTTATAGATATTATATGTGTATCTTTGCATGTACCGTAATGATCTGGGGATAAAATAAGAACCATCAATGTATGCATTTTATGGGTTTGAACTTCTTTAAAATGCACATTTTTATAACGAATTATCTCTTGAAATATTGCTTATGAACGAATTGGCGTTAAGATACAGGCTTTGACTTTTTGATAAAGTATGAACAATACAATCACGTACAGGGGAATATATTTTGCTTCATGTGTACATTATATTACAGATAATCATGTGATGATGGTACAGAGGATGATCGGCAGTAAAGTAGGGACGGGCGGCTCGTCCGGGTACCACTACCTCCGCTCAACAATCAGGTACAGCTGACAGTCACGAGGCCACACAATACAATGACAATGTAGGACATACTGTCACGTGGCAGGTGTTGGAGCACGTGATATCATGCTACCTGAGGGAACATGTGATCCATAAATCATTGCATTTATATTTTTACGCTAGGCATTGGCTTTAATAACTAGATTGGTCATCTCTAGTTTCATTCTTTTTGTAATGACGATGGGAAGAATATATCTGTGCAAGTGTGTGAACTGTTAAATCGCGCACTACTCCACTGATAAACCCTATGTTGTGCCTGGTTGAGCCCTGTTAACACTCTGTCAGTATAACATGTATGTTTCTGTGGTAATGACTGTTCTTCTTAGGTGTCCTTTGGCGACATTTTCCAATTGACTCGAGAACATTACAAGATTCGCACCAGTAATGTTACACGAATACAAATATAGTGCCCGAAAAATATAACAGGGCAGTATATATTTATTTCACTTTTCTTTAAATGCGGTTATGTGGGTGATGATAGTTATAGTTGTGACCACCAATGGCAAGGAACACTTAACTAGCTTATATTGAAATAATTACCCCAAGCGATATATAAATTGAAGACAGGTACAAATCTATTTCTGTGACATACACAAAGATATATCTGTGGCAGTAAATATGTCAGTGACCTATTTCTATGACAAGCTGTATGACTACTTTGTTTGATAAGGACAATGGTCTCCAGTTAAGTTACTGGTATATATGTTCTTGGTATATTTCAGTGACAGATACAAAGTCTTTCTGGATCTGTTCAACTTGTCAACATTTCTCATACCCCGTGACTACATACCACCACTCACCATAACCATGAAGAGAACGCTCAGCTCCGTCATCAATGGAGACTGCGTGGACGACGAGGTCAGGGCGAGCAAGGAATGCTCACCATAACCATAGTGTTACAGTGTGCTGGTTTTTATATCAACAATTAGTTAAGGAAAAAACAATTTATGTTGCTTATCAAATAAATGGATTTAAATATGTTGAGAATCCGGTGTTAATCTTCAAGTAGAAAAGAAATATAAAATACACTACAGCGTCAAAGGAGGGGATTATAACCCATACACAAGACTAAAGGGCGACAGGAGAAATTTAAAAGACACCAAAATAAAAACGAAAGACATCCCTTACCATGTCTCTTATCATATCAAGAAAAGTATGTCCTTCCACAAGCAAGAGTTACAAGATTTACAAAAATATTAAAAAGCACTAAAATAAGTTTTAAAATAGGACAGATTGTATCAATACTCTTCATATTAAATTGTTTCAGTGAGCCAAGTACTTTTTTAATCATACTATTCTGATGTTTGTCACTAGGCTGGGTAGTTCAAAGGTATGTTACGCAGCATCGACGAAATATTTCAGACAACTTCGAAGTAGTATCATTGATAAAATCTCTGTTTTAATATCACTCATACCATCAACTATGTGCTGTCTGTTAATGGAATCTTTCAGACAAATATCTAACAAACAAAAAACTCTCGCGTTGTTATTTCATCTCTTAAGTTTTTATCAAAAGCTTCCATCCTCGAAATCAACATTATCCCAATTATTTGTCATGCTAGACCTTTATGAATTGGAAAATTCTGATCTCAAAATATCTTTTTCTAATTGTATAAGTTTGAAATTACAATAAGAGTAATCCGCCACACTTGTATTTTATATACGTTGGCTTACTTATTCTATACCAGCCCTAAACCAATTAAAATAAAGTATCACATACCTTCAATTTGCCTCTCATAATTATTTTCTTCTTGGATTTTCGAACCTTTTGTTAAGTTACATAAACGTCTAGTTTATCTAGATACAATCAACATACTCACCAACACTGTCTATAGAAACGCGATGCATACCTTACTTTTTTAACACACACAATAATACGCCTGCCTTTGTTGTAGAAATAATCTTTGTTTACACAATACAGTGTTACTGTCCAGGTCTTTATAGTCTGTACTATCCGTCTGACTAGGTAATACACATCTAATCACACTTCAATCAGTATTATACAAACTATGGATATCTAAGCTGGTTTGGTGACCATAACATTAATATCAGCATTTCCAATGTCTTTGGAGTCTGCGTAATCCTGTAAGGCATCAACATATTTCCCCTCGTCGGACGGATCTGTCGGAGAAATGCTTTACTTCCAACTAGACATTTCTCATTTTAAAGGAGACCTAGCAAGGAGCACGGGGGCCGAAACCGAGATAAGCAAATGCAGGGGTCATCTAAAACAAATTGGGTGTGTTACAGTCGATAAACCACCAGGTATATTGTATAGAGTATATTACTAAGACTCCTATTTAACACTTATAGTACTTCACAAATGCGGAAGTGGTCATTTCTTTTCAATGCCTTCACTAGTGATCCAACCCCGGACCTTCTTTGCGCTATACTGTATCAGCCTAAGCTGGGTTAAACTCGAGGTGATTGTCCCGTTCCTCTGCAGCACGAAGACGACAAATCTATTGTGATCGTTCCATCGCCCCTTGTAACACCCAATAGGTTACACCAGTGAGTCATACAAGGAGTATTATAACACTATATCCTGTAACAAAGTGTGTTCATGTGTATTTCCCGCAAACAAAACGACACAAGAAAGAAGAGATATATTCAGTTTATGCTATTTGTTTCAATCGACAAGTTAAAGGTGGTTCTGTCTTGCAACATGAACAAATTCTTTACATGGAATATATGGTGCATAACGGGTTAAGTATACCGCATAACCATTTCTTTAATAAAATATTTCCGAAAAGGAACACACAAACTGGATGGGAGAGCAGTAAAGGATTGGTACTAACTAATAGAAAGGGACTCAATATATACTAAATAATGGTGTAAACAATAATGATTTTCTGATGTTCCCTGAATTTGCAAGTCTCCTTGTCCGTATCTGCGCTTCGTGCTCGGTCTATATCAAAATAATAAATGTCAATTAAAAGCTATTGTTATTTAAGAACGAGCCAGATTTTCGATGGAAGAGGAAAACAGGAGAAAAAAAAGAAGCATGTGGCCACTTGTGAGGAGTAGCACTTCCGGATGAGCAAGTACGGTTGTCAGGCCTGTAAACTTCACTCTTTTCAGTAGTTGTGTTAATCGGTTGGAGCCGCGTGAGGTCGACTGTGTTTCCTTTGATTCCTCGTGATTGTTCGCCATGACAAAGCTGTACAATAGGTTCGAGACTTACCGGTTAACCACCGCCTGGTGTAGCGAAGTAATTAGTATGACAATATTAATGATAATAGTCGTATTGCAATAACAATGAAATGAAGGATGTATGTTATTAACTATGAAATGTTTATTCAGTAACCATAGGAATATACGGACAATTTGTTATGCTGCAGACAAAGTCAATATTCATTTACCTTCCGAGCAAATGGTTATTAAAATTATCAATAAATCTTCACGGAAATATGAGTATAATGACTATTCATTCCTTATATAATACTTAACGTTAAAACGATTGCACTTATAAATATTTCAAAATAAGCGGATGGCTATAGAAATGATTACAAATGACAAGTCTTTAGCCTACTGAAACTGAACCAGATATGTCAATGTTAGGTATTGACCCCTGGAGAATGACTCGTCCTTGCCTATAGACTATTTTGCCCGACACGTTGATTGCAATGGCGCTGTCCACTGGCCATTAGATGGAATGTAAACAAAATGTTAGTATTGGTTGTAAATATATCACCTTCCACGACAATCAAAGGACAAATAGCTCCATCGTGATCGGCCACCGCAACAAAAGGTGAACTTGCATCAGGATTGCTTTTAGTACTATAAATGTTATTATGAATGATAGTTTCAATGATAGTGTATTGTTATGCACAGTGTGATCCATATAAGGTATACTAGAGTAACACAACACACAGAATGTAGTAAAAATTCAGCAGATATGTATATTACTGGATAATGGCTACATATGATTTAATGTGATCAGGTCTACACAGGGCTAAGTCAGTAAATAATTATATGTATGTTTTAATGTAAACACAGGGACTTGCCATGACTTATGACCAGTTCTGATATTTTAAGGACTGGCCAGGTTTTGGTGGTGGAGGAAAACCGGAGTTCCCGGTAAAAAAAACTACCGACCAACCGACCTGCCTCAAGTAGGTTTCGAACCCGCGACCCAGCGGTGGAGGGNCCCCCCCCACATAGCGTTCGTTCAAATAGGAAGATTTCACGTAATAGCGTAAGTTTCTTTAAATTATTCAGATACATTCAAGCAAACATCCTTAGCTAAAAATAAATGCAGTTTAGAATATATTTCCAATGTCAATATTAAGCATGACATGCAGGGATAGCACGGTTTGTATGTTTTATCTAGTTGTTTTATCGAATTTTCTATTACATAAGTGACTACACCTAGTCATAATTCAACTCCAACTTAGGTCGCATTAGCATTCAGGCTGTGCTTAATTGTGTTTGATTAATGAAACTCCTCAGCGTTCAATATACCCAGATGTAAATCCAATGCCATCCGTTTTTCATGTTTCCTCTTTGCATGTCAGTTGGCTTTGATAAAATATTGTGTATACCATTATACAACAAAAGAAAACATTGGGCTTGTCGTCAAAGGTGTACTTTTTCAAGTTTGTCCTTATCCAATGTTTACATGCACAATAACCAGAATATTAATGTAATTTACATTGTACGGGGTCTGTTTCAACACACCACATTTCCATACTTTAAGGACTTCTGGCCTTCAGAGAAAATTACGGATAGTTTTTTTTATCAATTAGCTAAAAATGATTTTCCAAAATAGACACATGATTAATTAAACGTATTGATAAATATACAGATGCAGACGAGCATTGTGTTCTTAGCTTAATGGACCGTATAATCAGTTTTTAAATAGCATTTTTACTCTTCTAAATATCCGTTTACTGCAAACTAACTATTTGAAAATGGTTGGTATGTAATAACGTAAGTCCAAGGACTGTAACGTTTAAACTTTAGTTTTGATTCTAGCATAAATTCACCTGTTTGTTAACTGTTGTGTTAAGCTTCTACGACTAAATCTAATTCCGAAGCAATTTGTCGTAAAAACGCCCGGAGAGGTTAGTGTAAGTGTATTGATGGTACAGCGTAGCTATGTCAATATGACTCTTTAGCTCGGGGAAAAACTCAGTACTGGCACCTCCTGTCTGTCATGACGTGTGTAGTGCTGAGATGGAGAAACAAGTTTGATGGCAATGATATGAAGTGAATTTACGAATGACGGCATTTTGCAATGACACAATGGTTTTAAAACAACAAGTTGGTGACAGTTGTGCGACGTTGAAAATGTCAGAAGATACAGACAATAAGGATAACGAAACAAGAAGTGAAGATGGAGGCGGATTGTTGGATATATGGCATAACTATTCATCGTCTACAACGCTTCACTGTCTCTCCAGAACTACAAAGATAGAGTCATCAATGTTTAGAAGGTATTTATTTCGTTTCTATTTATTTCTTTTTTTTCTCTCTCACCATTTTATTCAAATTAATGTGTATATGTGCATATGGAAATATATCGAAATGTTCTTTGTTCAGTTATTGTTTGTGTTAAGATAGTTTCATGGCATGCCACCTCATTTCACTTCACTTATCATGCATATCATAGATATAAAAATAACATTGATGAAGTATACAACTGCAACATTATTTATTTCAATAAAACACCATGGAGCTGTAGCGCTCTTTATTCCTAGAATCGCTATCCCAGCAAGGCATATTAGTACTTTACGCGGCTTAACTTTCAACTTTTATTGTGAACGAGTAGCTTAACTACATAATGTTAAGTGCATTTTGTGGAAGGCTTCGCTAGAAAAAGGGCAAAACAACAGCATACTTATTAGGATTCATTATAAGAGCGGGTTCAGCCTATCAGGTCAATCATCCTACAAAGAAGCATGAAAAAACGGAAAACAATATCAAGTCTGTTTTTTCTTGACCTCATTGTCCAAACCACACTCAATGGTCTGCATGTAAAGCACTGGATTTTGTTGGTGAATTTATTTTTGTGTACGCAAACAATATTACATTTCGCCAAGAAACCCATACCTCTATCAGGTCATTTGACTTGTACACTAACTCATCTCATACCAAACATAAGGAACATCTCCGTTTTCTGATCGTGAGAAAAAGAGGGTCCCAAATAAGTGATGGTTGGTTACCATGTTTATCTAACTCGAGTTAGTTAATTTTCAAAATGTGATAAGACACTAGGTTTACCGAGTGTCTTTAACATTTGAAAATTAACTATCGAGAATAAGATAAACATGATTATCAACCATCACGAGTTTCTGGGCCTTTTCCTCCCAAAACGTATATCTAGAAAACCTCCAGTTTCTCTTGGGAATACCTTATTTCTGTTGATGATCGGGGAAACAGTGCCATGAACTACTACATAACAATAGCAGATGACGTCGCAAAGCGTTGTTACTTGACGTCATAATTCGAAGATTGACCAATGCAATCAAGTCCAGGGTGTTACCCACTAATGGGTAACCAAAACTGTTTTACAACTTCTAGCTGGTTTATCCAATGAGTCAGGAGTGGTTGTGGGAGAAATGTCTTTTCTAAAAAAGACCAAAGGTGATGCAAACATAAAGTTGTGAAATGTCTTGGAACATGCAATACAAAACCATGATGACATATGCTGAGTATGAAATCGTGTACATCAATGTAAATGAACTCCTGGATGATGATATGTCTGTGGAGTTTCAGCAAGCTGTTGGCGTCCTGATGAAAACAAACTGGGTTCCCCTGCCTCTGCCGACTTGGGCTTTTATTTGTACACGTAACAATATCTCTCCACGTCCTTCATGTCCACTTACACATATGTTAACAATGTTAAAATCTAAATGACAGGAAATGATCGACCCTGTCGTTCATAAACCTTTTTATATCCCCCAGAACATTACCTCAGATTTTTCTATATCAGCCGCTGACCTTTGATCTTTATATAAAACTAGACCATCACGGATGGCTTACTACCAGGCTGTAAGTAAAGCGTGACGATTCAAATTTACCGACCGCGAAAGTTCCTTTTCTTTATCGTGACATCCACGCTTTCCATTGTCTCATGAGAGTTTAGGAAGACTATTAGCAAATGGTCGCAAAAACAATGTTGTTGAGAAATATGAATTTCAACGTTTTTGACGCCGATCATAGGTGTGTCTTGTGGTTTCCCTATCGATAAGTCAAACACATGTTCCGGTACGTTTTCAAGTGATGCCGTGTAACTTCTAAGTATTCCCAATGTTGTTTTATTGCAATAGTTTAATCGATTTGGGTTTTCCTCACACTTGATTATTGTATATTTTTTTCATAGTTGTGACTGCAGAAAAACGATGTTAGTAACTCGTTAATAAAGACCTCGAATAAAATTTATATTTTATCTTAGGATTCACACGATAATTCATTTCCTTTCTAGATTCCTGTGGTTTGTTTTCCTGGGTTCCATGCTTGGTTTACTTTTCTGGCAGTCCTCTATTCAAATATCCCGATATATAAAGCTGGGAACATTACTCAAAGAACACTCTCAGGAAGACGAAAATATGCAATTCCCCGTGTTTACAATCTGTGACATCAACCAGGTAAAAAAAAGTGACATCCAGGATCCTCAAATACAACAGGTTCTCTCCAAAGCGTACATGGAAATTGAAAAAGACATAACTTACTTCAGCAGCCTTGACGGAAATTGGTCAAAAAACATAGATGTCCATGGTATATTTTATAATAGTTCTCATAACGTGTTTGACATGTTTTTGATGTGTCTTTGGGAAAACAAACCTGTTCAGTGTTCGTCAATCTTTACTTCACGGGTGACGAGTGCCGGGATTTGCGCTTCCCTGGTTGATCTCGAACTCACGGAAAATGGCGGCATTGGTAGTGACATGGGAGTCACTGTCATTCTCCAATCGAACACCTCGGACTACCTCGTCACCTCCACTCCCGGATCAGGCTTTCGAGTGAGTAAAATATTCTTTATGATTAAGATAGACATTTTTTTTTAATTAAATAATCTCCTTTAGCACGTGCCGCTTCGAAGCCAAAAAGTTAGTGAGTAGTTTCATGTACATTGTAATTAGTAAAAAATCGTATTTTATGGACTCACTCAACTAAATCATTTACTATATGTTATTACTAAGCTTTTGAGCTAATAGCGTTAATATTTCAACACTAGTGACAACTGTCTAGATTTACAGATCCATACCTGACAAAGGCTTCAAAAGGCATTTTTTGTTGAGTTTAGTGGCATGTAAGAGCGATACAGGCGTCTGCTTTAGACCGGTGAGGTGGGATGGGAACACCCCCTGACATTTGACTCCATACCAATCCCGCATATTAAAACTGACTAAAACCATACATTTTTCAAAAGTTCAATATCTGTAGATTTCATTCAATATAAAATATGTCAACAATTACCTGTTTAGATTACTCGGAGGCACTGTATCAAACCGGAACAAATTTTAGGTAGGGATTACAATCGTATGAAACACTTGCTGATTGGCTGATTTAGTTGTGCGAGTCCTTAACTGTTACGTGACTAGGAATATTCTCATGCCAAGATAAAATTTGTGAATTCATCAACCAATCACACAATTGCTCATCTTTATTACTTTAAATGCAATTTATTATGCGACTTTCAAACAAACCGAATCCAGGTGCTGTTCCACACCAGTGATGACGATCCAGACGTCAATGGACTAGGCATGACACTCTCCATGGGCACAGCAAACACCATTTCTGTGAAGAAATATAAGGTTGACTATACAGATTTTATCAGGTCCAAGATTACGACTCACTACCATTGTAATGTTTAACAAAAAAAATAAAGCATACAGATGACCACCAAATTAATTTGAAAACAACATTTTAAAAGTATGTTTGGGGTGTATTCACTATGAAAAGACATTCCTCTCCTTGTCATAAATCACAATCTAATATATCATAAACATCTACTCTTGCTCATACTTGTTATATTTTGATCCTATTAAGATGTCGTGGGACTGCAAAGTGATTGGCTGTATTGGCCCTTCAATTTATCTATTTCATTTCAAAGTGTTCTAGAGTGAGTTAGCATTAACATTTATAAACAT
Organism: Mizuhopecten yessoensis; assembly: GCF_002113885.1. Lineage (NCBI taxonomy): Eukaryota > Metazoa > Mollusca > Bivalvia > Pectinida > Pectinidae > Mizuhopecten > Mizuhopecten yessoensis. The sequence continues at coordinate 486,894 of NW_018408920.1, forward strand.
AAGCAACAGAATAACTTTTAAACCAAAAATGTTTGTTATTAAGGTTTTCTCGTATCAGAAAATCCACATACGTGCTGAAAAACCGCCACTCTGTTTATTGTTCAACATCACACATACTGATAACGTTTGGTAATCTGCCTCCTACAGACATCGTTTCTGAAACATCCGATCCCTGCCTTCGGAGATGACTTCTGTATCGATAGCTGGGCTACTGACTACGTGTCGAAACTTAAATACACCAGCAAATACAGTTTTGGTGCCTGTCGGCTGGACTGTCATACATCATATGTGGTGGACATGTGTGGATGTAAAGATGTCTTCATGCCAGGTACGGGGTATCTCGCCTGATTGTTGTAGCGTAATACTATCAATACACATGTTGAGTAGTGGTGGTGGTGGTGGTATTATCAGTTCAGGATAGCTCACAGCGTAATTATTTTAATACACATTTTTCAAGGAGTACTTTGTTAAAAGTTGAGAACTTGTCCTATTTAAATAAGTTCAATGATTGCTGTATATGTTGTGTGTATAAATGTCATAAATAAAATTGAAATAACGGTTAATGTGTAAACTCCAATGAGTTGTCTCCAATTATTAGAGCAACGATCAGCTAACGAGATGACACTGACTCCCAGTGGAACGACTGTGAAGTCATGATATTAACTATGGAATCATTTAAGAGCATGCATGTGTGCCAACTCAGTGAAGTAAGGTTACATGATATACTGCCTTGTAATAAAATATACCAAAATAAATGTGATGCTTGTATTCCAGGGAACATTTCAATTTGCGATATTGACCAAATGGTGAAATGCTATGACAGTGCGGCAAGTACGAAATACTTCTTATTCATGTTTGTTATTTATATATACAAGTATGATATATATGATTATATTTATACATCAAATCGTCAATTTTCATCAAATCAGAAATAATAAACTTTAAAACAAATCTAGCGTACGAATGCTGAAATGCTGTTTCGTTCATTAACATCATAATTCATCACACGTTTGAACAAACGTTTAAAGAAATTCTTTTCAGCTATCACTTTCTTTTATATTAAAGTATATACACAGTTAAAACAAAAGAAAAACCTCAAGCTTTTCACCCCTATCTAGGTATATATTTTGTCACTAGCCTCATATCCGCGATTTCTTCAGTCTCATTTGCGAGGAACGGTTCCTGTGACTGTAGCCAGCCCTGTGACATGGTCTCATTTCACACCACATTAACTCAGGGTTCCTTTCCCCATCCGGGATACCTGGAGGCCACGTTTCCGAACCTCAATGTCTCCAATAACTATGTGAGGTTGGTATCCATGAAAAATATCGAATGATGATAGCATATGTTTATTCACAAATTAATTCCATGTACTACATGATGAAGTTAAAACGCTAGGTCTGGTACAAATTTTATCTTTCAGAGAAAACGGACTGATGTTGGAAGTCTTCTTGGAAAATAAAATGTTCATAAAAAGGGAGCAGATATTAGAATTTACAGAATCGGATCTCGTTGGTAAGCAATTTGTATTTTAAAGGATAATTTATTTTACTTACAATGTCAATACTACGTCCAAGAAATGGGTTACATACGTTTTTAATATTCTTATTTCAGCTTTTTAACGAGAAAAAAGTTTTTTCATTGTATTTTACGATGTAGTTCAGCCGCTTTAGGAAGGTACATGTTTATAGCAATTTACATTGTGTAAACTATCGTAATGCAGTTTCGTTTAGATGATACATGTTATTTGTTACAGTGTATTCGCATCACGGGAGGATACAACGACTTTCTTTGTGTTTTACTTTGAATTTAAGCCTCCTTTAAATAAAGACAAAGATAATAAGTTAAAGGGGGCTTTATATTTCGATTTTTATATGATAACCCAACCTCCAAAACAGTTACACGATAACCCAACCTCAGTAGCAGCTACACGATAACCCAACCACCATAGCAGTTACACGATAACCCAACCTCCATAACAGTTACACGATAACCCAACCTTTATAGCAGTTACACGATAACCAAACCTCCATAGCAGTTACACGATAACCACACCTCCATATAACAGTTACACGATAACCAAACCTCCATAACAGTTACACGATAACCCGACCTCCATAGCAGTTACACGATAACCCAACCTCAATAGCAGTTACACGATAACCCAACCTCCATAACAGTTACACGATAACCAAACCTCCATAACAGTTACATGAAAACCCAACCTCCATAGCAGTTACACGATAACCCAACCTCAATAGCAGTAACACGATAAACCAACCTCCATAACAGTTACACGATAACCCAACCTCCATAACAGTTACACGATAACCCAACCCCCATAGCTGTTATACGATAACCCAACCTTCATAACAGTTACACGATAACCCAACCTCCATAGTAGTTACACGATAACCAAACCTCCATAGCAGTTACACGATAACCCAACCTCCATAGCAGTTACACGATAACCAAACCTCCATAGCAGTTACACGATAACCCAACCTCCATAACAGTTACACGATAACCCAACCTCTATAGCAGTTACACGATAACCCAACCTCCATAGCAGTTACACGATAAACCAAGCTCCATAACAGTTACACGATAACCCAACCTCCATAACAGTTACACGATAACCCAACCTCCATAGCTGTTACACGATAACCCAACCTCCATAACAGTTACGCGATAACCCAGCCTCCATAGTAGTTACACGATAACCAAACCTCCATAGCAGTTACACGATAACCAAACCTCCATAGCAGTTACACGATAACCAAACCTCCATAGCAGTTACACGATAACCCAACCTCCATAGCAGTTACACGATAACCCAACCTCCATAGCAGTTACACGATAACCCAACCTCCATATCAGTTACACGATAACCCAACCTCCACAGCAGTTACACGATAACCCAACCTCCATAGCAGTTACACGATAACCCAACCTCCATAGCAGTTACGCGATAACCCAACCTCCATATCAGTTACACGATAACCCAACCTCCATAGCAGTTACACGCTTCTTGGTAGTGTTGTTTACTTCGTATTGCAGTGTCCATGAATGGGTACATGTGGCTGGTTGTGTTTTACTTCGTGTTACAGTTCCCACAGCAGGGTACATTTTACTTGTTATTGTGTCTTACTTCGTGTTACAGTGTTCATAGCAGGGTACATTTGACTTGTTATTGTGGTTTTCTTCGTAATACAGTGTCCATATCAGGGTACATTTGACTTGTTACTGTGGTTTACAACGTGTAACAGTGTCCATAGCAGGGTACATTTAACTTGTTATTGTGGTTTACTTCGTGTTACAGTGTTGTGTTCATAGCAGGGTACATTTGACTTGTTATTGTGGTTTACTTCGTGTAACGGTGTTCATAGCAAGGTACATTTGACTTGTTACTATGGTTTTCTTCGTAATACAGTGTTGTGTTCATAGCAGGGTACATTTGACTTGTTATTGTGTCTTACTTCGTGTAACAGTGTCCATAGCAGGGTACATTTAACTTGTTTTTGTGGTTTACTTCGTGCTACAGTGTCAACAGCAGGGTTTATTTAATTGTTATTGTGGTTTACGTCGTGTTACAGTGTTTATAGCAGGATACATTTAACTTGTTATTGTGGTTTACTTCGTGTTACAGTGTCCATAGCAGGGTACATTTAACTTGTTATTGTGGTTTACTTCGTGTTACAGTGTCCATAGCAGGGCACACTTGACTTATTATTGTGGTATATTGTGTTACAGTGTCAATAGCAGGATACTTTTAACTTGTTATTGTGGTTTACTTCGTGTTAATGTGTCCACAGCAGGGTACATTTGACTTGTTATTGTGTCTTACTTCGTATAACGGTGTCCACAACAGGGTACATTCAACTTGTTATTGTGGCTTACTTCGTGTAACGGTGTTCATAGAAAGGCACAATTGACTTGTTATTGTGGTTTACTTCGTGTTAATGTGTCCACAGCAGGGTACATTTAACTTGTCATTGTGTTTTACTTCGTATTTCAGCATCCAACGATAGTACATGTCACTTGGTATATTTTTTATACTTTGATACCCGGTTGCCTAATGTGCAGAAGTGATTGTAAGCCTTTGTTTTTGTTTCACGATAATAACTAATACAATGTACTATATCTTTATGTTGTAAAGCGCTTTAGAGTAATTTTACAAATTATATAGGGCGCTATATAAATGTTGTATATTATTATTATTAGACTTATTATTATTTATTTATTTTTGTAGGTTCAAATTGTTTTATTCCCCCAGCATCTTTGGGAGGGATGCCAGGGTTGGGGTGCCCCGGGATCATCCCTCTTACATAATATAGCCTCATGCAAAAGGCATCTTTCTCTGCATTCTCTCTTTCTTTTTCATTCATTCTTTCATACGTATATTTCATTCATTACAATAACGATAATATATCTTTTGATTAAATTGATATATTAAATTACATCAACCTTTCCTTCTTTATATATTCAAATATTGAAAGTATTTTTATATCTATAAATTCATTTACATGCCAAAAATTCTGCTTTGTTGATTTGGGATTGCCATATTGTCCTAAAATTTATACAAGATAAAACCGAGTTCATGTACTTTGAATGATGTTGTTTTTCATGTGTAATTTGGATTAATTCAAGAAGGAATGTCTGGAGAAATGCAAAAGAGTACAAATACTAATGTACTTAGTAATTTATACCTTTATACATAAACACAAAAAACATAAACAGTGTACAATTATGAGAAATTTAACTACAAATTATGTATTCATAAATGCATCATACACACACTCGAAATGACAAATATATTACTCGAGTCATACATATATACCACACATAATTATATACACATACACTCGCACCCATACACACACATCCTCGCATGCCTGACAGCATATATAAGACTTTGCGTTGGAGAATATTTTGTAACGGACTTAAACTTCATACTTCGGCATCCATTGGAGGATAAATTAGTCTATGTATTTGTTTTGCTTTTTCTTTCAACCTCCATCGGTGTATCGATTGGATTTAAAATGGAGATGGTTTTGTAATGAACGTAAACTTCGTGTTTCAGCTTCCATTGGAGGATACATGGGACTTTTCATTGGAGCGAGTTTTGGAACAATAATGGAGCTGCTGGAATTTTTCGTTGACTTCATTTCGAAACTTTTCAGAAAACTGAAAATCTTTCATGGTTGACTTTAAAGACACCTTAATAAAGAAACTAACACGCCGCTGTACCAGTAAAACACATAACGGATATAATTAGTCCCATTAAAAAGAGAGAAATACACATTATGTGTCATGGAGGAAAAATAAATCAGGGACGCGAAAGAAAAAGACCACAACATGAAACGGAGTCATGCTTGCAATATAAATATATTGAAAATGTCAGTGATGTTAGTTGATTAGTCGTGATGTAAACGTTGACCATATAATCAACGAACAGACAACAATTTCACCATGTAAAGGAAATAGAAAAACAAAACAGGAATGTAAAGTTTGGTCTGCTCGCCGATATAACTAGACTCAAGGGTGCGTTATCGTTGAGACCTCATTTTTGTTTGTCGCCAGGATGTAGTTTCTGATGGGTAGAAGTGATTTCATATCATTTGTGTCTCCTTCTGACCAGACTTGACTGACGATGAGTTGACCCCCCTCTCTCCCACCCGCGGGTATTTTAAAATTGTACAGCTTCCTTGACCCCTACCCCTGGGAGGCTTCATCCCTGGACCCCGGTTTACATTTGCCCAAATGGTGTTCACATAGAGCCAATATACTTAACCTATGTAAACGCCTTCATACAATATCAATATATACAATAAGTACAAAACTACTAAGATTGAAATCAAATTCATTTTTCTCAAAAAGTAGCAAAAGATATTTTGAAAACAAATATCACACAGTAAGGTGTATACAGTAAGACAAGCCTTTCTAGGTGTATACAGTAAGACATGCCTTTCAAGGCGATGCTCGTGTGTATGTCAACATTGCTTGATGCCGTCTATAAATTTGTAGAATTTATTTCATCGGAGATGATATAAAGCGAAGGATACTAATACTGATCATTATTTAATACTGTGATGTCACTGCGTACAGCTGTAGCCTGGTGTAACTTGTCATGGACCATATATTGAATCACAATTGTATCAATTCATATTTAAACAAAGGTTACCGATCATTCATTGATACATTTATACTTGTACAATATTGTCAATTAAAGTCCACAAAAGACCTAGATCACGTCTAAGAATTCCGATAAGCCCGTCAAGAAATATTATCTAGTAAGTTTATGTTCTGTATTACAGATAGTAGTTCTGTTTTCAAATAAAGTTTACAAAAAGTCGTATTGTTTCTATATCACTCAACAACTAATAACACGAGTTTCTCTGTTCCTTTGGAAACGACAGCACGCCACAGGAGATTGCGCACTGGTTTATTTCCGGTTGTGTGGTGAATTGACGACTTAGACCGTGTTTAATGTTCTAAATAACAACATTTAGGGTATTTGCATCTACTAGTTAACCTGCTGTCAGTGTAATTTGATCGGTTGGAATACTGTTCTGGGTGCTTTCAGCACGGTATATTAGTTAGGTAGCACTTTAAAGTCAGCATCAGACCGTGCTATTGTATCCAGCACACATACACACAGGTACGCATGCATTACAACCTTAGCTGTCAATAGGACGTTAAACCAAAGTCGTCTCTGTTGGACATGCTGTTAATAAATATGGAAGAACGTGGTTGATGTAGATGAGTTAAGTTCACAAGGGGTTAACGACATGATGATTGAAATTGTTGTCGTTTAACGACAGCACATCGTCGATGTCTGAATGTGAAATTCAAGGGCTTTACACAGTTTGTGTTGCAAGTCTTGATTAGCTATCGTGAAGCAATAATTGCAGCATCATATGAAACAAGTAAGTAATACAACGAATTGAATAATGAGTGAACGAGCATGCGTATTGATTATAGCGTTCCTATTTTATATCCGGTTACAGTTAGAATAAGGGGTACTCGTTATTGTATGATCAAGTATTGAAAATAGTTTGTTTCAATTACTTGTCAGATCATGTATAGAATATCTTATGACCAATTACATCGCATGTCGCTTATTGAGTTGGTGGTCCCTTCATAGGTCACATCATGTTGTGAATACATTGTCATATACGGCATATTATGCCTGTAATTAAGAGATGTGTCACGAATGATATGAAACCTCCTCCTCCTCCTCTATATGTCTTATTGTATATGATAACTCACGTAATGGCGAATACATCAAGATATTTCCTTTATGATATAAAGGTTTGTTTTCAATATATAAGCAAATGTAACTCTTGTTTAAATGATTTGTCTTCTATTTCGGTTTAATAATTTATAAAGAAACATATTTGTCTCACACACAATCGAATATTCATGTTTCCTTCATTGAAGAACAATTTAATGCATCTTCCTGTATCAAAATTAAAGTCACAATCAGAAAGCCGTATCACAATTTTACAAATGTCTTGTAAACCAGTTAACGATACACATGTTCTATAGTAAATTACTGGGAAATATAACTTCTTCATTGCTAAACATGCTGTTCGGTATAAACGGTCATTCAGGAATGTGACATTCCCATATATTTCTCCTTGAAATAGCATACAATATTAATAACATTGATCCTCAGAGAAATATGAAAAAACATCACAACTCTCTAGCAAATGCTGCTTTGAATAACATCTTTGATGCATACACAAATAGATATTCTTTAATGAATACATCATCAGACTGAATAATTACCGGCTTCGGACTCACACTGACTGGTGTTATTGTATCATTATCGCCAATGGCCGACATGGATCCCCCCTGGAGAATATAGGATCATTATGCATCTAAGTAAGGCCAGTGACACTGTTTAAAAGCGTATTTTTTTTTATCACAGTTATGAACATTAAATATTCATAAGTATGTACACAATCAGGAAGGACGTAGACAAAGGTCTATGAACTATACTTTACTAAATGGAAGCTCGAAAAATGATCACTAATAATGCAGAGTAGCTAATTGAAAACACAGTGTGACACATGGAAAGAGTTCTTCAATTTAGATACGGTATTAACTATTCATATTGCAGGCGACAATCTTTTATATGATTGTAGCCAACGAGATACAGACCATACAATTATAAACACTAAACGGCCCTGTTCAATTCCTATGGGAATGAGGGGCTTATGTATGTCAATGTTAGGGGACTCAGTATAAAAACAGAAAATCCTGCGCGATACCTATATCTGCTACTTACATAGCATTTTGGTTCATTTCACGGTTTTTGATAAGAAGGGTGAGGGTTGTCATAGTGAAAACTGTTAGTGTTCATTTTAAAAAATATAGCAAAAAGATGATAAAACGCATGGAGATTTTGAATATTCTGATACAAATAATTTTTCAATGTTTTCAATATGTTTGGGCATTTGACACGACCGAGGTCAGCTTTGAGAGTTTATGCGGACACCCCACGTATGACGTTAGTTTACCGTTCTATGACGTTGGAGATATCTATAACAATACCCTGTCCGAGCTTCAGTGTGCCCGACAGTGCACAAGGTTGACTCAAACCCCTTCCAATACGGACATATGCGTTGGGGTGAACATCTGTGAGGCCAGCCAAGGACCTGTGTGTGAACTTCTGTATCGGGAGAACAGGAATGACACAATAAGGGCAGCGTGCAGCGACATGTCTCCAAGGCCCGGGTGTACATTTTACCACCTAATGAGTGAAGGTAGGCTAAACAAATGGGTTCATCTTGATTATGAACGTATATTTGTTGTATCCTTCAACATCAGTTTCTCGGCGTTAAATAGTCAAAGTTAAGGAAAGGCGATACAACTGTTAAATAGATATTTTAAAATGGTCAAAAACATATTAACGAATTAACTCTCAAAAAATGAAAAGCCAATGGTGTTCATTGGGCCTTTGTCAGCATTTCATGGTACTTTTATTATTTATGTACTAATAAATATCAAAGTAACCTTATCTTTGATTTTTCGATGATGTCGTTGATTAAAGGTTATAGACAAAAAAATAACAAAAATATTCGTTTAAAAAATATCACACTATTCTGTTTCCTAGAAATATCGCCCTGAATCACATTTATTGATTTGAAAGAAATAACAGATAACGTTTCAACACGGGTAACAATACCTGATGTTTAATTCACAAAAGAGTTTCTAATATTGGTTCTCTCTACCAACAGTATGGCCTCGCGGTATCTACGCACTCCTGACGCCCACGCCTGCTTGTCCGAACGACTGGTATCCAGCCCCGTTTACATTGTACATGCAGACAGGAGGCAACACCAACTTCAGTCCTGGAAATCACCTAGAGCGTAAACATAGTTCTAGTGACTCGTTAATTGATTTGTTTGAAATAAGTAGTAAAAAATATTCTTTCTTTTTCTTAAAAATTTAAAGAAATTAAAAAAATTAAATAACGTGTATATTAAACCATAACTAATGTTAAACAATGTTTGTAACACTGCACTGCTGTCTTTAACTGGCTTCGCCATTGAATAGGAGAGGTCCCGAAGTTGCAAATAAAAAATGGTATGAAAATATTAGTGCGTCATTAAAATTTTATAAACTAACTGGTATTGAGATTCCATGTAAACTGAAAGAATAACTATTCCAGCGACTATTATTTATGAAGGTGATAATAATTCAATTTAACCGCTGTCATACAATTGGAAAGGCCAACATATGGACAAAGTATACTACCTCCATACTGAATTAAAAAAGCTTTCGGAGCAAAATCACGATACACACGAAACAAAGTTGGTTTTACATTTTATAACAAATATTTTTTAGTTTTAAGTTACAACTTTAATGTCTAAACATTTCACGTATTTTTGGCTGATATTTGGTATTCCAGATACCAATATGTATGGCTACATTATGATATCTTTATGTATGGCTTCATTGTGATACCATTATGAATGGCTACATTGTGATACCATTATGAATGGATACATTGTGATACCATTATGTATGGCTACATTGTGATACCAATATGTATGGCTACATTGTGATACCATTATGAATGGCTACATTGTGATACCAATATGTATGGTTACATTGTGATACCATTATGTATGGCTACATTGTGATACCAATATGTATGGCTACATTGTGATACCAATATGTATGGCTACATTGTGATACCAATATGTATGGCTACATTGTGATACCAATATGTATGGCTACATTGTGATACCAATATGTATGGCTACATTGTGATACCATTATGTATGGCTACATTGTGATACCAATATGTATGGCTACATTGTGATACCATTATGTATGGCTACATTGTGATACCAATATGTATGGCTACATTGTGATACCATTATGTATGGCTACATTGTGATACCAATATGTATGGCTACATTGTGATACCATTATGTATGGCTACATTGTGATACCAATATGTATGGCTACATTGTGATACCATTATGTATGGCTACATTGTGATACCAATATGTATGGCTACATTGTGATACCATTATGTATGGCTACATTGTGATACCAATATGTATGGCTACATTGTGATACCATTATGTATGGCTACATTGTGATACCAATATGTATGGCTACATTGTGATACCATTATGTATGGCTACATTGTGATACCAATATGTATGGCTACATTGTGATACCATTATGTATGGCTACATTGTGATACCATTATGTATGGCTACATTGTGATACCATAATGTATGGCTACATTGTGATACCAATATGTATGGCTACATTGTGATACCATTATGTATGGCTACATTGTGATACCAATATGTATGGCTACGTTGTGATGCCATTATGTATGGCTACATTGTGATGCCATTATGTATGGCTACTTTGTGATATCATTATATATGTTTAAGAGATATATGATCACCTCTTTTACCTTTGGCATTCGAGTGATTTGGTCTTCCCTTCTTTGAATAACTGAACCAGGAATAAATGTATTAATATAACAACCTCCGGTGTACATGTATCATGACTTTGGCCATGGCAAGAAATTGTATTTTTGCTCTTCGTGTAATGATCTGAATACTGATCAGAAAAAATATTTAACTTAAAAAAGTAAAACAAAATTCGGTATGGGTTTGAAATGTGTGTCTGTATTAGACATTTGTTATGAGTACAAATTGTTAGAGCATACAGGAGCATTATTTCCAACCCGTTTTGACATATCTTGATTTTATTGAGAGTTCCTGAAGGGTTCATATATATTTATCAATGTTTTACTTCACTAGGATAAGTTAAAGCCACACCTTTTTCCCGAGTCCAAAGTTAAATATTGACCCAAATAGTAGATATGTGTTGCCAAACCTTGAAAATTAGCACGTTTTTTTCTGCCGTGCCTGTGCATCGGGAACATTACCACTCTCTGGAACTGTAAGTAACATTACCACTCTCTGGAACTGTAAGTAACATTCCCACTCTCTGGAACTGTAAGTAACATTCTCATCAGTAACATTACCACTCTCTGGAACTGTAAGTAACATTCCCACTCTCTGGAACTGTAAGTAACATTCTCATCGGTAACATTACCACTCACTGGAACTGTAAGTAACATTACCACTCTCTGAAACTGTAAGTAACATTACCACTCTCTGGAACTGTAAGTAGCATAACCACTCTCTAGAAATGTAAGTAACATTAAAACTCTCTGGAAATGTAAGTAACATTACCACTCTCTGGAACTGTAAGTAACATTACCATTCTCTGGAACTGTAAGAAACATTACCACTCTCTGGAACTGTCAGTAACATTACCACTCTCTGGATATGTAATATTACTGCTCTCTGCAACTGTAAGTAACATTCCCATCTGGAGCATTACCACTCTCAGGAACTGTAAGTAACATTTCCACTCTCTGGAACTGTAAGTTACATTAACACTCTCCGTAACTGTAAGTAACATTACCACTCTATGGAACTGTAAGTAACATTCCCATCTGGAGCATTACCACTCTCAGGAACTGTAAGTAACATTTCCACTCTCTGGAACTGTAAGAAGCATTACCACTCTCTGGAACTGCAAGTAACATTCCCATCGGGAACATTACCACTCTCTGGATATGTAATATTACTGCTCTCTGCAACTGTAAGTAACATTCCCATCTGGAGCATTACCACTCTCAGGAACTGTAAGTACATTACCACTCTCTGGAACTGTAAGTAACATAACCACTGTCTGGAACTGTAAGTACAATATCATTACCACTCTTGGAACTGTAAGTAACATTACCACACTCTGGAACTGTAAGTAATATTAACACTCTCTGGAACTGTAAATAATATTACCACTCTCTGGAACTTTAAGTAACATTACCACTCTCTGGAGCTGTAAGTAATATTACCACTCTCCGGAACTGTAAGTAACATTACCACTATCTGGAACTGTAAGTAACATTACCGCTCTCTGGAACTGTAAATAACATTGCCACTTTCTGGAACTGTAAGTAACATTACACTGTCTGGAACTGTAAGTAACATTACACTGTCTGGAACTGTAAGTAACATTACACTGTCTGGAACTGTAAGTAATATTACCGCTCTCTGGAACTGTAAATAACATTACCACTCTCTGGAACTATAAGTTATATTACCACTCTTTGGAACTGTAAGTACAATATCATTACCCCTCTTGGAACTGTAAGTAACATTACCAATCTCTGGAACTGTAAGTAACATTACCGCTCTCTGGAACTGTAAATAACATTGCCACTTTCTGGAACTGTAAGTAACATTCCAATCGGTAGCATTACCACTCTCTGGAACTATAAGTTATATTACCACTCTTTGGAACTGTAAGTACAATATCATTACCCCTCTTGGAACTGTAAGTAACATTACCACACTCTGGAACTGTAAGTAATATTAACACTCTCTGGAACTGTAAGCAACATTACCACTCTCTGGAACTGAAAGTAACATCCCCATCGGGAACATTAACACTCTCTGGAACGGTAAGTAACATTACCACTCTCTGAAACTGTAAGTAATATTACCACTCCCTGGAACTGTAAGTAACATTACCGCTATCTGGAACTGTAAGAACCATTCCCATCGGGAACATTAACACTCTCTGGAACGGTAAGTAACATTACCACTCTCTGAAACTGTAAGTAATATTACCACTCCCTGGAACTGTAAGTAACATTACCATACTCTGGAACTGTAAGTAACATTACCGCTATCTGGAACTGTAAGAACCATTCCCATCGGGAACATTAACACTCTCTGGAACGGTAAGTAACATTACCACTCTCTGAAACTGTAAGTAATATTACCACTCCCTGGAACTGTAAGTAACATTACCAGTCTCTAGATCTGTAAGTACATTACCGCTCTCTGGAACTGTAAATAACATTGCCACTTTCTGGAACTGTAAGTAACATTACACTGTCTGGAACTGTAAGTAATATTACCACTCCCTGGAACTGTAAGTAACATTACCATGCTCTGGAACTGTAAGTAACATTACTACTCTCTGGAACTGTAAGTAACATAACCACTGTCTGGACCTGTACGTACAATATCATTACCACTCTTGGAAATGTAAGTAACATTACCACTCTCTGAAACTGTAAGTAATATTACCACTCCCTGGAACTGTAAGTAACATTACCGCTCTCTGGAACTGTAAATAACATCACCACTCTCTGGAACTGTAAGTACATTGCCACTCTCTGGAACTGTAAGTAGCATTACCACTCTCTGGAAATGTAAGTAACATTACCACTCTCTGAAACTGTAAGTAATATTACCACTCTCCGGAACTGTAAGTAACATTACCACACTCTGGAACTGTAAGTAATATTACCACTCCCTGGAACTGTAAGTAACATTACCGCTCTCTGGAACTGTAAATAACATTGCCACTTTCTGGAACTGTAAGTAACATTACAACTCTCTGGAACTGTAAGTAACAGTGCCACTCTCTGGAACTGTAAGTAGCAATACCACTCTCTGGAACTATAAGTTATATTACCACTCTTTGGAACTGTAAGTACAATATCATTACCCCTCTTGGAACTGTAAGTAACATTACCAATCTCTGGAACTGTAAGTAACATTCCCATCGGTAGCATTACCACTCTCTGGAACTGTAAATAACATTTCCACTTTTTGCAACTGTAAGTAACATTCCCACTCTCTGGAACTGTAAGTCACATTACCACTCTCTGGAACTGTAAGTAGTATTACCACTCTCTGGAACTGTAAATAACATTGCCACTTTTTGCAACTGTAAGTAACATTCCCATCGGGAACATTAACACTCTCTGGAACTGTAAATAACATTACCACTCTCTGGAACTGTAAGTAACATTCCCATCGGGAACATTACCACTCCCTGGAACTGTAAGTAACATTACCACTCTCTGGAACTGTAAATAACATTTCCACTTTTTGCAACTGTAAGTAACATTCCCATCGGGAACATTACAACTCTCTGGAACTGTAAGTAACATTAACACTCTCTGGAACTGTAAATAACATTGCCACTTTTTGCAAATGTAAGTAACATTCCCATCGGGAACATTACCACTCTCTGGAACTGTAAGTCACATTACCACTCTCTGGAACTGTAAGTAATATTACCACTCTTTGTAACTGTAAGTAACATTCCCACTCTCTGGAACTGTAAGTAACATTACCACTCTCTGGAACTGTCAGTAGCATTACCACTCTCTGGAACTGTAAGTAACATTACCACTATCTGGAACTGTAAGAAACATTCCCATCGGGAACATTAACACTCTCTGGAACTGTAAGTAACATTACCACTCTCTGGAACTGTAAGTAACATTACCACTCTCTGGAACTGTAAGTAACATTACCACTCTCTGGAACTGTAAGTAACATTACCACTCTCTGGAACTGTAAGTAACATTACCACTCTCTGGAACTGTAAGTAACATTACCACTCTCTGGAACTGTAAGTAACATTACCACTCTCTGGAACTGTAAGTAACATTACCACTCTCTGGAACTGTAAGTAACATTACCACTCTCTGGAACTGTAAGTAACATTACCACTCTCTGGAACTGTAAGTAACATTACCACTCTCTGGAACTGTAAGTAACATTACCACTCTCTGGAACTGTAAGTAACATTACCACTCTCTGGAACTGTAAGTAACATTACCACTCTCTGGAACTGTAAGTAACATTACCACTCTCTGGAACTGTAAGTAACATTCCCATCGGGAACATTAACACTCTCTGGAACTGTAAGTAACATTACCACTCTCTGGAACTGTAAGTAACATTACCACTCTCTGGAACTGTAAGTAACATTACCACTCTCTGGAACTGTAAGTAACATTACCACTCTCTGGAACTGTAAGTAACATTACCACTCTCTGGAACTGTAAGTAACATTACCACTCTCTGTAACTGTAAGTAACATTACCACTCTCTGGAACTGTAAGTAACATTACCACTCTCTGGAACTGTAAGTAACATTACCACTCTCTGGAACTGTAAGTAACATTACCACTCTCTGGAACTGTAAGTAACATTACCACTCTCTGGAACTGTAAGTAACATTACCACTCTCTGGAACTGTAAGTAACATTACCACTCTCTGGAACTGTAAGTACATTACCACTCTCTGGAACTGTAAGTAACATTGCCACTCTCTGGAACTGTAAGTACAATATCATTACCACTCTCGGAACTGTAAGTAACATTACCACTCTCTGTAACTGTAAGTAACATTACCACTCTCTGGAACTGTAAGTAACATTACCACTCTCTGGAACTGTAAGTAACATTACCACTCTCTGGAACTGTAAGTAACATTACCACTCTCTGGAACTGTAAGTAACATTACCACTCTCTGGAACTGTAAGTAACATTACCACTCTCTGGAACTGTAAGTAACATTACCACTCTCTGGAACTGTAAGTAACATTACCACTCTCTGGAACTGTAAGTAACATTACCACTCTCTGGAACTGTAAGTAACATTACCACTCTCTGGAACTGTAAGTAACATTGCCACTCTCTGGAACTGTAAGTACAATACCACTCTCGGAACTGTAAGTAACATTACCACTCTCTGTAACTGTAAGTAACATTACCACTCTCTGGAACTGTAAGTAATATTACCACTCTCTGGAACAGTAAGTAACATTCCCACTCTCTGGAACTGTAAGTAAAATTCCCATCGGTAACATTACCACTCTCTGGAACTGTAAGTAACATTACCACTCTCTGGAACTGTAAGTAGCATTACCACTCTCTGGAACTATAAGTTATATTACCACTCTCTGGGACTGTAAGTAATACTCCCATCGGGAACATTACCACTCTCTGGAACTGTAACTAACATTGCCACTCTCTGGAACTGTAAGTAACATTACCACTCTCTGGAACTGTAAGAAACATTCCCACTCTCTGGAACTGTAAGTAATACTCCTATCGGGAACATTACCACTCTCTGGAACTGTAAGAAACATTCCCACTCTCTGGAACTGTAAGTAGCATTACCACTCTCTGGAACTGTTAGTAACATTACCACTCTCTGGAACTGTAAGTAATACTCCTATCGGGAACATTACCACTCTCTGGAACTGTAAGTAATATTACCACTCTCTGGAACAGTAAGTAACATTCCCACTCTCTGGAACTGTAAGTAGCATTACCACTCTCCGGAACTGTAAGTAACATTGCCACTCTCTGGAACTGTAAGCAATACTCCTATCTGGAACATTACCACTCTCTGGAACTGTAAGTAGCATTACCACTCTCTGGAACTGTAAGTAATACTCCCATCGCATATTCCTTATGAATCTGTTGAATGTATTAGGGTAGCAGAACAGTCAATTATACTGGTGATAGCTATAAACACTTGATATTTCCTGTTTGATAATATGATGTGTGACGTCAGGAGGTCAAAGTAAATTTGAATGACTGTGTCTTTATGTCCTTGTTATTCACTCCAGCAAGACCTTCAGTCTGTTTTGAACTTGAATATGTATATGTGTCGGTAGAGATTACTTTGCGATCCATGCATTAGATGTCCTTTTCTCTCATATGCCTGTGTGTAAGATAGAGCTGTCCAGGGTAAGAAAGGGTTGTAGGGAATTTCTATCTTACACCCATTTCACGTGACGTGACAATAGCTGAACAATGACGTGACCTCACGAATTTGGAACTCTCAGATGCAGCAATGCGGAAAAGGCGACGTGTTGAAATTAAAACCTTTTACGATTATTTACCGTACACGTTAAAAAGATGTGATTAATTTTTCTAAGCAAAATATGGGATATGCTTGATTCGTTTCCGTCTAAAATGATTAAGGGGGGGATTGATATTTTCAAAATAATGGCCAGTCCAAACGCATTTTTATGGTTTCTGAGCTTATTCTGGTGGTTGAAATGAGAGAAAAATACTCTTTCATGCCCAAGGGTTAAGCATAGGGAAATTCCACCCTCGAATTTTCCCTATCCTTCATCCCTGGCATGAACGAGTCTTATATTCTATTCAATTTTGTGGTAATTCATTGGTTAGCTAGTATTAAGGATGTACACCTCTGAGAAGTCAAAAATTTCCTGTATTAAACTTTTTTTCTTATATGGATTTTTGGAAAAAGGACTTAATGGCATAGTAGAAAAAGCAAAAAAAAACTATATGTCCGTGTGTTCATTTTTGTGCTATGATCGGTCAAAGATACCAATTTAACACAACATGTGTTTTTAGGTGATTTTTGGGGTTTTGACCATTTGCAGAACAAATTCATACAATTTCTTCCAAGTGTGTTATCAGAAATGTATGAATGTTTGTAGAATTGATGAAAATATTATTTTCTTTTAAATTATGGAAGTAAAATTTCTTAATCTTATTCTTTTAACTCAGAAAGACGATTTTAGTTACCCCTACCCCCTATTTTTTAATGAAAAAATACTCATTTTTTACCATTTTATGCAGATTAAACGCTTGATTTAAAAAGTTCTTGTATTAAACTTTTTTTAATATTTAATGAATGAAATGAAAATGTGTTTCTCTTTCTAAAACATCTACAAAAATGGGGGGTCAGTGTGCTTCTTTTTTTGTCCCATTATCATTTGTGTTATTTTTTTACCTTTTTCGGGGTCAAAAATCAAAAGTGCTTCAGTTACAGTAAATATGTAAAAAAAAATTATCAATAATGTATAAGTTTCCAGTTTGTTGCATAATTTTTATCATATTGAACATTATAAAGTTGTATAGCAAAATTGAACCTGCTACAATTAAAAATGGCAACACAATGACAATTTAAGTAATCAATCTTGTGTCAAAAAAAGGTGAAATTTTGGCCTTTTTTGAGGTGCAAGAAATGCACATTAATACACAATTTCAAAATGGCCACCGAATGGGTATTTTTTTAAATTCTTGTAAAAAAAGTTCTACAAACAACAGGCATCTAGTTTTTTGACATATTTTTCAGATGCGTGTTTGCTAATAAACTTGATCATAATTTGTTAAATATTACAAAACCCCATTACACCAGATCAAAACGAGACTTGAACGTGACTGAAACCTCAGAGGAGTACATCCTTAAGTGTCCCTAATTGAAATGTAGGAGTAGGAGATGCGATGACAGATACTTCACATACAGCTTTGTCGCGCTCCTCTTCTGGATGAGAAAACGTAAAATCATCCAATCCAGGATGGTTATATGTCTGTTTGATTTGATGAGAGCTGGTATTTGAGAGTAAACTCTTGGTGACCATCTTGAAAAATAATCGAGTAAGTGTTATACCGTGGAACTACAATGCTGATTTTAATACATTGGTTATTCTCATAGAGATACTAAGATACATGTAACTTTCATACTAAATGACCTTAAAATTGCGTTCGATGAATTTACTAAACCCTTAAAATAAACTGAAACACATGTTTAATATTAACAGAAAACCGCGAGGACAACGCCACAAACAACATCGTGCAGTTGCTTTCATGCGATAAAATGTCCGAGTTCGGAACCTACGACTGGCCAGCTGGTGATTACTGCATTTTCGCGGCAGAATGTTCCTCAGGTAGTATTATCATTTCCAAAAGTGATTACATATTATCTACATATTCAGCCTAGCAGAAAAATCAAAATGATAACAGGGAAAGTTCTCTAATAATTATTTTTGTACCTATATATCTTTAATTGAACGATATTAACATTATAACGGAAAGCAATAATAATTGAATTTAACCACGGAGCTTTGCATAATTCTATACAGGAACGTTTCTGAAATTGCATGAACAAGTAATTTACGTTTGAGGATTTTACCAGAAATATATATAATTAAACATCGTTATTTTATTTTGGATATATTAACCGTATATTTTCACGTTTACCTCAAGGGTTTCAGTCTGGATACATATATCTTGATGAAGAAGACGACGTAAGCGATCTAAATATCAACATGACCTTCTGCTGCAGGTAGTAACTCGTTTCTCAGTTTCTCAGCTTTGCGAACGAAGGATTATTCTGAATTTTATATACAAAACTGAAGAGAAATCGAAACGTTTTTTTTTTGTGTAAACTGCGATGGCTTTACAATCTTTAATTAAAAATACAGCATTGGCTGTAAATATTATCAAATGTTTTCCACTCTCCTTAAATTACAGCTCTAATATGTTAGGTAATTACAAATGGTTCTTTGAGATTGATATAAAATATTACAGAACTATGTACGATGATTGCTTATACATTAATAAGAACACACTTAATTAATTTAAGAATTTGCTTTGTTACAAATAGGAACGACGGATTATCCCGCGTCCCCATACAGCTGCCAGCGACCACGCCTTTCTACCTGTTCCGCTTTGTAGGTGACTGTCAGGAGGTCGCGGACATGACGGTTACCGAGGAATACATCCACTTAGACACCGAGGATGACGGCAATGAGGACACATTCCACGGCAGCATTCCTCTGGTCTTCATAGTAGGAACACAGTATGTTGACATGCGTGTTTGCTACTATGAATAATACGGCGCTTTTTGCAGCAGCTTTACTCACATTCTAACGTCATTTTCGACACCTGTCCGTAACTATTAACGTGTTTTTCGACAGC
Source organism: Mizuhopecten yessoensis (assembly GCF_002113885.1). Classification (NCBI taxonomy): domain Eukaryota; kingdom Metazoa; phylum Mollusca; class Bivalvia; order Pectinida; family Pectinidae; genus Mizuhopecten; species Mizuhopecten yessoensis. The sequence goes on from NW_018408920.1 coordinate 507,014, forward strand.
TTACTTTAGTTAGTACTAACGCATTTTTCGACAGCTTTGCTTTAGTACTGACGTGTTTTCTTCTGGGAACAGTTTTTCGTCTCAGCAGTAGAAATACACCGCATAGACATGTGTTTCTGCGCTGAACAAAGACGGTGTCAGTAGCCTTTCTATTATTATCGTGTTGTTAGGATATGTGCACACGTTCCCGCTACAAGGTATGAGGGTTATATCGTCGACGATGCTATTAACATACAGTAGGTTAAACATTACATTTGCATTTATTTTACTACTTTCATTCTTATCGAATTGAGAACAAGTGTTCAAGTAAACAGCACATAAGTGTAAAATTGACAGGCATGCTCTGCTGATAGAGTTGAAGAGCATCCTGAACCTGTGATGTAATATTCAAATTTGGAAAACTTAATTGATTGAGTGATGTATACGGATTTGCTAAACGAGATAAATATAGAGAATCTCAAATAGGTTCCAGTTATTATTATTTTTTATGAAACTAGCATTTAACTTATGGAGTATATATATCTCATCGACAGCAAACGTTTAATTAAGTGTTAGATGATTGTTACATCTGGCTGGTAATCGTTGAGTTACAGTCAAAATAAAACATATTTATCTCATTTTTAAGTTTAGATATATATTTTGAAATTTACAGCTATTTTCGGTCGGACAGCCATCACTTATTTGGTGTTGATTTTTTTTTACCATGGTTTGCTTTACAATATCATTCAAAACGTTTGCATAATTATGAAGGAGTAAATGTATTATTATTGATGATGATGATGATGATGATGATTGATGATGGTGATGATGATGATGATGAATGATGATGATGATGATGCCATAATTGTATAATACATTTTCTATCTAACCAATAACATGTAAGTATAAGCACCAATTATAAATGTAGACAACATGTTAATCGTATCCTTCCTTGGCTTTAACTCACTTTCTATGGCTCACATCGCATAGGTAATACATATCAGCGACTAATTTATATCTCTTCGACAATGCGTCTTCCCAGAGAGCAGGGAGCTTTGATGCTTTGTTTGTTAGTAGCTAGGTTGTTATTCTGTGCTTGATCACACATGTAGTGGCAGTGGTAATGACAATAATGATAGTACCCGAATACACATTGTATATTAAAGAGCCCTGTACCAAAAACTGAGACTATACACTGG
>NW_018408920.1:513191-680970 GCF_002113885.1 Mizuhopecten yessoensis
TCAATGTTCAGATAGCTGTTCCGTCCCCATATGACCCTAGCTGTTGTGAGGACGTTAAATCCCAAATAAACAAAAGATGGCTGTCAATTAAATGTTAATTTAAAAAAAAATGCTATATATAAGTTGATTGGTTGCTCAGCTGAACCGTCATCATTGACAGGCGTGACAATTTGCAAAACATGTTATTAGATGATATGAATATCATCTTATCACATTGAAAAAACAACTCCTCAAACAGAAACAACAACAAACACAAACAACAGTCTACTGTAGATTTTAATGACCTAGGGGATGTAATACTATGCTATTTAAACAACATACAGTGGTTATAAGGGACAGAACTCGTGTTGGCACTACAGTAATTACCTCCAATGTCGATAACCATGTACTTGGTGCCGATCTCAAATTCGACGTAGGACGTTTTTTTGTCTACCGTGGCAAGCTTGGTCATCGGTTGCTTCATACAATACAGCGATGCAGCCTCGGGTTCTAGGGCCAATGTGAGCTGGTGATTCTGAATACCGGCCTGCAATAGCAATACATAGATTGACTGAACACATTGACGCCGGACAGACCAAATGGTAGGGGAATGAGTGAGCGTCTTCATCGACAGGGACGAAACTCAGTGGGGTCTAGTTAGAGGGGTAAATAAAATGCGATGGTTCGAGACAATAAGAACAAATTACAGGCCGAAAGAAAACAAAATGTCCGATATCATTTTAATCACTTGAACTGGATATGTTTTAGTTTACATCGTGGAAATAACATAACCAATAAGTATTCTTACTAACATCCGAAGACATAATCTTCTTTTTCAAGGTACGTGGTACTAAACTTACGTCCTTGGCTGCCTCCCGCATGAATTGCTTGGCGCCATCGCTCCAGATTGCCGGTACTGTCAGGACCCATCTAATCATGTCCTCGTCGAAGCCGTCCATCTGACGATGAAGAGTTTCTAGGAGGTGCTCCCGGAGGTATCGAATCGCCATTGAGAAAATCGTCATGGCGGGCATCGACACGCCGTTCACGTCTTGTATCATCGTTGACCGGCGGAGCACCTATCGAAGGCAATGAGTTCATCATCAAGTTCACTGAAACTTAAACTAGGTAAACGGTACAGTTCATGTCAATAACTGTTGTACGACACTTTATGTATTAGCGAAAAGAAGTGGTAAGTAAATGTTTTAACCTGTGACGTCTCTTTTAGTTTCAAATTCGAATCATTAACATATTCATTCTGTGATTTCAGGAAAAGCACGACAATCTTAATCGTTTGTTAAAATTACTTAACGAAGTCATTGCATAAATGGGCGTGTTTCTTTATACATACGTATATGCATATGTATGTATATATGTGTGAGTATATGTTTATTTTTATTGAAGTGTATATGTACGCACGATGTTTGTTCAGCATGTATGTGTTCAATATGGTTGTAAAACGGGTGTATACGTTCAGATTTAATTTAGAATGCGTGTATGTGAGTATGGCTATGCGAGTATATATATACACTATATGTGTATCTCGGTTAATGTACATGCATATATGTATATGGATACAAACATGTACATGTAAACATTAATATAATCATGTATGTGTATATGATTACTTTAAAGTTTACACATGTATGTAAATGTGTTTATGTAAATACAATATACATGTTTGTATTTGTGTACATACGTTATTATTGTGCAGTAACATTTTGAATCGTTTGAAGTACAGCCAACCATGATGATTTTCATTTTCAGTTAATTCCGAATATTTATTTTCAGCATCATATCCAAATGAGTGGAACTTCTTATCTGAGTCAAGGAGAAGGGTGGACGGCGTCTTCTGTGACATTAAGCTCCCTCCTCCTGCGATCCAACTATTGGAGGATATCTTGAGTGGATCTCTATCGTAATCATGGCGGAAGGAGAAGGCGTAGCCAGAGAAAGTAGTCCCGAAATCAATCGCCGCCGCTATGAGCGGAGCGCAGCCCGTCATCGTCTGACAACAATTTGATAAGAATAAAGTTTAGGGAATTTTGTAAAGGTTAAGTAGTAAATCATTTATTTTAAATGAGTATGAAAATTCATTTTCCTCACCAATATATTAATGTTAATCGACCCAGAGACAATACGATCAATGAATGATAATCTTTCAAATGTTTATCTAAACAAGCGTCCCACAAGGAGTTCACTTTTAAAAAATGCATATCATTTGTTTTCGGCAACGTTTTTGTTATTGAAATTGCAGTATAGATAAACACGTCTCAAAATACTAACACAGTACATCGTCTTATTGTTAAGCGGAATGTCAATAATCTTATCAGTGTCTCAGCATAACATATCCAAACTCGACAAATAGTTAAAGTTAAGCACTAAGGAAATTACCGTGGTAGCATATACAGTTCGTTAACTGGAATAGACAGAAATATATCACATTGTTACAGATACGATAAACTCTACATGATTGTAGCAATCACCCTAATGAGCATTTCACCTCGTGGATTTTCGTTTTCATCACATCTTCTCCCCACGTCCTTAAATGACCTTAGCTGTAAGTAGGACGTAAAACAAAATACAACCAAACCTCTTCTACGTTCCCAACCCACACCCTATAACGATATGCATACTGCATCGATTTTTTTAAAAATTTATAAGGGTTAAGAAAACTACTATTTCCCCATTACTTGTATCGAGTTTAAAAGCTATCTACGTTGAACCTATATGTGTCATTGTAGAAAATGCCAGACTTATACTACTTACATCAGGACCATTACGTTGTCGATATAGGGCGCTTACCACCAACAATGTTTGCTAATAATCTATAATCAACTGTACAATGCGTGCAACGAACTATAACACAGAACAGTATACTTAACACCATACACTTAAAACCATACACTTAACACCATATACTTAAAACCATACACTTAACACCATATACTTATCAACCTTGTTAACTATACATTGTAACTCAGATGTAGGTTTTATCTTATAAACCACCATATATAGCAATCACAACAACACGTAAATAATGCTTGTCTGATTACGTGCAGGTCCTGTGTTTCTTTTTAACACATACCCCTGACGTGTCATCGTAACTGGTTCCCTACAATATATCATGGACACAAGAGAATATACGTCACAGTTCTTACCGATTGGGATCCAGGTTCACTGAAGGCTGTCCATCATGATGAGGACACAGCTAAGCATAGGACTCGTCAGCTGACTGCAATCGTGTTCCTCTTTCGGTTTCTATATATCTTATACAAGCTAAATTATCACAGGTAAATCCAGACTGTACATCTTCTGAGAAAATTAACTTTAAGGTTAATTAGTTCCATGAAGAAGAATTTGATTTTTTTTTTCAATCAGTGGGAATAGCCGATGGAATAGATTTGAAAGGAAATAGAAACGAAGTGTGTAATAGATCGAGCAACATTTCACAATCGTCACAGGACGATCACCAGGTCATCACGCATGATAACAACAATAACGATAACATAATATTCAAAACATCATGTGCCACAATGAAACATGGCACTGAAAGAATTTTGTTATCACATTTCATGCGTTTTTACAATTAATATCATTAATAACATTAGCAACAACTAATACTGAAAACTAAAAGTATTATAGTAGGAGTTCAAGCTCGGTCAACGCGTAATAACCACTGGATAAATCATAGTTTTTTTCTTATTATGAATGAGGAGATTTTAAATTAATCTTTTCATATTATTTTAATCTCGTAATGGAGTAACACGATAGAAATTATCGTCATCTTCCTCTTCTAATAACTCATCTGTCGACAAACCTAGGTCAGGAAAAAGTCACTGTTGGTAGTGTACGTGATCATGGACTTTGTCGAGAAACACATCCTACAAGTACATATAGGATAGGTACTTCACCGTGTCCTGACAATAAAACGGTTTCTGTTGTTAGTATTTCCATCTGGCGACACAGGTCAATAGAAAACCATTTAGGAATTTCAGTTCGAGAGTTCTAATCCCCACTAAACATTTTTACCCTCTAGATCCCACAGGGAAAACTAGCGGTAAACGTCGCAGACTTCTAGCGTTCATGGTTTTATAGAATTATATTGGGGCCGCATTGGCCACGTGGTTCAGGAGTTCGCTAAAACAGGAGTTCGCTAACACTATGTTGTATTACCTACGCTGTGGTTCGATTCCCTATCACGAAGTTTGGTTAAATCTCAGGCAAATATAGTGATTTATAAATTTTTACTTAAGGTATACTGTCATAACATTGATAATATAATTACTCTTTTTATGATAAATCCCTAAATCAATCATTGAAGGATACTATTCATTCGGAGTCAGTGAATGATATCCTTCCCAAGTGGTAAGTCTTCCTATTTACCTCATGAAAGTCTCAAATATATTACAATATTGCGTTGCTCGGCCTACAGCGTACGTGCTTTTCAGCACGTTATGCCGCAAATAAAGAAGAAAAAACCCAATTGTGACCTCAACAGACTTATACGCGTAAATAGTATTCACCATCCATGAAGGCCCATGTTGGGATAAATAAGGTAAATTCCCGAGTGAGAAACCGCAAGTTTTGATGATAAACATCTTTATGACGGACGTGATAACGTCACTGCAGTCACCAGGCGGCCGTCAGCTGTCCCTTGAAGTTCCCTTTCCTAGAGTAGGCATGTTTGCATTATAATAATATACAATGATAATAATATACAGCATTTGTTATCGCGCCCTATCTAGCTAACATAAGCCACCCTAAAGCGCTTTATAGTACATAGATATACAATTAACACATTTAGCATATAAATGTACATAAATCAATACAATTTTGAGGAACTCGCAGGAGCTGACTTATCAGGCGCTTACTACTAGTCCTGTGCCACCTGGCTAATATCTCCCTATGTGTGTATGTGATGATATGACGTTTTTCTGGGGGAGGGTTGCTAAGGAAATCCGCCATCTTGGATCTAATATGTCTCCTTGGCAACCATCCACCTATCTCTACGTCAACTCATCATGCGTGTTTTGAGTGTGACGTCATCAATTTTAATGTTACAGAATGAATTATCTTCCCCTGTTTACAATAGACTTGTATATGTGACAGAATTAGCTCCTCTTGTTTTGTTTTCTGACTGCTTACCTTCTGATTTCAGGTATTCTCTTTCTCGGCGACGCTGTTTGGTTTTTTTTTTCTCTTTTCTTTTCTTTTCTCCTCTTTTTCTGCTCTTTTTAATCATATAATTTCATTTTCCTTGATAATCTTATGCATTAAACATATGGGATGTATATTTCAAATCTAAACGAGCATTTACGTCGTTTTTCTTCAACAAAATAGTTAAAAAAAACTATCGTCGTACATGTTGCTTTTACATCAGCAACTGTGTACTTCCCTTGTGTTGTTATCATGTAGATCTCAATCATGCAATATTTATCATTTACGAGGCTCATGTAAAACGTAGAAGGTTTCCTTTCCAGATGATTTACGATACATTGCCAGTAAGTGAGAATATTTGTATGGTTGCGTTTCAAATCTATAACTGTCTCTTTTTATCTAAAACTTCCTGCACAAATTGCACAGACAGTAAGAACAAGATGATGCAGTTGATAAGTATACATCAATATATCAATACTGTTTAGGAGTTCTTCCCTGAGAATAGTTCTTTTTTCTTAAACTTGCTAGGTCTAAACAGTAACAAACGTATGACCTGTACACATTAAGCATGATAACGAAATCACTGTCCAGCATATGAACAAACTTCAGCATCTCACATGTCAACCAGAAGTGTGTTAACAAAATGATATATTATAGACTCAGTCACGGTCCAGACGCGGATGTCTAAAGCAGAGTTAAAGTACGGACAAGGCTATTAAGTTTGATTGATTTGAGGTTTTCAAACATACTTAGCATAACTGTTATCGCCATAAATAATGCACGTTCGATGCTTGATATTATAAATAAGCTAAAGAGCTATGGCGGGTTGCTATGCCGATTTCCCCAAAGAGGAGACCGCTAGTGCGCGTGTGCCACCTGTGTATTGTTTTGACGCGTCCTCAGGTATTTTTATACAGGTAGCTGATTAATGTAAACAGCCGAATTCAAGGCCATGGCTATTGATACATGCGTTTCACGATAAAGACTCAACAAAATGCGTATTCCGCGTTATTTCTATGAATTTAAAATAAATAATATGCTAAATGTAACACAGGATCGTACAATCATTACCATCAAGCTTTGAAAGGACTTAATTGTCAGTACTACTGCCTGCGTCATGCCGTTACCTGCTTGCTTACAAAACACAACTTGATTTTGTTTTTCCTGCACCTATAAATGGCAAAATCATATAAATAATTTTCGAATAGCATGTCTTATACGTGTATTGCGATCCTTACTTTGTGCAGCAGTCTTCCTGCATTTCAAACAAATGAGACTATCCTCAACGATGATTTTCCCCGTATGGATATATATTTGCTATAATAACACTTCATATTTTTTACTAGTGCCAATTGGAGGGTAAAACAATTCATAAATATCTTTTAAGATGATGTCTTATCTACAAAGCGTAGCTGTACTGTACACGTGTACAGGGATTTGTTTACAGGATTCCATAGAAGATAAATAAATAGATATTTTATTAAAATATAAATAAAGTGTACCATTGATTTGAATATTTTCTTACTTAATTAAGGAAAAAGATCACATGCCTAAATATTAAAAAAAAAAAAAAAAACACACACCTGAACGTGGATTTGAACGTGCACCGGTATTTTCGTCTGGTCACAAGTCAACTGCGTTAGGTAGCAGGGTACAGTAGAAATGGCTTGATCCTAAAAATAAAGGGCATGTCTCAGATAAACATGGATAGCGGATTTATCCTTCACAACACACCTACATATATATATATATATTTATAAACTTCATTATGAATACATTGTTTTTCGAAGATTTTTTCTTTCTTTCAGAAAGTGATTTCCCCAGATTTGGTACTTGTGAAAACCATGGTTACCACATCAAAAAACGCCAAAAAATGCAAAACAACATGATTTTTTACCCGATATTTGACTCACGCAAATAGTATTTTTGACTTTTAAGTTTAAGAAACTATCTCCACCCTGTTTTTCATTATTTTAAGCACTTTCCCAATGGAGGACCACTTTTCCGGAATACGATTTGTTTTTGCATATTACATCACGGAATAAAAAAAACTTATTCAAAAGTTTGGCCTCGGATGGGAAAGTGTTGAAAGTATTTGTTTAAGCCTTGGGAACCCCATTACTTTCAAAGATATGGTTAATTAGTATGGCTATGTTTGCAGTATCATATCAACAATACCTTATATCTCAGCAGTTCAAACATTCATATTCAATTGGTTTTATATCTATTCTATGCATTTTTTGCTGCTGGATATTTTTCCTCATTTTTTTTTCTTTTCCGTTTTCATAAATGCCGACTAAGGGAAATATGTGCAGTTTTCCGCCATAAATTGTAGCTCTTTTTATCACGAGATATCAGGTGTTTTTCAATATATCAGTAATATACGGTCCCTTGGTTTGACTAAGATTTGTTTTTCAAGATCAACTACGTAGAAGTGAACTTGCCATTGATTGTTGTTTTCTATAGAACCTGGCCCTAAACTCCGTTGATTGGGCGTTAACGTTACATACGTGTATTCTAGACTGGTGTAATTAGACAATCAAGATAATAATTTCTACTCTTTTATTACATTCTATCAGTAATTTCTTCCATCTTCAATTACGAGATGGAAGAAAATACTGATCGAATGAACTGATCTTTAAATATCAAAGAAAATATAATACTATGGAAATATTGGTATGTAGATATGTTGGTATGTAGATATGTTGGTATGTAGATATGTTGGTATGTAGATATGTTGGTATGTATATATGTTGGTATGTAGATATGTTGGTATGTAGATATGTTGGTATGTAGATATGTTGGTATGTAGATATGTTGGTATGTATATATGTTGGTATGTAGATATGTTGGTATGTAGATATGTTGGTATGTAGATATGTTGGTATGTAGATATGTTGGTATGTATATATGTTGGTATGTAGATATGTTGGTATGTAGATATGTTGGTATGTAGATATGTTGGTATGTAGATATGTTGGTATGTATATATGTTGGTATGTTGATATGTTGGTATGTATATATGTTGGTATGTAGATATGTTGGTATGTAGATATGTTGGTATGTATATATGTTGGTATGTAGATATGTTGGTATGTGGGGCAAAGAAGTAATTCCAACAGTGTGGACAAGTTTAGGTTGTCAAATTTTCGGAGCGATCGGCTCCTTTATCAAGACACAGTGAAACAGAACAGTTACATGTACATACACATCATATTACAAGAAGATAGAACTGATATAGCTATTATTGAAAATATAACTATTATTATTGTTTGTATGTATATATTCATTTTTCGAAGATACATATATTTATAGTAACATCCTTATTTTACAATATCGTATTATATTCTCTTTCAACCTAGTACGCGTCTGGACACCAATGGTTGAATTTTATATCTTTTCCATTTGTAACAATTTTTCTGCAGTAAGAAGCCGGATCCCAACATTCCAAATGTACTAATAACATGGCCGCCCTACAGGTTTCTATTGGAAGACTAACTGTATTGTTGGAAGAAAATACTGATCGAATGAACTGATCTTTAAATATAATAGAAAATATTTTGTTTGAAAAAGATGGGGAAAAAATTAACATCGTGCCTTTAGAAATATATTTGATTGAATACTCGTCCATTTATCAGGTAAATTTTAAAAAAGATGCATTGAGCTATCTTTTCGCCGTGGGTGAGGATCACATTGCCAGATGTCATGGATACCGTTCAAGTTGTGTATACACACATGGATGTATGGTTACCTGGGAAAAGGTGCAAAACTTACCATTAGTTGTGTAATCTGGAAATATAATATGTCAGATTTAGAGCACATAGGTAGTAGAGAACAATAAACTAGGATGTTTTGGATTGAATACGAGCGTGTTGGTGACAATAGTGCTGACACATACACAGACAATTGTACTGTTCTGCTACTAAAACTTCAATGAGTATATCAAATATGCAGAAGGATGGTTTGATCAATTGGATCTTTTCCCAGGTGAAGAAATGAGATATGTCACAATGAATCACTTGATTTATAATAATGGACCATCAGTGACCATGACCCCTTGCAATTGCTACTAAAACAGAGGCGTGACCGGTCACAGACCAGTGACTACAGCGTATTGATACCTAGGGCCGGCGACTGGACAAATTAGTCGCAGAGTGCAGGTGCGCGGTGACTGGTCACTTCTAAAGGTAAGTTCCATCTTCAAACAAACCATTTGAAATCTTTATATGTGGCCAAGATTATATTTTATTTGAAACATTGTACTTTTATATGAAACATACTACTATTGCTGGAAATAATGCATTGAATAAACAAGAAATTATATTGCTTACTATTCTATATAATTGGATCTTACATAGTTTTTTGAGTCAAGGCAGAATGATAAGATTAAAACAAAAAGGACTTGATATCCGCATTGTGATTTGATTAAAAAAATGACTTCTCTCAATCTGCCAGTTCCAATTTCATTATCTTTTATCCTCAAAGCCATCAGAATAGATATTTTATACGTATACGATCACCACTTTTTTATAGGGTCGCTATCAATTTAATATTTATAAATAAAGCAAAATCAAAACAAACACTACAAAATATCTTCAGAATAAACTTAAGAAAACTACAACATCCTCATTATATTAGGGAATAAATGAGTCTCCTTGTTTGTATTACAAGTCATATGGTTGGCTATCTCTAACGCAATGACTGTATTTAACTTAACTTAAATTGATTAAAACAAACATTGATGTGGGCTGAATATGGATTAATTCTCATGATTTTATGCAGTTATGACATCGTGATTTTAAGACATTGTAAAAGTAATGCGTACTATATATATCATGTCCACGATGTAACGACACTTTTCATTGGTTATAACTAGGTATTATCGGCATGTCCACGATGTTACGACACTTATCATTGGTGAAAACTAGGTATTATCGGTATGTCCATGATGTAACGACACTTTTCATTGGTTATAACTAGGTATTATCGGCATGTCCACGATGTTACGACACTTATCATTGGTGAAAACTATGTATTAACGGTATGTCCATGATGTAACGACACTTTTCATTGGTTATAACTAGGTATTATCGGACGATGTTACTTGGACATGTATGCATTATTTTCCAATAAATCATGATTGGGGAATACTCTTATCAAAACATCCTTCGTTTAACAAATTCCACCAAACGTACCATAGAGGTGACTAGAACCAGTGTTTGAAAGTCGGTCGAGCGTTGGTTTTTGTGCTGACAACTTTTAAGAATAAATAAATGCATTTTATATATATATTCGTGGTCCTAACGTTCTTTGGAGTTACTTAATATTAAGACAATTTATCAATTAGAACTTGCTGTTTAAAGTATCGATATATTGGTATGTATATATATTGGTATATATTATAAAAAGAAAAATTCTTAACAACGAGTCTTTAGTACTTTCATCTCTTCTAGGAGATTCTTCAGTCATTATTTTACTTTTCGCCGTCGCCATCATAGCTTGCTTTAATGTTTCTTTATTGCCTTATTCAATGTTTTAAATTAGTTGTGACTTCTGGTTCTTTATTGCGTCTATCATAATGTAGCTGAAGCAGATATTGGTATGTATATATATTGGTATGTATATATATTGGTATGTATATTGGAATGTATATATATTGGTATGTTTATATATTGGTATGTATATATATTGGTATGTATATATATTGGTATTGGTACGTATATATACCAATATGTATAATGTATGTATATATATTGGTATGTATATATATTGGTATGTATATATATTGATATATATATTGATATGTATATATATTAATATGTAATAGAATAAAAACAAATTTTTGATAAATCACAAATATGATAAAATATTTTGATAAAAAAAATATAAAGATAAAGAAAAAAAGATAAAAAAGATAAAGATACCAAATATGATAAAAATATGATAAAATATGATAAAATATGATAAAAACAAATCTTTCAGATCGTCCGCTAGGCCTTTCTGCCTTCTAGGGCTTCTTCAGGCGGATTATATATTGATATGTATATATATATATTGGTATGTATATATATTGGTATGTATATATATTGGTATATATATTGATATTGATATTGATATTGATATGTATATATATATATTGGTATGTATATATATTGGTATGTATATATATTGGTATGTCGTATATATTCTCTTTTAAACTAGTACGCGTTTGGACAACAATGGTTGAATTTTATATCTTTTCAATTTGTAACATTTTTTCTGCAGTAAGAAGCCCGATCCTAACATTCCAAACGTACTAATAATATGACCGCTCTAAAGGTTTCTATTGGAAGACTAACTGTATTGATGTAACATACATCTAGGGCTCATGGACCAATATCCTTATTACACCAAGCCGTTCATCCACTCTTGGGTCGGATGTCAATCATAGAGTGTCTATTATAATGTAGCTGAAGCATATATAATTAGTAAAAAGTGTTGACGTACTCCTAATAGCTGTCAACTTGTATTCGGTCAATCATGACAAGACCGCAGGCATGTTACAAACGCCTTTGTTTGATAAATGATCTTTGAAAAACCCGGGAAACGTGTGGTTACACTATTTATCTAATAATATGCACTTAGAGGGAGTTTATGAAAGGTTACACCTTGTCTGAGAGGTAGACGTTCAATCATACAAAGCATGTCGTCAGCGAATCTTAAAAGCATGGAGAAAAAGCCGAAACCTTGAACTTTGGAAAAGAGGTCAATGAAAACTTCGCTTACAGAGCAGTTGTTATCTTAATTTACATAAGTTGCCATGAACATTTTCAGATAAAACTATATATTTTAGCATCTCGTATAAGTTTAACCTAGCATTAATTGACCCTATTTTTATCATACACGTATGTGTCTGTTTTGATGTGCACGCAGTCTCATCCAATCATCACATTTTATGCTGCGCACACGACTGAGTGTTGTACTTTGTATGATAAGCACACGACTGAGTGTTGTACTTTGTATGATAAGCACACTACTGAGTGATATACTTTGTATGATAAGCACACTACTGAGTGTCTTACTTTGTATGATAAGCACACGACTGAGTGTTGTAAGTTGTATGATAAGCACACTACTGAGTGTTGTACTTTTTATGATAAGCACACTACTGAGTGTTGTATGTTGTATGATAAGCACACTACAGAGTGTTGTACTTTGTATGATAAGCACACTACTGAGTGTTGTACTTTGCATTATAAGCACACTACTGAGTGTTGTACTTTGTATGATAAGCACACGACTGAGCGTTGTACTTTGTATGATAAGCACACGACTGAGTGTTGTACTTTGTATGATAAGCACACTACTGAGTGTTATACTTTGTATGATAAGCACACTACTGAGTGTTTTACTTTGTATGATAAGCACACGACTGAGTGTTGTACGTTGTATGATAAGCACACTACTGAGTGTTGTACTTTGTATGATAAGCACACTACTGAGGGTTATACTTTTTATGATAAGCACACTACTGAGTGTTTTACTTTGTATGATAAGCACACGAATGAGTGTTGTACGTTGTATGATAAGCACACGACTGAGTGTTGTACGTTGTATGCTAAGCACACTACTGAGTGTTGTACTTTGTATGATAAGCACGCTACTGAGTGTTGTACTTTGTATGATAAGCACGCTACTGAGTGTTGTACTTTGTATGATAAGCACACTACTGAGTGTTGTGTTTGCACGTTGAGTATACTTCAGTATATTGAATACACTTTGTATGTTGGGTACGCTACTGTTTATCAAGTTCATTAAATGCTGATTACACTGTATTTTAAATACTTTCCTGTATGCCTTGCTGTGTATGCTGAGTACAGACCTGCATTGTAATCATACAATATTTCTGACTTCACTACATGTTAAGGACACATCAAGTAGAATACACTGCTGATTTCTATTGCATTTTTACTTTTGATTTCTGTTTCACCATGGCCTGCGATTTCTCTTTCTCCATTATTTTCCTTTTCGCCATCGCCATCATAGCTTGCTTTAATATGTCTTTATTGCCTTATTCAATGTTTTAAATTAGTTGTGACTTCTGGTTCACCGTTGCTAGTGATTTCTATGAAACTATTTCATGGCTTGCTATTTTCATTTCTAAATTGTATACCTATTTACTTCTTCGTCATTGCCTATTGCCTGTCTTTGACGTTTCCTCAATGAACATGTTGCATATCGCATCATCATTTGTGATATCTATTTTACGATTGGTTTTGATTTCTGTTTCACCACTGTTTCCGATTTCTGTTTCAACGCTGTTTGCGATTTTATTTTCACCATTACTTGCAAATTATGTTTCATTATTATTTGCCTTTTTTGTTTACTTTATTGCGTTTTTATGCTTTATCTTTCTCTTTACACTCTTCATGTGGTTTTATAAAGTTTAGATGGATGTGATTTTGTGAATGAAGGAAATATTTACGAATACTGGTTTGAGTATTAAAAAGAAAAATTTAAATCTGATTTTTGAATTCAAATTTTAAACATCTAGCTAACCGTCACATGTCCACGACTTCAATTTAGCGTATTAAATACAGCGATAAGATGAAGAATTTCAAACATGTGCTAAAATGAAAACATTGATGCTTTACTAAAAGTGCTTATGCCCTACTGGTTGCCGATGAGACCTAACAAAGAAAATGAAACTGCACAAAATATGTTAACAAAATATATATTTTTTAACTATATCATATTTAATAAGTAGAATTGTTTTGCAAATTTTCATAAATCTTTAGAACTGAGGGAAATGAAGGTAAAGTGTATTGTAAATTCTTAATTATGAAGATATTTATTCATTTACAAATTCTAAATTATATTTCAATTTTTGTTACAATCAATCTCGAACACATAACGTACCATTTTCACGTCGTGTCCTTCAAACTGTAACTCAAGGTGAAAATTGAGGTCAACAGAGAATTTAACAATTTATCTATTTCCTTATATGCTGAAATATGTAGGTTAGGAGTGATGGTTTTCTATAGCATCAGCATCCTCCCGTCCCATCTGTCACCACTACTTACGTACGACGGCCATGTCGGCTGGACCCACTACCACGACATCTTAGTGTTGGGGTCAACACCTCTGTAGACTGAGGGTGATCAATCTCCGTCCTTACACTATATGAATAGGCTTTATTATAAACACGGAAAGGTGGACATTTATCCTCAGCCTCACGAAAAAAATATTTTAATTGACTAAGTAAAAGTAGTTTTGACTTAATTGTATAAAAGTATACATAATTGTGAACATTATATATCTTTATCAGGTACTCAGAATTAAAAAAAGTCAGTATTAAAAACAATTATGATATATAACTTTTTTTGTCAAAAATTAGTTTAACACATTAGAAAATGGAAATTAATTTCACCCAAAATGTTTGACGATAGAGAAAATATGGGTTGGTAAAACGCTAACATTGATGTTTCTACAAAAGAAAGAAGGACCATCAAAAACGTCAAGTCGTCACCCGACAGGTAATGCTACGTGACTTGTCCTAAATGTCATTTAGGTACAATAGATATGTCTGTCATTCAATGCATGACTTACGATAAATAACTATTCATATCTAACATGTCATCCAAGACAAACTGTTTTGTCCTAATTGTTTTCATCACTTTTCCCCGATTGAACTTGGTTACGAAAGACGTGTTTTTGTTAAGGGAGGCACCATGTGAGAATAAGAACAGGTTTTAAAAATGTTGTAGTAGTCGGAATCTTCGGGTAAATGTTGGGTATTATAATCACCTCTGTCACACACCTTTCACCCGTTAACGTCACTGCAAAGAGTCCATTCTTTTCACAGAAGCTCAGTGCTGTACCCGAAGGGTCATTTTTAATCTTACGGTTCACGATTAAATATTACAAAATGAAAACGGCCGTGTTTTACCGGATCGCGACAACCTTATACCTGACAGGCGATAATAATTCAAGTTTTGTTCACATTGTATTGACACAAAGAACAAGAGTATGTACACAAAGGAATATAACCGTATTCAATTTACACACAAAAGAACCTAGAGAAAGTCGTTTGTATTGACAACTAGAGGCAGCGACGCCTACAGAACGCAAATATAGCTTAGTGGATGTAACAGCTGGTCTGACTATCGTTATATAGTAAACCTATATATAATATACATACGACAACGTTATTATAGTGATGATGCTTCTGTTGAACCTGATACACAAGGAATGGGAAGTGTGATATATAGCTTATTTGGGTAAAGTCTGTCACCAATTTATAGTTTACAAAAAGCAATGTATATAACTTCATTGTTTGATAAGAAAAGTTCAATGCACTTCTGGTCACTTTCGTCTGAAATTCATTTACATGAATGTTTAACGTAAACAGACAAAAACAGATATAACGTTCCCATGTTGTCCCAATAAAACCCCAAATTGAATGGAAAGTTTATCATTCTGTCAAATTTAAAATTGATATCAATCAGAAAAAGGTTAGAAGTATTGCCATCATTCTTTACATTTGGGGGCCTTGGTTTAAATCAGTTTTTAGTCTCAGCGTCGGCATATCTTACCTCTTCGTATATTTCGTATACTTGACATGTATAAGCTTCTACTTGAAACGCTGGCATTTATACATAAACAAATAGTTTATAAATATTTTACCAGTTTACATTGACGTCTTTTGGTCAGACATACCAAGATACTAATACTTGTATTTAGCTTTTCGTGGCATGTATATTTTTTAACATATATTATATGGACGTCATACACTTAGCTCAACCGCATATGAGATAGGTAAAAATATACAAAAATATTTCGATAAAATCTAAACTTTCTGATCTGAGTGCTAAGTACTGCAAGTTTAGTATATCAGGCATCTGATTTAATTATGGGATGATGTCATCCCCACATAGGATATTAACATTGCCGTAGGTCCCTGCCCACACTCGGTCACCAGTCCAGGTAACCTTTAATTTTTGCACCTGATGATTGTTTGTTTTAGCCTTATGATCCTGATTTCCTGATCCATTTTTCAATTTGAGGAGCGCCAACAGAGATAACAATCACGTAATTTATAAATGCATCTACTAAAATACAAGCAAGTGTGAAGACTGTTTGGTTTAACCGATGTTGTAAAAGATACCTATCTTTGTAGAGGTATCAAAAATATATGAAAACACATTTTCTATGAACATTAATAAATCCTTTTAAAAATTATACATCTCTCATTTTCTGTAGTTTTTGTCCAAATATAGGTATTCACTAAATGTGAAAAATCTAACGAATGATAATATGAACAGTTTTCATATATATAGATCAGAGATAAAAACATAGATGACGTTGGTTCATATTTTAATTGTGGTGTTGTTATACCAAAATCGTAATATAATTCCCGACAAGTCTATTTGATTATTAATAAATTGACGTCAGACTTCGAAAAGTAAAATACTCAGAAACTGTTTTAATGTCTGTACATTAAACATCTCCAGTTTACGTTAGTAAATGATCTACCATCAATCATACTCTTTCACAAAGTAGAAATCCCTGTCCTATACTCGTTGTTGGACAGCGTTATCACCACGGATACCTGAAGCTACTGACCTTTGTAACCAACTTACGTCACAGGTTATATAATCTGTTTTTAAGCAACAACCCCCAGCAGAAATTAGTTTGATTAATTGAGAGACCTAGCTGCCAGATGTGTTTTTAGACAAACACATTTGGGTTTTAGGGGACGTCCCAAACATAACTATCTCAATACATATTCATCGGTTTACTTCCGTTCTTCATAGTTTGAATTGATTAATTAACAATCCCCATAGTTGTTTTGGTTAAGAGTGTATATTGCTAATATTCCCCCAATATATGTGACAGTTCGACACATAACTCTGGAGCGGGAATAGTCCTACTGAGAGATCAGGTGAGTATTAGTTACGAACAGGTAA
This sequence comes from Mizuhopecten yessoensis, assembly GCF_002113885.1. Classification (NCBI taxonomy): domain Eukaryota; kingdom Metazoa; phylum Mollusca; class Bivalvia; order Pectinida; family Pectinidae; genus Mizuhopecten; species Mizuhopecten yessoensis. The sequence goes on from NW_018408920.1 coordinate 530,279, forward strand.
CACTAGAGTTATAGAGAGCTCGTTGTGGTTAGATAGTATACACAATAACGAGGTGTGCAATATGGTAAACAACTTCTTTTCATTAAAAGAAGACACATGGCATGTCTTTCAAGCATTTGGTATTTGTATTATCATGTCTATTCTGAAACTTGATATTAAATAACGTTTTAATTTCATAAACATTATTAGCATACGATGAAAGGTATACCAAACCGATAAAGAATAATCGTTAGATATATCTGACCTTAGTTTTATTTTTTATGTTAAACCCAGGTGTATACGAGTTGATAATGATGTATCGATTGATCTTGCATTATTCGTTAATTGACACATTGTTTCTTTCAAAGTGTTAATTAATATAATAAATATGTTGTGTGGCATTGATACAATGGATTAATTTGGACTTCATTCATTAACAGCTATTTATTTAGGTATGTACTCTTTCATATTCGGATGTTAATTGTAATACAGACAAATTCAAATGTGTTACACAAGGAACATTTTCATTTTTTTCCCGATTTATAACAATATAGTTTTATCAATAGTATGTGTTGGCTGCCACTGTCATGCCACTGTAATACTACTAGAACACGGCGTATTAAAAGTTGTTTTAACCTGTGCCCAATGGTTTTGATTTCATTAAATAAAAACATGTGTATTTGAGCTTACAGCATCAATGCACATTGTACATGACAGGAAACTGAACATTGGAATCAGTATATTTTTCACAACATTATTATAAGAACTTAAAAGGAATATTTTTGGTAACATCTTTATTAATAGTTGAACGTCTTAGCGCATTAAACTTTTTCTAAATTGTGTAAGTTTTGAGTTTATCTGATTATGAATTTTGATCTGTTCATTAAAGGAGTCATGGTATCGCATTATAATGCAAGCATGCATATATTTCCTCGTTTATATATATTTATCACCTATGGATAACATATCGTGGATACATAATCTTTATCAATGCCAGTATGTCAAACACAATGTATTATTAAATAAACAAACAGAGAGACTATTAATTATTGATATTTAATTAATGTTTCCCGATATATTTATGTGCGATGTATTTATACACGTAAATCAAGTACTCTGTATACAATCATGTTGTTACGCATATGTCCTTATCACCATATAAAAAGCTGAGGTCATTAATGCTCATGTCAATCACTATAACTGGTGAACGCTATTGTGTTAGAAAATATGTTGTGTGATATGCGTGCGTGCAGTAGTGTTTGTTTTTCGCACGTAGGTAATTATGATAGGTTATTGTACACATTAAACACACACATTTGATATTGGGGTTACATACTTTATCAAAATATTTTCATATTGTGTAAGGCAAAAAGAACGTCACGTCTTCAGTTAAATTTATACTATTACCAATTATTAGATCACTAAGCATATTGTCTTTAATAAAGCTTTTAAGCGTAACCACGCAAGTCGTACACAACCTACAATCCAAGTTTAATTGATACAACAGTTATTCGTTCTATTGCTGTTTATATTAAAAAAGAAATGAACGTTATTTTAATGCACAATATGTTACCGGGAATATGTATATGAGATCTTGTCGTAGTCACCTACTAACTAGTATAATTGTTTCACATATTGTTTTTAAGTACTTGTCAAATACAACTAATTTAGTTGTTGTTGATATGCTCGCAACAAATAAAGAGAAAAAAACCCAACGATTAACACATAAAAACAACGTTTCTAGGATTCGCAGTTGACACGTGATAATTTGAAGCAAAATGTTTACGCTAAGAATATTTATTTTATTGTAACCTAAGCAGTCGTAAAGCTGCGCAAACAAAATATGTGCATCAATATTATTTTTTTCAATTTCTAAAAACATCCATGGCTTGCTATTAGAGATGTTCAGTATATTCAGCAATACCACGTGTACCTGTGACAAATGAATCATTTTCGCCCGATTCCGTCTGTAAATGACATTAATGAATTTGCCTTGAGCTCGTAATGACGCATGCGTTTGGTCGTACTACTGGTTACAAAGACATATTGCATTGTGTCTTAATAAGTTATGATGTGGGTAAGCATACCTGTAGGATGTACGTATATGATTTAAAGTCATCTGGACGACTGCGATAAATAGCCATTGTGCCCACCTGTTCTGATAAAACAATGTGAAATAATTCGGTCATGTGTAATGTGTACGAAAGAAAAACATTAATATGGTTAATTTGAAAACAAAACTCCAACCACCAACTATTAAAATACCGCATGTTAATGAAAACAAAACTCAAACCACCAACTATTAAAAGAACGCATGTTGATGAAAAGAAAACATAAACCACCAACTATCAGAAGAACGCATGTTGATGAAAAGAAAATTCCAACCACCAACTATTAAAAGAACGCATGTTAATGAAAAGAAACCTCAAACCACCTACTATTAAAAGAACGCATGTTGATGAAAACAAAACTCAAACCACCAACTATCAAAAGAACGCATGTTAATGAAAAGAAAACTCCAACCACCAACTATCAAAAGAACGCATGTTGATGAAAAGAAAACTCCAACCACCAACTATTAAAAGAACGCATGTTGATGAAAAGAAAACTCAAACCACCAACTATCAAAAGAACGCATGTTGATGAAAAGAAAACTCAAACCACCAACTATTAAAAGAACGCATATTAATGAAAACAAAACTGCAACCACCATCTATTAAAAGAACGCATGTTAATGAAAACAAAACTGCAACCACCAACTATTAAAAGAACGCATGTTAATGAAAACAAAACTCAAACCACCAACTATCAAAAGAACGCATGTTAATGAAAACAAAACTCCAACCACCAACTATAAAAATACCGCATGTTAATGAAAACAAAATTCCAACCACCAACCATCAAAAGAACGCATGTTAATGAAAACAAAACTCCAACCACCAACTATTAAAAGAACGCATGTAAATGAAAAGAAAACTCCAACCACCAACTATTAAAAGAACGCATGTAAATGAAAACAAAACTGCAACCACCGACTATCAAAAGAACGCATGTTAATGAAAACAAAACTCCAACCACCAACTATTAAAACAACGCATGTTAATTAAAACAAAACTCCAACCACCAACTATCAAAAAAACGCATGTTGATGAAAACAAAACTCCAACCACCAACTATCAAAAGAACGCATGTTAATGAAAACAAAACTCCAACCACCAACTATTAAAAAACTGCATGTTAATGAAAACAAAACTCCAACCACCAACTATTAAATGACCGCATGTTAATGAAAAAAAACTCCAACCACCATCTATCAAAAGAACGCATGTTAACGAAAACAAAACTCCAACCACCAACTATTAAAAGAACGCATGTTAATGAAAACAAAACTCCAACCACAAACTATAAAAATACCGCATGTTAATGAAAACAAAATTCCAACCACCAACCATCAAAAGAACGCATGTTAATGAAAACAAAACTCCAACCACCAACTATTAAATGAACGCATGTTAATGAAAAAAAACTCCAACCACCAACTATCAAAAGAACGCATGTTAATGAAAAGAAAACTCAAACCACCAACTATCAGAAGAACGCATGTTGATGAAAAGAAAATTCAAACCACCAACTATTAAAAGAACGCATGTTGATGAAAACAAAAATCAAACCACCAACTATCAAAAGAACGCATGTTAATGAAAAGAAAACTCAAACCACCAACTATCAGAAGAACGCATGTTGATGAAAAGACAATTCCAACCACCAACTATTAAAAGAACGCATGTTAATGAAAACAAAACTCCATCCACCAACTATTAAAAAACTGCATGTTAATGAAAACAAAATTCCAACCACCAACTATCAAAAGAACGCATGTTGATGAAAACAAAACTTAAACCACCAACTATTAAAAGAACGCATGTTGATGAAAACAAAACTTAAACCACCAACTATTAAAAGAACGCATGTTAATGAATACAAAACTCAAACCACCAACTATTAAAATACCGCATGTGGATGAAAAGAAAACTCAAACCACCAACTATCAGAAGAACGCATGTTGATGAAAAGAAAATTCAAACCACCAACTATTAAAAGAACGCATGTTGATGAAAAGAAAACTCAAACCACCAACTATCAGAAGAACGCATGTTGATGAAAAGAAAACTCCAACCACCAACTATTAAAAGAACGCATGTTAATTTAAAGAAACCTCAAACCACCTACTATTAAAAGAACGAATGTTGATGAAAACAAAACTCAAACCACCAACTATCAAAAGAACGCATGTTGATGAAAAGAAAACTCAAACCACCAACTATTAAAAGAACGCATGTTGATGAAAAGAAAACTCAAACCACCAACTATCAGAAGAACGCATGTTGATGAAAAGAAAACTCCAACCACCAACTATTAAAAGAACGCATGTTAATTTAAAGAAACCTCAAACCACCTACTATTAACAAAAATCAAACCACCAACTATCAAAAGAACGCATGTTGATGAAAAGAAAACTCCAACCACCAACTATTAAAAGAACGCATGTTAATGAAAACAAAACTCCAACCACCAACTATTAAAATACCGCATGTTGATGAAAAGGAAACTCAAACCACCAACTATTAAAAGAACGCATGTAAATGAAAACAAAACTCAAACCACCAACTATCAAAAGAACGCATGTTGATGAAAACAAACCTCAAACCACCAACTATTAAAAGAACGCATGTAAATGAAAAGAAAACTCAAACCACCAACTATTAAAAGAACGCATGTAAATGAAAACAAAACTGCAACCACCAACTATCAAAAGAACGCATGTTAATGAAAACAAAACTCCAACCACCAACTATTAAAAGAACGCATGTTAATGAAAACAAAACTCCAACCATCAACTATCAAAAGAACGCATGTTTATGAAAACAAAACTCCAACCACCAACTATAAAAATACCGCATGTTAATGAAAACAAAACTCCAACCACCAACTATAAAAAGACCGCATGTTAATGAAAACAAAACTCCAACGACCAACTATCAAAAGAACGCATGTTGATGAAAACAAAACTCCAACCACCAACCATCAAAAGAACGCATGTTAATGAAAACAAAAATCCAACCACCAACTATTAAAAGAACGCATGCTAATGAAAACAAAACTCCAACCTCCAACCATCAAAAGACCGCATGTTAATGAAAACAAAACTCCAACCACCAACTATTAAAAGAACGCATGCTAATGAAAACAAAACTCCAACCACCATCTATTAAAAGAACGCATGTTAATGAAAAGAAACCTCAAACCACCAACTATTAAAAGAACGCATGCTAATGAAAACAAAACTCCAACCACCAACCATTAAAAGAACGCATGTTAATGAAAACAAAACTCCAATCACCAACTATTAAAATACCGCATGTTAATGAAAACAAAACTCCAACCACCAACTATCAAAAAAACGCATGTTAATGAAAACAAAACTCCAACCACCAACTATTAAAATACCGCATGTTAATGAAAACAAAACTCCAACGACCAACTATCAAAAGAACGCATGTTGATGAAAAGAAAACTCAAACCACCAACTATTAAAAGAACGCATGCTAATGAAAACAAAACTTCAACCACCAACTATCAAAAAAACGCATGTTAATGAAAACAAAACTCCAACCACCAACTATTAAAATACCGCATGTTAATGAAAGCAAAACTCGAACCACCAACCATCAAAAGAACGCATGTAAATGAAAACAAAACTCCAACCACCAACTTTTAAAATACCGCATGTTAATGAAAACAAAACTCCAACCACCAACTTTTAAAAGAACGCATGTTAATGAAAACAAAAGCTGTGAATACAAGCAAATGAAGACAGCGATTATTGTTTACAAGTATTTCATTTATCATTACTATTAAGGGTTGTCGTGGAGGGTGGCAAGGTGATATAAACTGTCCGCGATGACAGAATGATTGGACAGAAAATTATGAATGTGTCAGAGTATACATTTACGAGCTTATCTGACGTACTTTCTGTACTGGAGACATTTGACATATAATTACTACAGGAGACGTGTAGAGGAAGAGTTTCATATTCAACTGAATATTCGATTCAACCTCACATAGGAATGTAACATACACACGTAATTGCATCTGTAAAATTTAATAATTGATGCAGTATGCCAACAATGATTGAATTACACTTCACCATACAGCTTGTTTGACCTTCTAGAACTCATCGGTGGAAACGAGGGGCCCAGCAGTTGGAAGTCTGTAACAACCGTACCTTGCGGGACATTATGAGAAATGATAAAGGTGAAATGAACACAATATGATCAACAACAGTGTTTGGGTGTAAATCATCTCAGATTGTTATGCTTTCGCTCTAACCGTTTAAGCCTCCTGGTCAACAGAACTGCGCTGCCTAATTGGGCTACTGTTATATCTAGGTCCAGCGGGACAGGGACTCTAAAACAATCATTAACACGCATTCATACCAAAACTTAATCCGTACTAAAACATATATTTACATGCATACGAACTTAAATAACCATTCACAAACATACGTATTTTAACAAACATTTACAGACATCGGTACTAAAACAACCATTTACAGACATCCGTACTAAAACAACCATTTACAGACATCGGTACTAAAACAAACATTTATTTTCTCTAAGATGACACCAATAGTTATACATACCAGTCGAGACCCATAGACTACGTGGGGCAGATTCCATAGACTTCCGGCAATTCATTATGTGGATGAAGTCTATTATCGTTTCGTATTAGACAAATAAGTGCTCTTTTTGCTAATAAGCGTTTTTTTATTATGACAGATACAAACAAACTATAAACGTCTTTTACGAAATAAAAAATGCTAAATCATAAAAGTTTAGACGTTGGAATGTTGAATGTCATTCACATGTTTCGGGAGACGATGGGCTGGTTTGTTCACTATTAATTATAATTAAGATATTGGGACGTTATTGATACATTAAATAGAAAATAAAACATGCATATGACATTCATTGAGAACGGTATTTCTAGTGTCAAGTCGGGACCAGCGGCACGTAACAACAGCGTTTCCTTCTTTTGCAAATAATGTTGACAATATTGGTATCGAAATTATTCAGGTTTTATAACGCAGACATCATTAACGAAAAATCGGGTTTCTTATAACAGGATTTACACATAGAAGAGCGGGTTTTGTTTACTTTTATTTTATCTTTGAGACTTGCTGACATCGCATTGGCAATGAATGGCTCAGATTCAGATTCAGATTGTTTTGTTCCTTGTGTAACACACATCGGAGAGTAGACATACAAATAGTACAGTACATTGTATATTACAAATTTACAATGATACATGTATACAATAATAGTCATTAATCGTGCAGTACTTCAAAATGACATATAATAAGAGACAGCATTTTACACTGAAATGCACCAACATCGTAAGGTTCCGATACAGTGAAATCATAACAATAGTATAACTTTCAATAATACAGGTAATGATAACTGGATTAAAATAGTTACATACATTGTATCGCACATATATCACGAATAAATACTCTCTAGTAGAACAGTAAAAAACAATAAAATACACTGCCCTAGTGTAATAAATACGATGTTACACCTAACGTTAGTGACAGTGATATTACGATATAGAAAATACTCGTCGATGTTTCGACGTTGTTAATTATGATTAATTTACCATATAATTTATATCACATAGGAAAGGTAATGAACGGGCACAATTTTCTTTTTTTTTACACAATATACACATAATACAAATATCTTATCAAATATGGTATACTGAAATGAACATTTACAGGAAAAATGAGATAAAATATTATACAGTGCTATTACGACGTTTTAAACTTAAAAACAGGAATTTTCCTAATTTATTCAATTCCTTAATGTTTTGAGTAGTAAATAACTGAATCAATTTGAAAACACTCAACTGTTTATCAACTGCTAGCGCGCATTATGTTGTTTGCTTGCAAAGCTGTGTCATTCAAATATATCATAAATACCATACAAAAACAGTTCAATGCTTAATTAAAGTTACGGGACTTTCTAAAAGAGTCCTGTTGGCCAGTAAACTATTTACTCAGGGTTGTCTACGTGACGGGCTTTATTCTACGCTGTAAAACCTGAGTTTCTTCGGTCGTTTTATAGCTTTGAAATTTCGTAGAGTATCATAAATGAGAACTTGTTCATTTTGTCTGATATCGTAGATGATATATAAAGTTTCCTGGATTTGAAAGGACACATCATGTCCGGTGTACCTTGTGTAAAAAAAAAATGCTTCTCTCCTCGAACACCTAGATTCGTTTTCATAGTTTTTTTTAGAGTGGGGGTGATGTTGATTGTTTCCTTTGATGTTTCGCCAGTATTTGTTAATTATAATAGCCTCTATACCTTGTGTGCCGAGGCTATTTATTATAATAGCCTCTTTATTCTTGTGTGCCGAGGCTATTTATTATAATAGCCTCTTTATCCTTGTGTGCCGAGACTATTTATTATAATAGCCTCTTTATCCTTGTGTGCGGAGGCTATTTATTATAATAGCCTCTTTATTCTTGTGTGCCGAGGCGATTTATTATAATAGCCTCTTTATTCTTGTGTGCCGAGGCTATTTATTAGAATAGCCTCTTTATCCTTGTGTGCCGAGGCTATTTATTACAATAGCCTCTTTATCCTTGTGTGCCGAGGCTATTTATTATTATACAAAACGTATCATAGGTATTTTAAACACTTACAATAACTAAGCTATTACAAACTTTATCGATTTCATACTGTCTAAAATATTGCATATTCGACTAAATTATCAGATTATATCGTAATAAAACAACCGCCAAGACTATTGTTTATCTACGTCTATTCATATAATGACATTTGCATACGTTGCATAATACCCACAGTCAATTAAATACACACGTACATAATGGTCTTCCATACAGTATTTGCATATGGGTTAGTGTATAAGTTAATCGATTTCTGGTTAAGTTACGGTTGATTGAACATTGTAAGTTATCATATAGAATACATACCCTACCAAGACAATATACACGTGTGATCGGTGGCGTACATGTACATGGAGAAAACCCTTGTTGATATATCTCTATTCAATATTACACCGTGTATAGGAAATGTACAATAGATCGGTCTTAATCCTGCGCACAACGGACTGCTCATACGATCTTCTACTTTGACACGCAGGCTTGCTATTTTCGCCAAGCCGTATTAAATACAATTCCGACATGACTTCTGACACTGAAAATACTAGCATGTAGTAATCGAACCAGGCAATGGAGGTTTTTTATTCCGACGTGTAAATGTTTTATTTAGACTACATGTGGATTAATAATGAAACATTACCGCGTGGCAGGAGTATAGGGCAGTGATAGTCGGTGGGACTAACTCCGGACCAGAGGTAGGTTAGTTTGTTAGTATTGATTGGAATACGTGGCTACATATGGCGCTCGCTTTTATTTTGACGTTTGATTCTTTATCATGTTAGCTGTTTATTAATACATTAAAGCATACAGATGTACAAATAGATCAAAGACGGTAACTTGTAGTTTTCAGCATCTGAATCTTGTTTCCATTTCCAATGAAGCAAGTATTTTCAGCTTGATAAACGAAGTTGATAAAACATAATTTTGCGTCCAACCTCGACATTCATCGTCGAAATCAGATTTTCTCTCCTAGGAATGTAGTTCCGATTTGAGACAAAAATGCATATACCACAGCCCCAACACAGAAAATATCAGAATTCAAAGTCGATAGATAAATCATCACACAAAGGCAATATCAGAATTCATAGACGATTTGGAAATCAACACAAAATGACAACAAAGTCAGGACTCAATTTCAATATGACCTGCAGGCTTTTATGGTTAATGGAATCTAATGCACTGAATGATTTGTCTGCTTGCCCTAGGCACACACATATTAAATACAGCACAGCAGTCTCTACACGAGGTGAGAAATGGGCATGTCACTGATATCAATGACAACTTACTTGACTGACTGAATTTCTTTAACAATTAGAACCGACACGTTAGGTCTACTTTAGAGGACGCTTAATCATCGACCTATTTGTTCACTCTTGAAAAAGATACTACAGAGCTTAATTTCTCTATGCTAACTATACATTTTATTTCTATGCGCCTATTGCCTATGATCAACGCTTGTGTATTTAACAGTTCTGTCCAATTCTGTGGTTTAGTAATATATTGTTTAATGGAGCAATGCTGTAATAGTGCGAGCATATAAGACAACGTAACACCGAAACTATTAAGTTTAAATTACCGGCCATTATGTATTGTTGGACATCCGATACACCGTAATCGTAGCTACTGGGTGATCAAAGGATATGATAAAGACAGGTTTGATCCTAGGTATGTATTCTTCCTTTATGCATTTCACATATTACGTTATGACGTATCTTGATTATTTTTTTACCAGAATATTTCGAAATCTTATTTCCTTTCGTTAATTTTCCGAATTATTTTGTAACTAGATACGAGTTACTCGACTTGTTTTAGCTTCATTTCAACACCACGTGGTTACGTCATTAGCAACAACTTTGCTGTTCAAACCGTTACCACTCTTTATAGACCGTTGATGTAAGTTTTATGTCCCGGATGATTCATAACTCCTGGACATTTGATAAGGATTTTCTAGGTAAATGTTTCCTGGTGGCCAATACAGGTTATAGGTTCATGTTCATATAACTGAAAACTCACTGACGTTATAACGACTTAAGTTATTTATTATATCCAATCTGTCTTAAATTCTTGGTGACGTAATACTTTCTTGGAATTATGACCATCAGGTAAAAAAATGCATTTCAGGATTTCGCCTCGTGGTGTTCATTGTGTATTTCGCTTCGTTCCGATGTCTCCACAATTCTTATGGTTGTTTTGTTCGTATCCACTTTTATTTTCCATCCCATTTGTTAACGCTATGATTAATGTATTTCCATATTGTTCTTAACTACTTCACAAGTATTCCCTTCAGAAGCCACAAACAATGACACTTGCAAAGAAATAGTCATGCACTATTGCTTAAAAAGATATTCAATTCTAGTTTATCAGGGGTTTGAATCAACGTCTTTTTCTAAGGTGAATAATTGTATTACATACTGTAAAATTATTAAACATGAGCCACGCGTTATAAAGTGCATCTCTTTACGTAATATCCATGTTATATTAAATAGTGTGTGCGATGTGTACTAGTGCGGGCGATCGAGTTGCCTATGACGTGCCGTTACACAGATGTTACAGATATCGATCTTCCTGTGGTTGTTCAAAGTTTTCTCAGCTTAGCTACGAGCTAGGTAAATAAATTAATAAATAATATTTTTGGCCTATATCCAAAGGTGGTAAATGTCGGGTAAATAGTTTTAATGGTGATCAGTATTGTTATCCTATATTTAATGGTGATCAGTGCTGTTACCCTATATTTAATGGTGATCAGTGCTGTTGCCCTATATTTTATGTTGTTGTATTAATGAATTTTGTTAAGATGTTAATTTGACTAGCCAGCATGGTGTGTAATCTACATATATCACTACACGTATGTATACGTATTTAGCTCTGGTTTCATGAAACAAAATATAAATTATTTAAGGTACATTGTATCATGACATATATATATCAACACTTTGTGAAACTGACCAGGAGCAGGAAATATATCTCCAATGTGACAATCTAATCCTATAACGGCACTTGATTAGCAGCAAATATACAAAATCATGATTTCTGGTACCATGCAGAGAGCTCGGCCATTAAAAAGTATGTTTAAAGGTATAATGATGTCCATTCCTGTATCGTACGTGTTAACTACACGTAACATCCTACCGTACCAATGCTTTTCACTCTAACATTTACACCAACGATAAAGCAGAATCAAAACCTTATATTACATAAGGGAAACAAACAGTATTGAGAAATGATAGCAAAACTTCTGTCATTAGGTGTTGCACTTGTAAAGGTTTTACGTCGAACAAGAGAAAGACCGTTTGTTTGAAAGTATCTACAATCTTTCGAAAGTGAAATAAGGCATGTCTGCATCAATATTCTTGACTAATCCAATTGTCCAAGATTTGAATGGCTATGATAAACATGCACTGTTAAAGGTTCAAAAGGAAGAACTGACAGTAACTGCCCTTGGGGAATATGTTGATCAATATGAAGAATATGAGCAAGTTCTGCAATTATTGTATAGTTAGCTTCAAGCAATTATTGACACAAAGCATGATACGTAGTTATAGTTAGAAGCCTACCGTGTTTTACATTAGTCATATACAATCTTATAACAATAAACGTAGGTCGGCCATAGGACGCTTAGACACAGACAAACAATAGCATACTTGTAATGAACAATACAAGATAAGGTCCCTACTACGGCACTATTTATAAATATACCTGGTCTTTTTTATTTTGTGTGCTTGTAGAGCATAGTTCAGTTGAAATTATTAAGGAATATGATTGAAATGAGGTGCAGGTTGCATGTTTGTAGTAACAAACTACACACTGACCACTATACAGAATTAGGGACAACCTTGATTTCTGAATACTTGTACCGAATTGATAATAACTCGGGAAGGAATTGTGTTAGGTGTTTAATTTTGATAACAGCTATTGGAATAAGATGACGAAAAGATCAGATTCATATATTTATATGTGGTGATGGCAAATTCGTGTTTTAAAAAGGCCTTTTGACATTGCCATGAACCTGTGATTTAAGTATCATGTTGAAGGTATGTCATCGTATTCTATTAAATGAACTACAAAGATTGGGGATTATCAGGATGACTAACATTTATACATGTATTTTACTGTATAAAATACTTACAAAATGGAACATTTCGCTATGATGATTAGGAAATAAAAAAAAAGCAATATGTGATACAATTCCGGATGAGAAAAGTCACAAACAAGTCAAAATACTTTTACTTATTATTTAATGATAATTTTGAAATGATATATTTTTAAAACGCTGGTCAATGTTATTCCCATCTTATCTAAAACTTAAGATGTATTTTCACATCATACAGAGCAGGATCTCCCTACAAAATGATTTAAAGTACGCAACGTTTCCCACTGAAGCGCTGGGACAAGGTATTAGGTATCAGCCCACTGACATTAGGCCATGTATCTGTCGCTATAATACATATCCAGGTGAAGCGTTAAAACGAACCATTCAAACGGGGGGCCAGAGGATAGACACTCATTTTGTCTCTAGTCAGTTCACGGTAACATGACTGACATTACTTACGTCAATGTAAACGGATGTTGATTTATATATTTTTTGTTTTGTTAATATGGTAACTAAGAAGCCACGAGGCAAGATTGCATTCTCCTTTGTAATTATAATGGTTAGTTCTCATTTGTGACCTTAAGTGATAATAAACATTGCCTCAGCAACACGGTATGTTTAACTTAAGCAGCTATGTATATGTTGTATTCAATGGGAGCACTGTGTTAATTTAAACCAGTTTATGAGAATCAGCCGATCAGTTTTATAGTTTCAATAGAGTTATATTATCACCCTCTGTCAATTGCTTTAAGTATGAACAGATACTCAGTACAGGCCCTTTGGGCCTCTTGCTTTACATTTCACGGCATCTGGTGGTGCAAACAGAAACTTTCCTGGTATTCTGAACAATTTACACATGGACAGACAGTACAGTATACTTACCAAAATGATACAATCCGAAAATATAAAGATTTGCATCACAAGTTGGTGTGTTATTTTGGCTCAAAATATCAACATGTTCATGTTACATCTCACTTAAATCTCACTTAATAAGCATCAAATTAACATGGATTCGGTTGCCACATGGGCGACTCGAATGATAAAAGAGGTTTTATCTCTGTGTCTATCCTACATATATTTAACTATCATATGCATCTTACAGTATCACTTTCATAGTATTTTTCACGCAAACAATCACACATACGCGTACGCTGACGTGTAGTCAGAAGATCATACACATATACCGTACGAGAGAAGCAAACAGTGTTCAAAATGGGAAGCCGAAACGGTAGGTATGCTCATGATATGATACAGGTTGAAACGTTTTATGTGGCAGGAAAATGGAGAAAAGCCTTTCTTGAAATTAGTTATAATCTATAAAAAGTGTTTGTGCTTGCGTATGTTTAACAGTATAGTGCAGAAAGAAACAGTGTTGATGGCAATTTGATATTAGAAAACTACGCACTTACTCGAAATAACATAATTATGCACATGTGATGTAGTTTAAACTACAGTCTTCGTTAGATGAATGCATTTACGGATACTGGTGGATGTTTATCCATCTTTGCGATCACACCTTTCTTCTATCACATAGACGTTAATTCGTCACATCCTATAAAGCGCTTGCTCTTCTACAAAATGTTTTAAAGTACGCAACTTTTCACACTGAGGCGCTGGGTAAAGGTATAAGGTATCAACCCACTGACATTTGGCCATGTATCTGTCGCTATGATACATGTCCAGGTGAAGCGTTTAAACAAACCATTCAATAGTGGGGCCCAAAGATAGACACTCATTTTGTCTCCGGCCAGTTACTGGTAATCTGACTGACACAGCGTACGTCAAAGAGTGCTGTATTATTCATTTGAACATAGCCACAAGGCAGGATTCGATTCTCCTTGGATTTGCGTTGGATGATAACATATGAGATAGAATCCCTGAAATGTTTTGTGGTAAGACTGATTGTTATGTCTGCATTAACAACACGAATAGTTAAATGAAGGTAGGTAAATGAAGTATGCTTTATAAAATGCTAAAATACATCATTAAATTCTAAGCATTAGCCAACTAGCATGATTGAACTGGAGATAATGTTTTTCTAACTTTAAAGCAATTTTTTTCTTTAGGTAAAACTGTAACTGTTGACAGAGAAGACCGTTCTTATTTGATAAGTAAACGTATATCATGTGTTTATTTTGTAATATTTGCATGTGTGTACTGTAAAGCTCAATGTAATAAAAGAATTTGAATTTGAAATGATTAAAAGTCAAAATAACTCATCCGAAGACAATGTTAAGTAATAAATATGAAAGTCGCTGAAAGTCTGAACAATGTTTAGAAAACTAATTTTAGCAGTTTGATGTTATTTCTTTTGTCTATAACCACACTTGTTATCAATTGTACAACGGTTTTTCACGATAAATAACATTACAACTATTTGGTGTAACAGACGTGTATGTCTACACTGCCAGAGAAATCACTGTCACATGTTATTTAGATGAATTCAATTTTCCTGCTCTGTTAGCATATGGTTTATATAAGTGTGTGTTTGTGATTTCAAATTTCAAATGCAGGTGATTAGAATGCAATGGAAAGCATACCATTATGATAATATGGAGAAATTTTAATATATGTATCTTTATATATAAAACGAAATATCTGTATGGCACTAATATGAATTTTCATGACATGCACACGTGTTTCGATTTGTAAACAGATCAAGTACAGAAAAACAAATTAATGTTATACTTGATAAATTTTCTGTCATGTCACAACTAATCAATACAGATGACGTTTATATAAATCACATCTCATATTCTTGAGAATGACCATGTGCATCGTAGTCTTTTTGTAATGTGTAAATCCCGATGGAGGAAAAGAAGTATCGCTAATTAACTTTTAAGATTAAGACATATTATATATAACAAAACACATAGTCTCAAAGTTCTTATTTCATCTTTTTCAGTTTCTTACATTCTTGTCACAATCATCTGAGACCTACAATGGACAACATGTCAGTTCCAACGTATCACGTGGTAATGGACGTGGACTGTACCAGTCATCCTATTATGGTAGACCCTGAAAAGGACCCGTATGTGAACATTAAACAGAGGCTGTATAGAACTTCCTCGTTCTATAAAGACTTCAAACAGCCCGAAAATGAACCTACTTCCATCGCAAAACAGTGCAAGGAGCAGGTCTCCAGCATGTGCGCATGCACAAGTGAGAGGCGGAAAAAGTTCTGTCATAAACTCTTACCTTTCATCAAGATGTACCAGAAATATAACTGGAAATTAGATCTCCCAAGTGATATTATCGCTGGTTTTACCGTCGGAATCATGCAGCTTCCACAAAGTAAGGGTTGATAGAAATATAGGATATCATACCAAAGCTCTGGAGTTATAATCGTGACGTCATAACTATTGTGAAATCATAATGATATCGTTGGAAGCAGCTGGCCGATACTGGCTAAAGCATATGCTTGTAATTCAAAATCTCTCTCAACTATGAAGAAGAAATATACAATTTGTACAGGATTGCAAGCACTATTAGTTATATCTGGGGTAGGAGGAGTCTACGGGCTCATATACCCCGTCTGGTCTATAAAGACCAAAGGGGTCTATGAGCAAGTAGACCCCTCTTAACCCCTAGATAACGAATTTTTCACCCTGACAATCTTTTATTACTTTTTTTTCTAAAAAATTATAAGTCACTTTGTGAGTTTGAGTTGTACTTGACTGCTATCAAAATTTCCCCGGTGGGCAATATTTCGGACAATGCGCAACCATCTTTGTACAAATGTAATAAGCACCCTAGCGGCCTCACCAATGCCTGTTTCGTTGAATTTGCTGTCGTTTTAGATTGCTTGTAGGCTATTTCATCCTGTGAATGCAAACCTCGAACTCTTGTGTGTGTTGGACGCCATCTTTGTTGTTATGGAGAGAGATTCTAGTTTGAGTTATTTCCCCTCGCACGTGCTTTGATAGACCCCGGTAGAGCAGGGTCTTTAGAAATATAGTCCCGGGTAAATTAATCTATCAGAAAAAGAGTAACAAATAAGAAGGGTGACACTGATGGCTAATATCGCTTTAATACACGTTATTTGACTCGTTCGCAATCCTGTTCAGATTAATAGTGAAGTATATAGCTAAGCAGGGATGCAAAGTACGATAACGGTTATATTACGGTATATTATGGTAATATTTTATAGTATTGTAAGGGTAACATTATAGTGGCTATGTTTAGTATAGTGAGGAGGAATACTACTATAAGGTTTCACAGTATAATGGAAACATTGAAGAATTACCCCCACAATCCGAGACACTCGTATCTGGGTTGCTAGTGATTGTCCAGGTTCAGTTGCTCGAACGCTGGTGATTGTGGTACCCTCGAGCAGGTCTTTGTCTTGGATGATGTTAAGGGGACTACCGAGGCTCTTTGCCTTGGGTGTTGATGTTAAGGGGACTATTGATGCTCTATGTATTGGACGCTGATGTTAAGTGAACTAGCGAGGCTCTTTGTCTTAAATGATGATGTTAAGGGGACTATCGAGGCTCTATGTCTTGTGTGTTGATGTTAAGGGGACTATCGAGGCTCATAGGGGACTGTCAAGACAGTTTAATAAAAAAAATGTATTGGTCAAAGTTTTCGAAGAGTTGTGATGCTTATTAAATTCATTATGTTTCATGATATCAAAAGGCAAAAAGTGACATTTTGAAGTGAATTTCTCCCATCATGATTTCTTACAACATATATTTGCCAAGATTTAAATGAAAATTACTTCCAATGATGATTGAAACCATTTGATAATTTTATATTGGATCATGTCGTATATATTTTGAAATTTGATATCGTCATTTTAGGTATGGCGTACTCGATGTTGGCTGACCTCCCCCCTGTAGTAGGCCTTTACATGTCTTTCTTCCCTGTCATGGTCTATTTCTTCTTCGGGACATCAAGACATATATCAATGGGTAAGATGAGCACTTGACATGCCTACTAATATCGTTAAATTGATCTGATGCAACATGTGATTCTTCATAAAATGTGATGTATATCGATCAGAGGTGTATTCAAGAGTGAGAGAAACAAAAATGTATAACTCCTGTACGATCTGCCATGAACCTTTACCAAAACTAACCCTTATCTATACCCATTACCCATTAACTGTCCTTATCTATACCCATTACCCATTAACTGTCCTTATCTATACCCATTACCCATTAACTGTCCTTATCAA
Organism: Mizuhopecten yessoensis; assembly: GCF_002113885.1. Classification (NCBI taxonomy): domain Eukaryota; kingdom Metazoa; phylum Mollusca; class Bivalvia; order Pectinida; family Pectinidae; genus Mizuhopecten; species Mizuhopecten yessoensis. Next base: position 548,273 of record NW_018408920.1, read on the forward strand.
TACCCACTACCCATTAACTGTACTTATCTATACCCATTACCCATTAACTGTCCTTATCTATACCCATACCCATTACCCATTAACTGTCCTTACCTATACCCATTACCCATTTACTGACCTCATCTATACCCATTACCCATTAACTGTCTTTATCTATACCCATTACCCATTAACTGGCCTTATCTATACCCATTACCCATTAACTGTCTTTATCTATACCCATTACCCATTAACTGGCCTTATCTATACCCATTACCCATTAACTATCCTTATCTATACCCATTACCCATTTACTGTCCATGTCTATACCCAGTACCCATTAACTGTCCTTATCTATACCCATTTCCCATTAACTGTCCTTATCTATTCCCATAACCCATTAACTGTCCTTATCTATACCCATTGCCCATTAACTGTCCTTATCAATACCCACTACCCATTAACTGTCCTTATCTATACCAATTACCCATTAACTGTCCTTATCTATACCCGTTACCCATTAACTGTCCTTATCTATACCCATTGCCCATGTACTGTTCTTATCTATACCCATTACCCATTTACTGTTCTTATCTATACCCATTACCCATTTACTGTCCTCATCTATACCCATTACCCATTTACTGTCCATATCTATACCCAGTCCCCATTAACTGTCCTTATCTATACCCATTTCCCATTTACTGTCCTTATATATACCCATTACCCATTAACTGTCCTTGTCTATACTCATTACCCATTAACTGTCCTTATCTATTCCCATAACCCATTAACTGTCCTTATCTATACCCGTTACCCATTAACTGTCCTTATCTATACCATTACCCATTAACTGTCCTTATCTATTCCCATAACCCATTAACTGTCCTTATCTATACCCATTGCCCATGTACTGTTCTTATCTATACCCATTACCCATTAACTATCCTTATCTATACCCATTACCCATTTGTTCAGTTCAATCTCATTACCCATTAACTGTCCTTATCTTTACCCATTACCCATTAACTGTCCTTATCTTTACCCATTACCCATTAACTGTCCTTATATATCCCCATTACCCATTTACTGTCCTTATCTATCCCCATTACCCATTAACTGTCCTTATCTTTACCCATTACCCATTTTCTGTCCTTATCTATACCCATTACCCATTTACTGTCCTCATCTATACCCATTACCCATTTACTGTCCTCATCTATACCCATTACCCATTTACTGTCCATATCTATACCCAGTCCCCATTAACTGTCCTTATCTATACCCAATACCAATTTACTGTCCTTATCTATACCCATTCCCCATTAACTGTCCTTATCTATACCCATTCCCCATTTACTGTCCTTATCTATACCCATTCCCCATTTACTGTCCTTATCTATACCCATTTCCCATTAACTGTCCTTATCTATACCCAATACCAATTTACTGTCCTTATCTATACCCATTCCCCATTTACTGTCCTTATCTATACCCATTTCCCATTTACTGTCCTTAAATATACCCAGTACCCATTAACTGTCCTTATCTATACCCCTTACCCATTTACTGTCCTTATCTATACCCATTTCCCATTTACTGTCCTTATCTATACCCAGTACCCATTTACTGTCCTTATCTAACCCATTACCCATTTACTGTCCTTATATATACCCATTACCCATTTACTGTCCTTATATATACCCATTACCCATTTACTGTCCTTAACTATACCCATTACCCATTTACTGTCCTCATCTATACCCATTACCCATTTACTGTCCTCATCTATACCCATTACCCATTTACTGTCCATATATATACCAAGTACCCATTAACTGTCCTTATCTATACCATTACCCATTAACTGTCCTTATCTAAACCCATTACCCATTAACTGTCCTTATCTATACTCATTACCCATTAACTGTCATTATCTATACCCATTACCCATTAACTGGCCTTATCTATACCCATTACCCATTAACTATCCTTATCTATACCCATTACCCATTTACTGTTCTTATCTATACCCATTACCCATTTACTGACCTCATCTATACCCATTACCCATTAACTGTCTTTATCTATACTCATTACCCATTAACTGTCCCTATCTATTCCCATTACCCATTAACTGTCCTTATCTTTACCCATTACCCATTTTCTGTCCTTATCTATACCCATTACCCATTTTCTGTCCTTATCTATACCCATTACCCATTTTCTGTCCTTATCTATACCCATTACCCATTTTCTTTCCTTATCTATACCCATTACCCATTTACTGTCCTTACCTATGCCCATTACCCATTTACTGTCCTTATCTAAACCATTACCCATTTACTGTCCTTATCTATACCCATTCCCCATTAACTGTCCTTATCTATACCCATTGCCCATGTACTGTTCTTATCTATACCCATTACCCATTTACTGACCTCATCTATACCCATTACCCATTAACTGTCTTTATCTATACCCATTACCCATTAACTGTCCTTGTCTATACTCATTACCCATTAACTGTCCTTATCTATTCCCATAACCCATTAACTGTCCTTATCTATACCCGTTACCCATTAACTGTCCTTATCTATACCAATTACCCATTAACTGTCCTTATCTATACCCATTACCCATTTGTTCAGTTCAATCACAGTATTTCGTCATTGGCATTTCGCGCACCAAAAATAAGTGTAAGAAGATAAAACGAAAACTCTTTATTTCTCTAGTTTTTTTTGCAATTTTAAAAAACGTCGGTTTCTATAACATTATTTGGTTCAAAACAATAAAGTTCAGTACAGTTTCGATATTACAGGTTTTATTACATGAATGGTATTCTATTAATTGTACACATGAAGCGAATAAATGGTATCGCTTTTTTCTGAAATTTAATAGTTATGTTTGTCTCATTTTTTGAATCCACTGACAAACATTGTAGTGAGTCAATTACACTCAATATGTACAACTATTTTGGAGTAGTTTTAACAAATACAATATGTCTTTATCATTGTAGGAACGGTTGCCGTGGTCAGTTTGATGACGGGGTCAGTCCTGGCCAGACTAGGACCTCAGTACACAGAGGAGGTAGCAGGACGAGGATGGTCAGGGAATGGAACTGAGATGTTCTTTGGCAATTCTAGTGTGAACATGTCGACTACGACGCCCGGAGCGCCCCCTGTCAACCTGTTATCTAAACACGATATAGACATGCAGAAGATTGCCATAGTGTCTTCCTTCTGTCTCTTAGTTGGGATCATACAGGTAAGTCACGTGTTATAGTCCTGTCCCAAGATCATGGTCATATCTCCTGGTGATGGTCACACTGGTAAGACACGTGAGACGCCCGTCTGTCTTCTTGCAGAGATTAAAAAGATGAAATTGTTTCTGGAGGTAACATCATAGCGCAACCCCAAAAAGTAGAAAATTTAATAAAATTAATATACAAATTATATGGTTAAAAAAAGTTAGAATTTTCAGAAAGCGTTCAATATTGATGGTTAGACGACTGGAAACTAACATAAATCGGTTTAATTAATGCGTGATCATTAGTGGGGTTTTTTAAAATTATTTTTACTTGAATTTATTATCGCTGTCTTTTATTTAACACCTGTGGATAAAGGAAACATTGAGTCATTTGTCGTCCAAACCATTTCTCGTTACATTTGTTCCTAGGTGATATTCGGGGCGTGTCGGCTGGGGTTTGTGACTACCTACATGTCCGACCCACTCGTCAGTGGGTTTACCACAGGCGCAGCCGTCCACGTCTTTACCAGTCAAGTCAAGTATATTTTTGGGCTGGACATTCCACGATTCGGAAATCTGTTCCAGATCGTTTATGTAAGTTAATATGACAGCTGTACAAACTTTGTGTTGTTTGAAATTTAATTAATTACAAACAGTGTTCCATGTCTTAATTTGTTTTATAATTCAAGAGATTATAACACGTTAAAACATGTGTATTACGAAAGGTGGAAACTCCTTAAGATGCAAATTTTATGTTTAGTGAGAGTTCTTTCCCTTTAATCAAATTACGACACTCTTATATTTTGGTCATGCTGTATTATGCGTCTGTGAAAGGCTCTCAATAAATGTCCATTTTGTTAACAAGGTTAGATTATTATATTAGCCATAATACTATTAACCATTTAGTAAACCTTGTTGCGAAGGTTAATAGATACCAGTAAATATTTGTGATGATACATTTTCATGTATACTATATTCCAGACATATAAAGCCATATTCAGCAGTATCCACGAGGCGCAGTTGGCTACAGTAGTAACGTCAGCTGTTTGCATTGTGTTTATTTATCTTGTCAAAGTCCAGATCAACCAAAGGTTTAAGGATAAACTGAAGGTTCCTCTACCTATCGAGTTATTTGTGGTAAGTACAGATTTACAGAAAGAGGTGGTGTACGGGCTATAGTACATTTGCGGTTAGTACAGGTCACATAAGGAGGTGGGTAGGGGTTATAGTATATTTGCGGTAAGTACAGATGTACCGAAAGAGGTGGTGTTGGGGTTATAGTACATTTACGGTAAGTATATGTTTACAGAAAGAAGTGGAGCAGGGGCATGATATGCACTTCCTAACACAATCTGCCGTTATCAAGGTTTATTTTCACTCTCTTCACTAAAAACTTTCGTTGAGGGACACTAAGCTTTAATAAATCATAACATAATGAACAATGACAAATCAGGATTTTGTTGTTTGTTTGTTTGGTGTGGTTTTTATATGTGAGGAATTCTACAGTGTAAATATGGGTGGTTTTTGTTTAATAATCACGGCCGTTTGCATTGCGAGTTTTTATACCATATATGTCGGTAAAGTAAATAAACAGAAAGGTGGCAAATATACTAATTCCGTGTGCACGAGGTGAGAACATTGTTTATTTTATGAATTTTTATTCAATAGGTTATCATTGGGACAGTTGTTTCACATTTCGCCAAATTCAAGGTTAATTACGACATGAAAGTCGTCGGTGAGATTCCTGCAGGGTATGTATTGTCTTATAACTGCTTGTCATATAGTCCTATATTCTGTGAGGCTTCCAAGTGAAATCAGTCTATGTAATGATTCTTTTAGACCTGTTACATTGATGTTTAGTTTATCGAAACATTAACAGAGATACTTAGTATTTACCTATATATTTACTAAAGCTGTACTGTCAGTGAACCGATTAAATGTTTAAGTTTAGGTTAGTTTATGCCGTTACTGACGATGGTAGCTTGTTTAATGAAAAAATGTATTAAGATATACTTCGTTTTTATTTCTAATTGTTTGTTACATGATGGAACGCATCGCTTGTCGACGACTATTTCTTAATTATAATGCTACATAATGAAAAGCGTTGCATGTTTAAATCTTACTGGTAGTTATAAGGATATATAAAGGAAAGAATTGCTTGCAACAAATTGGAAAGTATAGAACAAATGATAGTACACATTGCATGTTATGACTAATAGGTTGTTATATTTGTACATGGTAGAAAACGCATCGCTTGTAATCAACTATATTGTTCTATCCTTTAATTGCAGAAAATATCTGTAAGTAATTTAAGAAATTACAAAATAGAACGTAATTGTATTAAGTTATATACATCATGACGTTTAGAGTTGGAAAAGCACGGCTAATTTAAAGGAAATTTTGATAATATTTGCTAGCAATAATAGTCTGTCGTTTTAACCGAGAAATTGTACATTTTATTGTCGTATTTTGTTTTACCGACCTACATCTGTTATATATGTCAATGACATATTAAACGTATCGTGCTTTTAAACTCTAGACCATGACTATATATTGGTGATACCCGGTTTCGTTCCTGGAATGTATTTTATCTGTCATCTGATTGCTTTCAGAGAAATTTCACAACAGTAACATATGTATTTTTTCAGTAAACACGTTACAGTTTGCATTGCTTGTTTTTAATCGGTATTAATTTGCGAAAAGACAAACAACTCGCATTTAACGAAAATGTCTAATACCCTTACAAAAACACGGAATATTACATCTCTTCACATTTATATTCGTTAACGGCATATATCACACTCATCACAATTACAGTCAGTTCCATTAAATATTATACGCATCAGAATAACTGTCAGTTCCGTTAAATACATCAGCCACCTTTACATTTATCTACAGTGAGAAGCAAAACATCACAAACAATAACGCATTGCTATTGTTTATGTTTTCAATCCATTTTATCAAGGGTACAGTAGGTATATCTGGGATGCAACACGTTGGTATTTTCTTTCACTACATCACTAACTATCCAAACTAACCAATGCCAATACATTTTCTCTTACTTAACTTTATATACAAACACACACTGCTTAATCTCCAGAAATATGCATTAACATTTAAGACAATACACTGTACATACAAAAAGAATACAAAGTTTTACTAAATTGGCACACTTATAGGTTATTTTTAGGAATACAAGCCATACGAATTTGTACGTGTAGAACGTGTCCGTTTACTGAATCCGGAGTAACAAATCCACAAAACTATTTCTACCTCCTAACAGTTTGCCTGACCCGATCCTACCCACCTTTACGGGTATGGGAGAATACTTTAGTGACGCTGTCATCGTGGCCATAGTGGCGTTCGCACAGTCTGTGTCATTGGCATCTCTGATGGCTAAAAAACACGGCTACGTCATCGACTCTAACCAGGTATATACTCTGTCAGACAGGTTGTCATTGCCTTTTGTAGATAAATTCATTCTGAATCAAAAGCAATGAAATGATAAGTTGAGGACTGGAAACAATATATCGTTTGTACATATTGAATCATATTAAAAGGAAGCTTATGTGTTTGTTTATTATCTGATCAAGGATCGATAACATCAAAGAAGTATAAAGCAGTTATATATATTTCTTATTTTGGCGTTCATATTTGTTGGATATTATTAGTAAGTATGTAACCTAGATAAGATATAATGGTATTCCTCTATATTTCTTACAGGAGTTTGTAGCGTATGGTTTTGGTAACATCTTCGGCTCATTTTTCTCCTGTTACCCATTTGCCGCCTCTGTTTCTCGGAGTTCTGTACAAGATTCAGCAGGAGGAAAATCTCAGGTAAGTTCCCTGACACCTGAAGGCTAATGCAGGTAACATTTAACCCGTCTGTCTCAATAGTTCACTGATACCTGATGGCTAATACAAGTAACATTTAACCCGTCTGTCTCAATAGTTCACTGACACCTGATGGCTAATACAGGTAACATTTAACCCGTCTGTCTCAATAGTTCACTGACACCTGAAGGCTAATACAGGTAACATTTACCACGTCTGTCTCATCAGTTCCCTGACACCTGAAGGCTAATACAGGTAACATTTAACACTTTGGCTCAATACTTCACTGACACCTGATGGCTAATACAGGTAACATTTAACCCGTCTGGCTCAATAGTTCACTGACACCTGATTGCTAATACAAGTAACATTTAACATGTCTGCTTCAATAGTTACCTGATACCTGATGGCTAATACAAGTAACATTTAACCCGTCTGTCTCAATAGTTCACTGACACCTGAAGGCTAACACAGGTAACATTTAACACGTCTGTCTCAATAGTTACCTGACACCTGAAGGCTAATACAGGTAACATTTACCACGTCTGTCTCATCAGTTCCCTGACACCTGAAGGCTAATACAGGTAACATTTAACACGGTTGGCTCAATACTTCACTGACACCTGATGGCTAATACAGGTAACATTTAACCCGTCTGGCTCAACAGTTCACTGACACCTGATGGCTAATATAGGTAACATTTAACATGTCTGACTCAACAGTTCACTGGCACCTGAAGGCAAATACAAGTAACATTTAACATGTCTGGCTCAACAGTTCACTGACACCTGATGGCTATTACAAGTAACATTTCTCAGGTCAGTTTACTAACACCTGAAGGCTAATACAGGTAACATTTAACATGTGTGGCTCAATAGTTCACTGACACCTGAAGGCTAATACAAGTAACATTTAACCCGTCTGGCTCAACAGTTCACTGACACCTGATGGCTTATACAAGTAACATTTAACATGTCTGGCTCAGTAGTTACCTGACACCTGATGGCTAATACAAGTAACATTTAACATGTCTGGCTCAACAGTTCACTGACACCTGATGGCTATTACAAGTAACATTTCTCAGGTCAGTTTACTAACACCTGAAGGCTAATACAGGTAACATTTAACATGTCTGGCTCAACAGTTCACCGGCACCTGATGGCTTATACAAGTAATATTTCTCAGGTCAGTTTACTGACACCTGATGGCTAATACAAGTAACATTTAACATGTCTGGTTCAATAGTTCATTGGCACCTGATGGCTAATACAAGTAACATTTCTCAGTACAGTTTACTGACACCTGATGACTAATACAAGTAACATTTAACATTTAACACGTCTGGCTCAACAGTTCACTGACACCTGATGGCTAATACAGGTAACATTTAACACGTCTGGCTCAATAGTTCACTGACACCTGATGGCTATTACAAGTAACATTTAACATGTCTGGCTCAACAGTTCACTGACACTTGAAGGCTAATACAGGTAACATTTAACCCGTCTGTCTCAATAGTTACCTGACACTTGAAGGCTAATACAGGTAACATTTAACATGTCTGGTTCAATAGTTCACTGACACTTGAAGGCTAATACAGGTAACATTTAACCCGTCTGTCTCAATAGTTACCTGACACTTGAAGGATAATACAGGTAACATTTAACATGTCTGGTTCAATAGTTCACTGACACTTGAAGGCTAATACAGGTAACATTTAACCCGTCTGTCTCAATAGTTACCTGACACTTGAAGGATAATACAGGTAACATTTAACATGTCTGGTTCAATAGTTCACTGACACTTGAAGGCTAATACAGGTAACATTTAACATGTCTGGTTCAACAGTTCACTGACACCTGATGGCTATTACAAGTAACATTTAACATGTCTGGCTCAATAGTTCCCTGACACCTGAAGGCTAATACAGGTAACATTTAACATGTCTGGCTCAACAGTTCACTGACACCTGAAGGCTAATACAGGTAGCATTTAACACGTCTGGCTCAACAGTTCACTGACACCTGATGGCTAATACAGGTAACATTTAACATGTCTGGCTCAACAGTTCACTGACACCTAAAGGCTAATACAGGTAGCATTTAACACGTCTGGCTCAACAGTTCACTGACACCTGATGGCTAATACAGGTAACATTTAACATGTCTGGCTCAACAGTTCACTGACACCTAAAGGCTAATACAGGTAGCATTTAACACGTCTGGCTCAACAGTTCACTGACACCTGATGGCTAATACAGGTAACATTTAACATGTCTGGCTCAACAGTTCACTGACACCTAAAGGCTAATACAGGTAGCATTTAACACGTCTGGCTCAACAGTTCACTGACACCTGATGGCTAATACAGGTAACATTTAACATGTCTGGCTCAACAGTTCACTGACACCTAAAGGCTAATACAGGTAGCATTTAACACGTCTGGCTCAACAGTTCACTGACACCTGATGGCTAATACAGGTAACATTTAACATGTCTGGCTCAACAGTTCACTGACACCTAAAGGCTAATACAGGTAGCATTTAACACGTCTGGCTCAACAGTTCACTGACACCTGATGGCTAATACAGGTAACATTTAACACGTCTGGCTCAATAGTTCACTGACACCTGATGGCTAATACAGGTAACATTTAACACGTCTGTCTCAATAGTTCACTGACACCTGAAGGCTAATACAAGTAACATTTAACATGTCTGGCTCAACAGTTTACTGACACCTGATGGCTAATACAGGTAACATTTAACACGTCTGGCTCAATAGTTCACCGACACCTGATGGCTAATAAAAGTAACATTTAGCACGTCTGGCTCAACAGTTCACTGACACCTGATGGCTATTACAAGTAACATTTCTCAGGTCAGTTTACTAACACCTGAAGGCTAATGCAGGTAACATTTAACATGTCTGGCTCAACAGTTCACTGGCACCTGATGGCTAATACAAGTAATATTTCTCAGGTCAGTTTACTGACACCTGATGGTTAATGCAAGTAACATTCAACATGTCTGGTTCAATAGTTCATTGGCACCTGATGGCTAATACAAGTAAGATTTCTCAGGTCAGTTTACTGACCCCTGATGGATAATACAAGTAACATTTAACATGTCTAGCTCAACAGTTTACTGACACCTGATGACTAATACAAGTAACATTTAACATGTCTGGTTCAATAGTTCACTGACACCTGATGGCTAATACAGGTAACATTTAACATGTCTGGTTCAATATTTCACTGACACCTGATGGCTAATACAGGTAACATTTAACACGTCTGGCTCAATAGTTCACTGACACCTGATGGCTAATACAAGTAACATTTAACACGTCTGTCTCAATAGTTCACTGACACCTGAAGGCTAATACAAGTAACATTTAACATGTCTGGCTCAACAGTTTACTGACACCTGATGGCTAATACAGGTAACATTTAACACGTCTGGCTCAATAGTTCACTGACACCTGATGGCTAATACAAGTAACATTTAACATGTCTGGCTCAACAGTTTACTGACACCTGATGGCTAATACAGGTAACATTTAACACGTCTGGCTCAATAGTTCACTGACACCTGATGGCTAATACAGGTAACATTTAACACGTCTGGCTCAATAGTTCACTGACACCTGATGGCTAATACAGGTAACATTTAACACGTCTGGCTCAATAGTTCACTGACACCTGATGGCTAATACAGGTAACATTTAACACGTCTGGCTCAATAGTTCACTGACACCTGATGGCTAATACAAGTAACATTTAACATGTCTGGCTCAACAGTTTACTGACACCTGATGGCTAATACAGGTAACATTTAACACGTCTGGCTCAATAGTTCACTGACACCTGATGGCTAATACAAGTAACATTTAACATGTCTGGCTCAACAGTTTACTGACACCTGATGGCTAATACAGGTAACATTTAACACGTCTGGCTCAATAGTTCACTGACACCTGATGGCTAATACAAGTAACATTTAACATGTCTGGCTCAACAGTTTACTGACACCTGATGGCTAATACAGGTAACATTTAACACGTCTGGCTCAATAGTTCACTGACACCTGATGGCTAATACAAGTAACATTTAACATGTCTGGCTCAACAGTTTACTGACACCTGATGGCTAATACAGGTAACATTTAACACGTCTGGCTCAATAGTTCACTGACACCTGATGGCTAATACAAGTAACATTTAACATGTCTGGCTCAACAGTTTACTGACACCTGATGGCTAATACAGGTAACATTTAACACGTCTGGCTCAATAGTTCACTGACACCTGATGGCTAATACAAGTAACATTTAACATGTCTGGCTCAACAGTTTACTGACACCTGATGGCTAATACAGGTAACATTTAACACGTCTGGCTCAATAGTTCACTGACACCTGATGGCTAATACAAGTAACATTTAACATGTCTGGCTCAACAGTTTACTGACACCTGATGGCTAATACAGGTAACATTTAACACGTCTGGCTCAATAGTTCACTGACACCTGATGGCTAATACAAGTAACATTTAACATGTCTGGCTCAACAGTTTACTGACACCTGATGGCTAATACAGGTAACATTTAACACGTCTGGCTCAATAGTTCACTGACACCTGATGGCTAATACAAGTAACATTTAACATGTCTGGCTCAACAGTTTACTGACACCTGATGGCTAATACAGGTAACATTTAACACGTCTGGCTCAATAGTTCACTGACACCTGATGGCTAATACAAGTAACATTTAACATGTCTGGCTCAACAGTTTACTGACACCTGATGGCTAATACAGGTAACATTTAACACGTCTGGCTCAATAGTTCACTGACACCTGATGGCTAATACAAGTAACATTTAACATGTCTGGCTCAACAGTTTACTGACACCTGATGGCTAATACAGGTAACATTTAACACGTCTGGCTCAATAGTTCACTGACACCTGATGGCTAATACAAGTAACATTTAACATGTCTGGCTCAACAGTTTACTGACACCTGATGGCTAATACAGGTAACATTTAACACGTCTGGCTCAATAGTTCACTGACACCTGATGGCTAATACAAGTAACATTTAACATGTCTGGCTCAACAGTTTACTGACACCTGATGGCTAATACAGGTAACATTTAACACGTCTGGCTCAATAGTTCACTGACACCTGATGGCTAATACAAGTAACATTTAACACGTCTGTCTCAATAGTTCACTGACACCTGAAGGCTAATACAAGTAACATTTAACATGTCTGGCTCAACAGTTTACTGACACCTGATGGCTAATACAGGTAACATTTAACACGTCTGGCTCAATAGTTCACCGACACCTGATGGCTAATACAAGTAACATTTAACATGTCTGGCTCAACAGTTTACTGACACCTGATGGCTAATACAGGTAACATTTAACACGTCTGGCTCAATAGTTCACCGACACCTGATGGCTAATACAAGTAACATTTAACATGTCTGGCTCAACAGTTTACTGACACCTGATGGCTAATACAGGTAACATTTAACACGTCTGGCTCAATAGTTCACCGACACCTGATGGCTAATACAAGTAACATTTAACATGTCTGGCTCAACAGTTTACTGACACCTGATGGCTAATACAGGTAACATTTAACACGTCTGGCTCAATAGTTCACCGACACCTGATGGCTAATACAAGTAACATTTAACACGTCTGGCTCAACAGTTCACTGACACCTGATGGCTATTACAAGTAACATTTAACATGTCTGGCTCAACAGTTCACTGACACTTGAAGGCTAATACAGGTAACATTTAACCCGTCTGTCTCAATAGTTCCCTGACACCTGAAGGCTAATACAGGTAACATTTAACACGTCTGTTTCAACAGTTCACTGACACCTGATGGCTAATACAGGTAACATTTAACATGTCTGGCTCAACAGTTCACTGACACCTAAAGGCTAATACAGGTAACATTTAACACGTCTGGTTCAACAGTTCACTGACACCTGATGGCTAATACAGGTAACATTTAACATGTCTGGCTCAACAGTTCACTGACACCTGATGGCTATTACAAGTAACATTTCTCAGGTCAGTTTACTAACACCTGAAGGCTAATGCAGGTAACATTCAACATGTCTGGCTCAACAGTTCACTGGCACCTGATGGCTAATACAAGTAATATTTCTCAGGTCAGTTTACTGACACCTGATGGTTAATGCAAGTAACATTCAACATGTCTGGTTCAATAGTTCATTGGCACCTGATGGCTAATACAAGTAAGATTTCTCAGGTCAGTTTACTGACCCCTGATGGATAATACAAGTAACATTTAACATGTCTAGCTCAACAGTTTACTGACACCTGATGACTAATACAAGTAACATTTAACATGTCTGGTTCAATAGTTCACTGACACCTGATGGCTAATACAGGTAACATTTAACATGTCTGGTTCAATATTTCACTGACACCTGATGGCTAATACAGGTAACATTTAACACGTCTGGCTCAATAGTACACTGACACCTGATGGCTAATACAAGTAACTTTTAACATGTCTGGTTCAATAGTCCACTGACACCTGATGGTTAATACAGGTAACATTTAACATGTCTGGCTCAACAGTTCACTGACACCTGATGGCTAATACAAGTAACATTTAACACGTCTGTCTCAATAGTTCACTGACACCTGATGGCTAATACAGGAAATATTTATTATGTCTGACTCAATAGTTCACTGACACCTGAAGGCTAATACAGGTAACATTTAACATGTCTGTCTCAATAGTTCACTGACACCTGAAGGCTAATACAAGTAACATTTACCACGTCTGGCTCAATAGTTCACCGACACCTGATGGCTAATAAAAGTAACATTTAACATGTCTGGCTCAATAGTTTACTGACACCTGAAGGCTAATACAGGTAGCATTTAACATGTCTGTCTCAATAGTTCACTGACACCTGATGGCTATAATACAAGTAACATTTAACACGTCTGGCTCAATAGTTCACCGATACCTGATGGCTAATAAAAGTAACATTTAACATGTCTGGCTCAATAGTTCACTGACACCTGATGGCTAATACAAGTAACATTTAACACGTCTGGCTCAATAGGTAATGCTTTATAATGTTTTAATTGAGCTTTATTAATTAGTGTTATATATTTATATATTATATTCATATATAACCCTATCATATGTATAATGGAGTTCGCCGTAATAAAAAAATTGCATACTTTTATTGTACAAAAAAACAACAACGTGTAAGTTGACATTTATAGTCAATATGACTGAAATCATGATTTAGTTTGCGTTAATTTATGTTTTCAATATTGTCACGTTCGTTTGGTGATAACTGCAAAGAAATCCATGTTAGATTTCTCTGCAGACCGACTCATTGCGCGATCGGGTGGCCATTGTATGTCTCATTCGTTTGCAAATAAATTTAAATTTTCTTTTCGTTCTTTACTAGATAACGAGTCTGTTTTCGGCAGCGCTAGTTCTAGTTGTTATCCTTATCATCGGACCATTGTTTGAATCCTTGCCAAACGTAAGTACATGAAAATGTGTTCATTAAAGATACCATAAACGGAATCGACGAGAATGTATATATAAGATGCAGTCAAGTCAATGCCACTTAATAAGCTATTACCAGTCCACGGTCATAATTAATGAACATACCTATATTATCAGGAATAGTTTTCTAAAAATTGTTACAATTAATAATATTGTTCCTTCGTACAAATATGATAGCATATCTGAGGTATTAATATCACACATTTTAATGTTCATTCTATTCAATATCATATATACATTATTCCTTTTACTGCAATGCATTGTAAATAAAGCTGGTCATAATATTTTACTTTACAGTGTGTGCTATCGTCAATCATTGTTGTTGCCCTGAGGAGTATGTTCCTGCAGATCTTTGAACTAAAGAAGCTGTGGAAAGTGTCTGGTTTTGACTGCGTGAGTAAAGAAATAATTGAAACACCGTCGTGGCAAA
Source organism: Mizuhopecten yessoensis (assembly GCF_002113885.1). NCBI lineage: Eukaryota > Metazoa > Mollusca > Bivalvia > Pectinida > Pectinidae > Mizuhopecten > Mizuhopecten yessoensis. The sequence goes on from NW_018408920.1 coordinate 563,357, forward strand.
CTCTTCACAGCATACATTAACAGGTCTTATTTGAGGAAAGTTGTTGTTTTAAAATTTAGATCAATAAGTTATGTGTTACTTTGTAAAGAAACAAAACATTTTTATGGAGAAGAAAAACTCAATCTTCTTGTAAGTGTGCTAGTACTCTTATACGAGATATAATCATGATATGAGTTGATATTCGATAGTGTTATAATTGCCTCTGTTAACATATATGTAGTTCACCGTCGTTTATGACTGACAGATGATCTGGATTGTGACGTTCCTAGCAGTGGTTATCCTGTATGTGGACCTCGGACTCTGGATCGGGCTTATCTTCTCCTTCTTCACAGTTGTCCTGCGTACACAGAGGTATGTCCATACGAAATTTTCTTTTATTGACAACAACGACTGCACCTTTTGGTTATTATAACAACAGATATTTTAATTTTATTTTTACAAAAGATCATGTCTTCAATAGTATCAAGTACAGTTAAAGCAAGATGGCGTTCATCTGAAGCTATACAACATTCTTGGAAATATCGATTTGTTTCGATATGATAATGCGAATGCCAATATATTTTCGCGTATGCACAAGTAAATGGGTATATTTCTATAACTCACTGCTGTTACCAATGCTACTATACACCTGTTACTATCATCCGTTGTTTCCAGGGCCAAAGCCATTACACTTCAACGGATATCAGATGTTGACATTTACGCTGATGACAAGAAGTATATGAAGGTAAATAGAAAAGCAGCTTACGAACGTTTTATAACCCATACACGACAGCCTGACAATCGAATCACCTTCACAAATCCTTTTTTGTAATAAACAAACAAAAGATATCCTTTACTTCAGATTTTATTTTTTCTTGAAATTCACAGCACAAAATCTAATCGGTATCATTACGACCTTGGGTGAATATATCCAGAACTAAATTTCTTTTACTTGATTACTGTATTTTAATAACAGCCATACTTCTCCTTTTCCAGACACGGAACAATCCCGGGGTACGAGTTATCTCTTTTAACTCCCCTCTCTACTACGCCAACGGGGATATATTCCTCCGTCAAATCTTCACCATTTCCGGACTGAAACCGCAGAGAGTTCGTAAGGAAATTAAACGGTTCGGGTCTGTTGCGGAATTTAGACGAAATGTAAGTGCATTTATATAGATGACCAAACAGATGATCGGTAGTTGATCAAAATCGTTAAAATATGAAAGAAAGAACTTACTCACTTAAAATACAAAGTAAGGATGCCAGTTTAAAACTTTAGAACGTCGATGCAGAAAAAACAGAGTAAATATTTTAACTGCACCATGTGGTCATTGCGTTCATTTTGGACTTAAGGGTTAAAGAATGAACACCAAGGTCTAAAAAGTTAAGAAACATGTTGAAATGCAGTTAAATCGGAAAGGTTCCAATAGACAATGTGTGATGGTGCAAAGATTTAAGTAGCTGGTATTTATTGGCTGGATGATTTCGTGTCGTATGCCATGAACAAACTGATACAGTCTTTCGATTTATGTAGATCTGAAGGTTAGAATAAAAGATGTATTGATTTCGTGTCGTAGCTTTGCTTTATAAAAAGTTTATTAAATGACCATTGGCGCTTAAAGGAAAAGAAGGGAACGGCTTTATTTGAGGTACATCACTTATCACTGACGATAAACACATGTCAGAGTAAACATATAAGATCATCAACGGTAACATAGCTTGTTGAATACCGTATATTTTTATGAGTATGGCAAAGCAGAGCACGAGTAAAAGGTATCCGCAATAATGTTACACAAGTTAAATATGAGACGTAATTAATAAGCAAACCATCTATAACTACATTTTAAACAACACAAATGGTAGATGTATTACGTCCTTCATCTGCCTCATAAATCAGTGTACTTACTATGATTCATTGTAAAACTTATATATATATAAATCTATATATATATATGACAAACCAAAAGAGGCACATCCATTATTCCTGCAAACCAAAAGAGGCGACTAAGTGTGGACCCCCTGCTGTGACTGTTAAATCCATCGCAGAATTGAGAGGCGACTAATGTGACATTCCGTACCAAATTGAGATTTTTCACATTTACCGGACCAGATTTCCACATGCACATGTTCCACATTTTTGATATCTCTCGTTGACTCACTTTATGTGATAGTGCATCTTGCGCAAGAATATGTCCTCTACATCAGCGTTCCTTGTCCGCGATGCTCTCAGCTTAATTGCTGCCTTCGGCTGTCTTTAGCCGAGGTGACTATTGGTTTTATATAATAGCAATATTTTCAATTATAGTATATCAGTTCTATCTTCTTGTAATATGATGCATATGTACATGTAACTGTTCTGTTTCACTGTGTCTTGAAAAAGGAGCAGATCGCTCCGAAAATTTGACAACCTAAACGTGTCCACACTGTTGGATTACTTCTTTGTCCCATATATATATGACTGATGTATACATAACAGAGCAGCCGCCTACAAGTCACTAGCAACAACATCGTCGCAGACCAGGAAGGGATGTCCAACGGCAACTGCAGTAATGACAAAGACAAGAACGATAACTCATCGGCCATGGTACATCACATCGTCCTCGACTTTGCTTCTGTATGCTTCGTGGATTCGGTCGGATGTAAAGTTCTTAACCAGGTATAACACCAAACCGAAAAAAATGTCATATATTATGCCAATTGTCCAAGCTCATTTGGAACGATAACAAACGAGAAGGGAATAACCATTAAAATTGAATTATTCATTTTGGTTCTAACATTGTTAATTGTGCCAAGTGATACTGATTAAACGTTGAGCATCTTGATAGTTACACAAACCTTTTATTACGTAGCATTAGTTTGATTGTCAAATACCCCAATTCAACTTCTTTATGGAAACTGTATGTTGACATATTTGAAATATTTTTCAGCTCTTCAACGATTATAGATCTATTGGTGTCAAAGTATTCTTGGCCAGTGTCAGCGGTAGGTGACATTAGTATTATAGCACCCATGCCGAGCAATAATGAGGCAGTCGTTATAGGCATTGTTACTTAAACTGAACGTAATGGAACGTGATCACAAAATAATGTTTCTGTCGCTCCTCATTATCGATAAGGAACCATTATGACCTGCAGCGAAACATGTTAATAATCAATAATGCGAAAAGTATGGATTTTTATCGTTTCCTCATGCAGTTTAGACAACAGAACGATCAAACCTCCGGTTGAATAACCTTGTAAATGATTTACAGATGATGTTTGGTCGGTGTTAAAAACCACGGGTTTCCTGGAGAAGTATGAGAAGAACGTATACATGTCTGTTAACGACGCTGTCGTCGTGGCCATATCAGAGGGGGAATCTTTTAACGAGGATGTAAGTACTGCTGACATACATATATAGCAATGTATAGCATCTATTAGATAAACAGTAGCTTACACATTTAGAGGATTACTTAAATAAACGTAGGATATCATATTGCCATGCGATAGGATGATATATTATATAGAATAACTTTTACAAATGTGATAGTTTAAATGCTTGTCCGGTGGTCAACAAAGAAAGAGCAGCATACCAATTGGATTAACAGTATTTTAAGTTAAATACATGCCGAAAGACGATAGTTTGTTCAGGTGCATGCAGTGATGTAACTAAGGTGCCGGGCAATATATCAAAGAAGTCAAGACCCACATGTATCATCATTTATTGATGATATAACAACACGATTTGTTGCAATTGAAATGTCTTTATAAGAATAGATACTACTTCTGTCTATACAAAGAATATTTACTTTGAATCTGAAACTTTAACTGACACCTATACACTTCAGGGTAAAGTGAAAAAAGAAACAAACACGTGATTGCTACACACACACAATTGTATCTGTTCTATTATATCTTTATACACATCAATGAAATATAAAAAAAACAATACACACCAGTATATAGAATTGTGCTTATTGGACTAACATAATGTTTCATGGTGAGAGGAAAAGCATGTCATATAAATAGAATATTGGTGACAGAACAGTATTAACAATAAAAGATGCTGCCAAAGTGTCCTGTGTTATGATGTAGACATCTATATCTGACAATAACGAACACTCTCAGGACAGAATGTATTAACATGTGCATGTATTAAGAAAACAGGAATGCATGTGCTGCTTTTCAGGAGTCGGAATCGGAAAGCAATGCGGAGGAAATCGACTCCAGACCAGAAGACAGGTTACTTGCTGGTCAGCCGAGATAGTGAGTTCCAGGAGTGACGTCATCTTGTAGAAATGACGTCAGCTAGTCTGTCTCTTTGTGACGTCAGCTGTCTCCTGTAGTGACCGCTATCCCAGTTCACCTCGTAACACCCGCTTTAAACAATTCTGCATATTTCTGTTTTTCCATTTTTGAATTCTTTGTTTATAACATGTAAAAAGAACATCTGGTTATCAGTTTTACCGATCTAACTTGAATGAAGAGACACACCATTCTCGTGTAGAAACGGCGTAATTGAATAGTCAATACGTTTGGGTTCAATATTCATTGATAACGATAGTAAGTTCTAAAGAATAAACACGTTTGGTTGATTTACAAAATCAGAAAAATTGAAACCAGAAAACTAATATTTCTTTTTCTCATTTTTGCTTGTGACAACAGTGTGCACTTTCACGACAGTGTTCTACTGTAGCACTGGTTCATCGTTTCCCCATATTTTTGTTTAATTTTGTTTTTAATACCAAAATGCAATGCATCAATTTGACGACACTAAATTACATTCGTGTTTTGAATTGTATTATAATCATTTACATGTCAACAAATACCAATACCCGACCAGCAAATTCTACTCATGTAGCGTGCTTGTAGCTTGTAGTCTAAAACTAGCGTAGATTTCTGTATTAAACTACTAACACTCACTGTTATAACACTGTATTGGTTATCTCATTTGATACAATCCTACATGTATCAAAATATCTGTATCAAGGTGTGAGTATTGGCTTGTGACATATTTAATTAATTGGGTCAAATTTAATTTTAGGTAAGGAATTTAATTAAAATACTTAATTACATAGTATTGCATTTTGGTTAAATGCTTTGTAATATGGTCCTAAACTGCGTTTTCTTTTGTTTCAGATCCTTTATTTCTACTTCTTATTCTTCTCTCCTTCCTTATAAACAGATATCAATACTAAATGAATGTACTGAAAATAATCCAGGAAAGATTCAGGACTGTTAATATTTGTAGACATTTAACATTGATCACAATTACCTCCCTTCCCACATAAACCGACAACCGCTGACAAATAATATTTTTGATGTATGTAAGTGCCAAAGATGCAAAGATGCAAAGATGCAAAGTAGATTGTCTGCTTATTCCAATACAATTATTATATTTACTATTATATCATAAGATAATTACTTGAAATATTCTGACATTGGTTGGGATTTCCCTATACAGTTTAATTATTGCAAGAGTTATGATACTTACAAAATGTGAATACTCACATGTATACATGCTTACATTCATAAATGTTTGTTTTTATAAGATACTTCTTTCAAAATATACGAAACAGAACATATCGTAGAATTTTTAAGAATGTGCGTTATAAGATTCAAACAAAATAAACCTGTACAATATTGTTACTTTGTAGCTTCTTAAACGTTTTGACAGCCGTATGTATTGAATCAATAATCTGTGCATGAGTAGAACAACACTTGTAAGAATATGATGAATAATTATAGTCGTAATACTCCTTTTCACATGCGTGCGTCATGGCCCTTTGTTAACACTTTCCCTTGTCTTTATAGGGTATCACGCATATTTAGAAAAAAGGTACAACGAAGCAAGACAGAAAAGGTAAACAATCCATCACATGGAAAAGCGTGCTGTGCAGTGACTATCTGTGACAGCAAACAGTGACAAGCGATATCAGGATGACTGGGTCTGTTGAAACAGGAATAAATCAAGTGTAAGGAGACAAAGACTCAAATTTCATGAAAACTTTACAAAGTGACACAAATCTGTTTGTTAAAAACTTCATTTTGTTACGAAGAAATATCAAAGAATCTTTATTATATCGCGATGTCGTTCTTTCATATAAATATATATATATATAAGATTTCTCTTTAGCAGCATGGGGCATCCCGGTAAAGGAATGGAAATATCGCTTAATTAGTCTACAGTCTCTGCATTTTACTCTGAGTGACAGAGTATATAGTATATAGTTGATAGAATAGTGTTAACTAGCTGACACAGGATGCTTGAGTCCTCTGTATGCGATCAATCATTTTATTACGTCACGGTAAATGTTTTTAATGTATTAATGTGTTCTTTTGAGCGTTTGAATTTGGTTAAAAAGATATTTTTGATGCAAATATTTGTATCTCATTTGATTGTCAGAATATAATTACGATGGATATCATTTCAAATCAGTAAACTTTGTAACACCCAATAAAGTAACCCCATCACTAGTGTGACCCGGTTTATATGGGGTACAGATGCAACCACTATTGTACTCACTCGCAGGAGTCGATATCTTTTTAACATCACCCACTTTTGTACCCGTTTACACCAGTGGGTACAGATGCACTACTGGTGTAGCCGGATAACTATTGTTGATGCTCAGTAGTGGATAGAGAGACAATAATGGATGGGACAGATAATTACCCTAACAGGCTAAGACTATCAGATATTTTGTAGATATTTCTTTTATCTAGTCAAAGCTGTGTTTACGTAAGACTTCAACCTTAGTAAAATAGTCAGTGAATTGTAAACAAACAATAGTATTCATCATTCTTACGATGTAGATATGTGTGCATACGTCTTATTAACACTATTGGTGAGTCATAACATCACAATATGTCTTAATATGTATATAGTTTATACCCACATATGTATCATAGTAGGAAAAGAGAATAATTGTGCATAACTCCTTAGCCACTTGCCATAATGTTGGTATTTTATGTGAAATCAATTAGTTTTCACGTGTATCTTCTGCTGTTACGCAGCAAACGACATTTTCGCTAGAATTCGGATTGGCGAAAGAAACCAAGATAGCTGTGTCTGGAAAAAGTGATTCTACATGTTAACAAGTAAACTGTGATTAAACACGTGCTTCAGTATTCTACGAACACGTATTGCCTTAATGCATGAGCGTTGTATATATTTGGTTGATTGTGATTGAAGTTAACGTTGTGTATATCATCAATATGTAACGTGATTTCATCACAAATGTTATTAATAAAAGGTGCCAGTTCATGGTTCGTCATGTATTTTTAGATGCAAACATAGCCATTTAATGTTATTGTTATATTCCTACATATATAGATATATTGGGACCAAATACACTTTTGAAATCAAAAAAGATTGCGATTTTATTTTTATATGAATTGCTCTCTTGTAGAGCTTTACTGTGACCCGCACGTTTTTATACATTGGTGCAAAGCGAACCTTCAACCACTACACTTGCCAAAAGCCACCCACCATGTGTAACATTTATATATCATATTAAAGGTGTCATGGAAAGGTAAGCGTTTGGCGTGCAACATGTGGCATTCGTCATTCTGCGTCCTGCCTACTACAGAAAGCGTTTACCATTTAACCCAGGGCACGATGAACAGACATGAGAAGACACTGAATTCCTTTAGCTAAACATCAATTTAGATTGACATTTTCCCATTAGAAATCCATCCATTTTCTAATTATTGTTTTTATGTAAATCTACAATGATTAGATAGGGGAAAACAGGCTAAAGATATATGCAGCGAGTATATTATTTCCCCCTAAATGTAAAGACAACAAAAGGTTTCAGTAGAAGAATGCGCACGGTCATCGGACCTGAGCCCGTAGTCAGAAAACCGTTCTCATACTCAAGCATGGCAAACGGTTAGGTGTTAACATTGGAAACAGTGTTCGGCTTTAAGTCTTTCCCAAATTCTTCCATATTATTGACAAAATATGATTTCTTTATTAATTTATCACGGAAACATGATATTGAGTTTGAGCAGTAGAATAGTTTCATAAATACGGGCCCTGGTTTCCATTTATGAATTAGTTGTTTTAACAAAATAAAACTTGTCATAGATCATGGGTAGCCTACATACTTTCCTAGATTTCACAGAGGACATCAGGACGGATACCATACATTATTGTATGTGGTGACAGAAACGCTTACACTTCCGGAACATCTTGTTTCAGCTCCGGTTTTCTGTAATGGTTTAGGGCGTAGCGTGTCTGCCGTGATTTACTTGTTGTTTTCTATCGGCCGAGTTTGAATTGAAGACATGGAACATTTTGTTTTGTTTTGTGATTTTTTTTTCTCAATCACTCTATCGCTATTGCGCATATTCCGTCTTTGCGTATTGCAGTGTAATCTTCTCTTGTGAGCAGATATTTATTGTTATACGTCATTTGTTTGTGAGAGTAACGTCATCAATTTTTGAAAAAACGACGTAATTTTCTCACACAAACCAATGACGTGATAATCAATACCTGCTCACAAGAGAAGATAACTCTGCAATACGCAAAGAAGGAATAAGACGGGCAATGTAAGAGATAATATGTGAAGAATAAATAAAAACAGCTTTGCATATGTTCATGTATATTTGGACGGAACATCAAATTGATAACAAATATCATTGAGCAATATGTACCATTTGAGCAATTTTGGTATGGGTAGTTCCTGAGTTTGTTTGTGTAAGGCACCGAACTGCTTCCGTAACAACGTCTTGCGTATTGCATGACGACATTGCACTTTTAGACTAGGTGGGTTCATCAGTTCGTGCTCCAGGTAACGTTCGAGGGCAGGATCTAACAGCTGTTCTACAGAAATTGTTTTGGCAATATTTCTAAATCGTAGATCAATTTGAATTAAGGCTTTAAGTTTTTCACAGTTAGCCATCTTTGAGAAGCTATGAGGATCAAAAGGGTGTATATCAGCCCCGAATTTCATCATTACAACACAATGAGGAAGTGTTCCTTTCGTAATGCTGTAGAACCCGCATGTTTGTTGGTGGATGTCCATAGTATTGACACTAGCACCATAGTGTATTAAATGTTCCAAAATAGAAAAATCGTCTTCATTATTATCCTCATCAACAGCAACAACTTCATGATCAGAGTACCTAGGATTGTTGTTGGTACTATCACCATCCAATGATAGCTGATCTTTATATATATTACCATGCTTATCGTCAGTACTGATATGTTTAAATGTGTCCTTCTGTATTCCATGACTAAGTGCATAAAGTAGTGGCGTCTGGTGAAAGGAATCATTGGCGTTCGGATCAGCTCCGCACCGAAGTAAGAATAACACGATGTCCCGTCTTCCGTTATGACAAGCTAAAATTAGAGGTGTCTTTCCTGTAACTGTTCGCGTATCAACCATTGCGGGGTTAGTGTGACAAAGCAGTCGTACCACATCAATGTGACACTGCAACACAGCAATATGGAGCGGGTAGAATCCGTTATTGTTAGACCTGCTGCTCATCGAGATTGATTTATCAGCACCTGTAATGATAAAAGTGTGACTAATTAAACAGTGTGTTTGAAATCAACTCCATTGTTTCTACTACACTGAATAACATTATGATATTCTTATTACCACATTGACTTTTGCTCAAACATTATGAATACCACACTGAGTATCGTTCTGACATTCCCTGGAGTTTTGCTCTGGAATTTGGACCTGTAACACTTTATTCGGGGGTTGTGTTCATAAATATGGACAACGATCAACACAATAATTGTACGATAATATGACATTTACAGTAACTTTTATGTTTATGGAATGTTCACTTTATTCGTCTAACTATCGATAAACTAATAACAATAGAGAATTAAACCACGACGCAATGCATTATATAACATACATTCCATGAACATACGGTTGTCAACTGCCATACGGTATATAAAGTTGTATGTGTCTGTGAAGTAATAATAACCCTATCATTGTTCTTTAAATAAGGACATTCTGTCATTACAGGGTTTGGNCCCCCCAGAATCGGGATTTCATCCGTGTCTACTGCTGAGAGGACTCTGAGGAAACCCAAAGTGATTTACTTGCTTCCCCCATTGCAACACTTTGGATATTTTCATTTCTCACGTTTCAAGTAAAAACCTTTTATTTTCTTATTTACCTTGGCTGTTGTTAGGACGTCCAACCACATACAAAAAAATAACGTTACATTGCATAGCGATGATTTATGAGTCTAGCTATATAAAGGACTATTTATCACTATGTTAATCCCTGTCATTTCTCCATAGATTCTGTAAAAACCATGTATAACATGTGTCGCTTACACATATTGAGGAAGTTAAAGCGCATTTAATAGAGAAATACAACTATACTCAGAAATGCTTATGCAAAAGGTGATTTAAATTACGAGGTTGGCAGTAAATTTGATGCTGGAATTTATTCTGACATGACTTTCTGCATTGACAAACTGAATGGTTACTGGGTAGTCCGTTACTAAGCTTGTTCGGTGTATATCCTATCTCACAAGATGATTAACTGTGTTGGGGGACTAAACGTCCCGGATGTTGTCCGTAACCTTGTAGCTATAATTTGTTCAACACGATTTTAGAAGGAGGTATCTGCTGTCGCTGCTATAAAGGGTCCAATAGACACCTGTCCCCCTTTCACGGTATTTTTACATTCGTTTCGGAGCGTTTTAGACACTGATTTTCCTTCTTTCAACCTTTAGTATAACTAATGCGTCCTAATTGGACAAAATGGTCATATGTTTAAGAAGAATATTTACTTTGTCTGGCTTTTTGCATTGACAAACAACATGTTTAAAAGAGTACCTACTGACTTCGTATTTCTAGTAATTAATTTATATATTACATTGTATTAGTATTTTGGTATCCACATCCTTGGAGCGGATCGTGGAAAAGGACATTGCCTTGGTATATAAGCATTCAGTTTCATTTACATATCTGTATTGATGAATACGTTTTAATCATCTAACAAATCAAAATATAGAAAATCGTTATAAACAATGCCATTTGTGTGACTGTTCTATATCATATATGTAGAATTCAGAATCTTATAACCGTTTTATTTCAATTTATAATGTTTCTAGTAATTAGTCTATTAAGCTTTTGACCAAATTGTATTTAATTACATGAAATGTGTATGTAAACGTACATAATTATGTATCTTAACAGCTGTTACAGAAATATTAACATTCAAGATGAGAATATAATCAAAAAGTAAAAAATACTTAGATCGTTAAAACATATATACCCCTTTTGATAGTTTTCAGTACTCGATTAAAAAATACATTTTGTCCTTTTATTACGAGAATTGGGCCTCCTGCGTAAACCTTATACTTGTCTAATAAACTAAAAAGATTCATGCTCCTACTTCAAAATACGAAAATATAAAATTAATAATCGTTATTGATTTTGGATGATTATAGGTACACTTTGTTTATCCAATTTTTACAGGTAAGGTATATTCAATCACCCAGCGATCAATCAATGTCAGGTGCAAGGTAGATGTTTATAAGTCATGTCTTTCAGCGGGGTTGATCAATCGGTTGATAACGCCGATGAGTTTTCTTTTCGGAATGTTTCGAAATTATTCATTGAATAGTCAATGAATGATATGAATCTAAAAAACATTCACAAGGCCGAGTCATAAAAGCAGCTTAACCAATTAGAAAGGTATGTCTGCATTACAAACGTTATGGAATCGGTGTTATCTGTTTTATTTTTACACTATAACTGTTATAACATTGTAAGGTGCATGCCTTACCAGCCAGGAGTATTCTCCGGACGACAGCGGTATGGCCGTGTTTACAGGCGGTGTAGAGGGGGGTTATCCCGTCCTCGTCTACACTGTTACTGCTCGCCCCTCCCTGTATCAGAATCGCCGTCATTTCGTCATTACCGTTACATGCGGCGTAGTGTAGAGCGGTCCTCCTGTTGACATATAGACTTATAGGTAGAAAAGGCATAGCTCACCTCATCTTAAATGGTGTCAGCTATTTGTAATCCGATTATTTAACCATATAAATCGTTGCTGCCGGACTCGTCTATATCGCATTGTTGACCATTTTATAGAAAGTTTCAGAGTTGTCTACTTTGAATTATATCGTATACTCTGTACATTGCGTTTCAAATATTGACTTTTTTTAAATTAATGATTCTTTTCAGAAAAGGAGTATTCACTCTGTGAATAAATGATGTGATATAAGCATAGTTAAAAAGGTAATATTGGTATGTAATGAAAGACCTGATATTAGCATGTAAAGAAGACGTGGTAACAGTATGTAATGACAGACGTGGCGGTGGTATACATAAAAGACAATGTTATAGTATGTAAAGAAGACGTGGTAACAGTATGAAATGACAGACGTGGCTGTGGTATACATAAAAGACAATGTTATAGTATGTAAAGAAGACGTGGTAATAGTATGAAATGACAGACGTGGCAGTGGTATACATGAAAGACAATGCTGTAGTATGTAAAGAAGACGTGGTAATAGTATGTAATGACAGACGTGGCAGTGGTATACATGAAAGAAAATGTTGTAGTATTTAAAGAAGACGTGGTAACAGTATGTAATGACAGACATGGCAGTGGTAACAGTATGTACTGGCAGACGTGACGTGGTAACAGTATGTACTGGTAGACGTGGCTGTAATATACATAAAAGACAATGTTATAGTATGTAAAGAAGACGTGGTAACAGTATGTTCTGGCAGACGTGGCAGTGGTATACATAAAAGACAATGTTATAGTATGTAAAGAAGACGTGGTAACAGTATTACTGGCAGACGTTGCTGTGGTATACATAAAAGACAATGTTATAGTATTTAAAGAAGACATGGTAACAGTATGTAATGACAGACGTGGCAGTGGTATACATAAAAGACAATGTTGTAGTATTTAAAGAAGACGTGGTAACAGTATGTACTGGCAGACGAGACGTGGTAACAGTATGTACTGGTAGACGTGGCTGTAATATACATGAAAGACAATGTTATAGTATTTAAAGAAGACGTGGTAACAGTATGTACTGGCAGTGGCATAAATAAAAGACAATGTTGTAGTATTTAAAGAAGGCGTGGTAACAGTATGTACTGGCAGACGTGGCTGTGGTATGTAATGAAAGACAATGTTACAGTATGTTATGATAGATGTGTTATTGATACATCGAATAACTTGGTTTTGGTACAGGGAATGACTTACATATGAGAACGTGGTATTTGCAATATATAACATGCGTCGTCACTTACCCTTGTCTGTCCGTCAGGTTGACGTCACTTGAAGAATGTTGACACAACAAGGCCGCCACCTCAGTACGTGATTCCCTTGCCGCCATGATCAGTGGTGTGGTATGACTTTGTCTATGTTGGATAACCAATTAAAGTAGGATAGTCTGTTTATTAATTTGTGTACACTTATTTTATAAGGATGTCCGATATGTGTTGGCTGATCGTTTTTAAGAGTTTAGGATATTAGTTCTTATTCTTAATTATGAGTATCTTATAGATCGTAGCCAATCACGATTTTCCAGTAGGTTGTTATTCAAATAGCATAAAGCAAGCATTGGGATCGAGTATCAGCCCATGGACTCAGTTCACAGTATCAGATTGTATTGGAGTGATTCCCTATTAAGGGCAATAACGTCAAACCATTCCCACATCTAAACGTTAGGATGGTTATGATCAAATGTTCAAAAAGGCGTGTGATTATTAAAGACGCATGTTATAATTGTACTAAGGTAATATGTAATGAAATAAAACTGGGTAGAATAACCAATTAAAATGTCGTGGTATTTCACTTACATAGTAGGACAACAGCTGTCCCCCGATGGTACAGTGATGTCAACATCCGGGTGCTGTAGGAGAAGATTCAGTATGTCGAGTTTACCCTGGACTGCCATTTTCCAGACAGCTGTCATGCCGTACCAGTTGGTCCTGTTGACATCTGCTCCACATGCCAATAACTCGAGTACTATGTCAACAAAGCCAAGCTCACACGCAAGGTGGAGAGGACTTTCTGTAACGAACATGTCAACACACATAGTTCGATTTCAGAAATAGCATATAAACACACGCAATACTTTATGTTAACAGATGGGATTCTTTATAAACTGTTTTGACCTTCATAAGGGCAACAAAACTACGTATATACATCAGAACGTAGCAGTAGAGACAGACAAAATGGACATTTATTGTGTTAATGATATAACAATCTGCCTACTTAATACACAATTCTAACCATATCAAATCGCTATTTGTAATAGCATTTGTAGCCTACATTTTAGACCTTTTTATTTCTATTTTAAATGTTAATGTAACATTGCTTTCAATTTAGATTGAAGATGTTTTTATCTTAAATTGCACTGTCAGCTGTAACTCTGATGATCTGTAGCCAAAAATAATTACAAAGTTGCATAATCATGGATAAGCTAATACTGTTATCATTTATCAATACTAAAATAGGATGTGTATATACTGTTTGTTTTAGTAAGGAGAGGACATTCATAGACTTTGCTTGTTGCCCAACTCCTTGTGTATCCAATAATTCCGACAGAGAGGTTGGAACATCACTAACGTCATTATTCATCAACCATTATGTGCTTGACACGCTTCACGGAATGCATTTATCTATATGCATATGAAAAGGCGTCCCTGAATATGTTTATGTTTTCAAAAAACAAATTGATTTCTTTTTGATTTACAAAAAATCAATACGAATTGTCGACGGCAGAGTGAGTATGAAGTTTAAATGGAAACAGTACATAATATACGTTCACTGTAAAGTATTGATGTCATTAAATAATTCCTTTCTATGTCCTGTCACATTAGAGCCATATCAGTCAGTACGCCAGCTTGGTGCGATTATACACAGAGCTTTGTTGCTCTAGTATTTTAAGTTAAACAGTCATCAAACTTCATATGCAAACACATATTATGAACACCAATATATATAATATAGGTCACTGTGTCAGTTCCGCTTCAATGACTTTGGTTGTACCTTGCGTTTTGCTCCATTAAAAACAACTAGTTGTGAATAATATACACAAGTTATAAATCGATAGTTTATTTGAAAGAGAANTAAAAGACAATGTTATAGTATGTAAAGAAGACGTGGTAACAGTATGTTCTGGCAGACGTGGCAGTGGTATACATAAAAGACAATGTTATAGTATGTAAAGAAGACGTGGTAACAGTATTACTGGCAGACGTTGCTGTGGTATACATANCTATGTTGGATAACCAATTAAAGTAGGATAGTCTGTTTATTAATTTGTGTACACTTATTTTATAAGGATGTCCGATATGTGTTGGCTGATCGTTTTTAAGAGTTTAGGATATTAGTTCTTATTCTTAATTATGAGTATCTTATAGATCGTAGCCAATCACGATTTTCCAGTAGGTTGTTATTCAAATAGCATAAAGCAAGCATTGGGATCGAGTATCAGCCCATGGACTCAGTTCACAGTATCAGATTGTATTGGAGTGATTCCCTATTAAGGGCAATAACGTCAAACCATTCCCACATCTAAACGTTAGGATGGTTATGATCAAATGTTCAAAAAGGCGTGTGATTATTAAAGACGCATGTTATAATTGTACTAAGGTAATATGTAATGAAATAAAACTGGGTAGAATAACCAATTAAAATGTCGTGGTATTTCACTTACATAGTAGGACAACAGCTGTCCCCCGATGGTACAGTGATGTCAACATCCGGGTGCTGTAGGAGAAGATTCAGTATGTCGAGTTTACCCTGGACTGCCATTTTCCAGACAGCTGTCATGCCGTACCAGTTGGTCCTGTTGACATCTGCTCCACATGCCAATAACTCGAGTACTATGTCAACAAAGCCAAGCTCACACGCAAGGTGGAGAGGACTTTCTGTAACGAACATGTCAACACACATAGTTCGATTTCAGAAATAGCATATAAACACACGCAATACTTTATGTTAACAGATGGGATTCTTTATAAACTGTTTTGACCTTCATAAGGGCAACAAAACTACGTATATACATCAGAACGTAGCAGTAGAGACAGACAAAATGGACATTTATTGTGTTAATGATATAACAATCTGCCTACTTAATACACAATTCTAACCATATCAAATCGCTATTTGTAATAGCATTTGTAGCCTACATTTTAGACCTTTTTATTTCTATTTTAAATGTTAATGTAACATTGCTTTCAATTTAGATTGAAGATGTTTTTATCTTAAATTGCACTGTCAGCTGTAACTCTGATGATCTGTAGCCAAAAATAATTACAAAGTTGCATAATCATGGATAAGCTAATACTGTTATCATTTATCAATACTAAAATAGGATGTGTATATACTGTTTGTTTTAGTAAGGAGAGGACATTCATAGACTTTGCTTGTTGCCCAACTCCTTGTGTATCCAATAATTCCGACAGAGAGGTTGGAACATCACTAACGTCATTATTCATCAACCATTATGTGCTTGACACGCTTCACGGAATGCATTTATCTATATGCATATGAAAAGGCGTCCCTGAATATGTTTATGTTTTCAAAAAACAAATTGATTTCTTTTTGATTTACAAAAAATCAATACGAATTGTCGACGGCAGAGTGAGTATGAAGTTTAAATGGAAACAGTACATAATATACGTTCACTGTAAAGTATTGATGTCATTAAATAATTCCTTTCTATGTCCTGTCACATTAGAGCCATATCAGTCAGTACGCCAGCTTGGTGCGATTATACACAGAGCTTTGTTGCTCTAGTATTTTAAGTTAAACAGTCATCAAACTTCATATGCAAACACATATTATGAACACCAATATATATAATATAGGTCACTGTGTCAGTTCCGCTTCAATGACTTTGGTTGTACCTTGCGTTTTGCTCCATTAAAAACAACTAGTTGTGAATAATATACACAAGTTATAAATCGATAGTTTATTTGAAAGAGAATGAGGTGTATGGAAGCCATGAAAGAGAGTGAGGTGTATGGAAGCCATGAAAGAGAGTGAGGTGTATGGAAGCCATGAAAGAGAGTTAGGTGTATGGAAGCCCTCCTACGAGAGGACACTATTTGTTTTAGGACAATACATGTTGGTGAATTAAACAGTTATAATGTAAAAGCAAAACAATAGGTAGAGGGGTTCGTGTATGTTTACATTTAACAAATATTGTATCGTTTGATGACATTTTCATGTCATATACTAAATACCTATAGGTGGTATGAATCCTCAATACGCCATTATCCATGTGATGACATTGGAAACGAGGCCTATTCAATGTTTTGTTCCACAACCATGACGTCCGCTAATTACACAGGTAAACATATATATTGATTGTAGTGTCGCGTTCCTCGTCATCGAATCACTAGAAAGTGTGAACCAAATGAATCCTCATCGATTGTTAAGAACCATACCATTCATTTACTTGTTGCCATAGATATACGTCAATATATGCTACTAGTGTAAACCTGAATTAAATCACTCACTCAACCCTAACCAATCAGGATATCGCCATCTCAATAACCCGCCGAACGAATTAAATGACTGCGTTGTATGAAGCAATACGTGTGTGTACCGAACAGAACGACACTACGGTAGTAACGATGATACCTGTACAGGTATTCTGTTAACGAAATGGGTGCATTTCAGTCAAAGTATCAAATCATTTCAATGCTATTCGTGATATGTTAATGAAGTTCCTGTATGTATATCTGCGCCAGCAAATGCAGTGTACTTGTGAACATAACATAACATACCTGTACCATAACATACCTGTAACATAACATACCTGTACCATAACATACCTGTAACATAACATACCTGCAACATAACCATAGTCAACAACAATTCAATATCGCAAGCTACATGTATTTTTAGACATGACTGTAACCAACCCTTAAAGTAAATCTAGTTGTTTTTATTAGTTTTAAATAAGCTTTGTAAAATATTATAATAAGCATGTTACACATTACTGAATGAAAACGACACACTTTAACAAACAAACTCACCGATTTCATACAGCGAACTTGGCAGTAAATTGGCAACAACAGATTCTGAGAGAGAAAAACAAAACAGAACTGGTGGTTAATTGATATGTTCGTAATGTCTTGGTTTAATAGACGGTTAATGGCAATGTTGACAATCGTGAACACTAATCTAATGGACGATTAATGTCAATAGTGATAAAATTGTTTAGTTTAATCAATGGACAATTACTGTTTATGTTGATGATATTGCTTAGTTTAATCAAAAACCAGTTAATGTCAATTTGTGTAGCATTGTTAAGTTTTATCTTACAGACAGGTAAAGCTTATGTTGTATAATTTAATCAAAGAACAGTTAATGTTTATATTGATAGTATGTTTAAGTAAAATTGAATGGATATTTAAAGTTTATGTTGATAATTTGTTTAAGTTTATCTCATGTTTATACTAATAATATAGTTTTGTTTAATCTAACAGACAGTTGGCTGTTATATTAATGATATTGTTTACTCTAGTTGACGGTTAATTTGATGGTTGATTGATATTTAAGTCTAATAGAAAAACAACAAATATATGATACGACATGTTGTTTTCGTGGTTAAAGATTTCACGATGATTTATTGACAAATTACACGCACAACATGACGTTTAATGGACAACTTTTTGTAGACCTGCAAGCAGGCTGACAATTACCAATCAGTCTAAAGCTGAAGATTTCTCTACAAATAGATTTTTTTAGCAGATAGATACTTACGTAATTACATATATATCGTTTTATGCTATTGAAATTTATCTAAAATTTCCTATCGTTGTTTTCAACAAATTACTGATCTTTTTTCACTTAATGAATGTTTAATTTGTTTTGTTGATTTAAAATGGCAAATCGATTATGGAGTTAAATTAAGGCCAGATGGTATGGTATTATAATAGAATACCTATTTTTTTCTATTATTTCCTTGTCCCAAAATAGTAATATAATTTATGATCACCTATGATGCACCATAGTTAAGAGGAGATTGACGTAGTGTTATCCCTTTGTCAAGTAATTCATTCTCAACTCTGTTAGGTATGTAATGTTGCGTATACACTATATTCACTACGCAGTATTTTGAAATGAAATAAAAGGCGTTTATCCCATGCATCAGTGACTTGGTTTGTTAACCGTGAACACGCCCGTAGGTAACGGTTGGCTGGCGATATAATGTTTTATATATCCACAAGTTTACCGACGAGCATGCAGGTAATGGGATGACTCAAACGTGTCAGAAAATATCACTAGTCATAATAGCCATGACAAGCCACCCGTAACAAACGGGGAATTTTAAAATGTAAACATGTAAAAGCTGTTTTGAATCGGTCCATGTTGATAAACAGTCAACCTAAACATATTATCATACGTAAAGGTTTTAAAGAAACCAGCATTCAAGTACTGTGTTTTAACATGAGGTAATGAAAAAGAATTTATTACACTTCCTTTTTTATAAGACTACTGATTTTTAGTCTTCTGAGACCCGTAACATTACTGTTTAATCAATCACTATAAACTTTAAAATTGCAAAACAGGGAACAGTGGATGGGTAGCGATCCATTTTATAAGTTATCCATATGCATAACCGATTTGTATTATATTACGCATTTTTTGGAAATATCTTCACCATTTCCGTTCTTACCGTTGGTCCTACCGATGTTGACGTCACATCCGCAGTCGATGAGCAGTTTGACCACGTCGTTATGCCCACTTTCCACAGCTCTGTACAGGGCAGATTTAGAATCTACTTGTTTGTTTATCTGTCAATAAAGAAATGAATCACACTTTTGCTGTAACATCTACATGATCACATTTTGCAGATGAAGATGGCGTCCTGTTAGGAAATTACAGATCTTTTGACAGAAACCTCCAAATATGTAATCATTTGGATAAACAACAGAAAATATATACGTTTCCGTTAAACAATCATGATTACTCAAAATAAAATAATGCCTTGTTTGAGATGTCAGCGCTTGAATCAGACAGACACAGACCATGCAAGAATTATGACGCTGCACATAATACTAGAAAGAGGGTGTTGCAGAATATATAGATAGAATTAGGAGATACTAACCTCTAAACCAGTACTGAGGTGCCCCAGTGTTAAAATTGTGGGTGGTACTGACCTCCAGACCAATACTGAGGTGCCAAAGGTTTAGAATTAAGAGATACTGACCTCTAGACGAGTTCTGAAGTGTCTCAATGTTAGAATTAAGAGATGATACTGACCTCTAGACCAGTACTGAGGTGCCAAAGTTTTAGAATTAAGAGATACTGACCTCTAGACGAGTTCTGAAGTGTCTCAATGTTAGAATTAAGAGATGATAGTGACCTCTAGACCAGTACTGAGGTGCCAAAGTTTTAGAATTAAGAGATACTAACCTCTAGACGAGTTCTGAAGTGTCTCAGTGTTAGAATTAAGAGATGGTACTGACATCCAGACCAGTACTGAGGTGCCAAAGTTTTAGAACTAAGAGATACTGACCTCTAGACGAGTTCTGAAGTGTCTCAGTGTTAGAATTAAGAGATGGTACTGACCTCCAGACCAGTAATGAGGTGTCCAAGTTTTAGAGTTAAGAGATACTGACCTCTAGACGAGTTCTGAAGTGTCTCAGTGTTAGAATTAAGAGATGGTACTGACCTCCAGACCAGTACTGAGGTGTCCCAGTTTTAGAGTTAAGAGATACTGACCTCTACACGAGTTCTGAAGTGTCTCAGTGTTAGAATTAAGAGATAGAACTGACCTCCAGACCAGTACTGAGGTGTCCCAGATTTAGAGTTAAGAGATACTGAACTCTAGACGAGTTCTGAAGTGTCTCAGGGTTAGAATTAAGAGATAGAACTGACCTCCAGACCAGTACTGAGGTGTCCACGTTTTAGAGTTAAGAGATACTGACCTCTAGACGAATTCTGAATGTCTCAGTGTTAGAATTAAGAGATAGAACTGACCTCCAGACCAGTACTGAGGTGCCAAAGTTTTAAAATTAAGAGATAGTACTGACCTCCAGACCAGTACTGAAGAGTCTCAGTTTTAAAATTAAGAGATTGTACTGACCTCCAGACGAGTTCTGAGGTGTTTCAGTTTTAGAATTAAGAGATGATACTGACCTCCAGATTGGTGCTGATGTGTCTCAGTGTTAAAATTAAGAAATGGTGGTACTGACCTTAAGACGAGTACTGAGGTGTCTCAGATTTAGAGTTAAGAGATAGTGACCTCCAAACCAGTACTGAGGTGTCCCATTTTTAGAATTAAGAGATGGCACTGACATCCAGACCAGTACTGAGGTGTTTCAGTTTTAGAATTAAGAGATGGTACTGACCTCCAGACCAGTACTGAGGTGTTTCAGTTTTAGAATTAAGAGATGGTACAGACCTCCAGACCAGTACTGAGGTGTTTCAGTTTTAGAATTAAGAGATGGTACTGACCTCCAGACCAGTACTGAGGTGTTTCAGTTTTAGAATTAAGAGATGGTACTGACCTCCAGACCAGTACTGAGGTGTTTCAGTTTTAGAATTAAGAGATGGTACTGACCTCCAGACCAGTACTGAGGTGTTTCAGTTTTAGAATTAAGAGATGGTACAGACCTCCAGACCAGTACTGAGGTGTTTCAGTTTTAGAATTAAGAGATGGTACAGACCTCCAGACCAGTACTGAGGTGTTTCAGTTTTAGAATTAAGAGATGATACTGACCTCCAGACCAGTTCTGAGGCGTTTCAGTTTTAGAATTAAGAGATGGCACTGACATCCAGACCAGTACTAAGGTGTCTCTGTTTTAGAATTAAGAGATGGTACTGACCTCCAGACCAATTTTGAGGTGTCCCAGTTTTAGAATTAAGAGATGGTTCTGACCTCCAGACCAGTCCTGAGGTGTTTCAGTTTTAGAATTAAGAGATGGCACTGACCTCCAGATCAGTACTGAGGTGTCCCAGTTTAAGAATTAAGAGATTGTACTGAAATCCAGATCAGTACTGAGGTGTCCCTGTTTTAGAATTAAGAGATGGTACTGACCTCCAGACCAGTACTGAGGTGTCCCAGTTTTAGAATTAAGAGATGGTACTGACCTCCAGACCAATACTGAGGTGTTTCAGTTTTAGAATTAAGAGATGGTACTGACCTCCAGACCAATACTGAGGTGTTTCAGTTTTAGAATTAAGAGATGGTACTGACCTCCAGACCAATACTGAGGTGTTTCAGTTTTAGAATTAAGAGATGGTACTGACCTACAGACCGGTGCCGAGGTGTCCCAGTTTTAGAATTAAGAGATGGTTCTGACCTCCAGATCAGTACTGAGGTGTCCCAGTTTTAGAAATAAGAGATGGTACTGACCTACAGACCGGTGCCGAGGTGTCCCATTTTTATAATTAAGAGATGGTACTGACCTCCAGACCAGTACTGAGGTGTCCCAGTTTTAGAATTAAGAGATGGTACTGACCTACAGACCGGTGCCGAGGTGTCCCATTTTTATAATTAAGAGATGGTTCTGACCTCCAGACCAGTACTGAGGTGTCCCAGTTTTAGAAATAAGAGATGGTACTGACCTACATACCGGTGCCGAGGTGTCCCATTTTTATAATTAAGAGATGGTACTGACCTCCAGACCGGTGCTGAGGTGTCCCAGTTTTAGAATTTAGAGATGGTACTGATCTCCAGACCAGTACTGAGGTGTTTCAGTTTTAGAATTAAGAGATGGTACTGACCTCCAGACCGGTGCTGAGGTGTCCCAGTTTTAGAATTAAGAGATGGTACTGACCTCCAGACCAGTACTGAGCTGTTTCAGTTTTAGAATTAAGAGATGGTACTGACCTCCAGATCAGTACTGAGGTGTCCCAGTTTTAGAATTAAGAGATGGTACTGACCTCCAGACCGGTGCTGAGGTGTCCCAGTTTTAGAATTTAGAGATGGTACTGATCTCCAGACCAGTACTGAGGTGTTTCAGTTTTACAATTAAGAGATGGTACTGACCTCCAGACCGGTGCTGAGGTGTCCCAGATTTAGAATTAAGAGATGGTACTGACCTCCAGACCGGTGCTGAGGTGTCCCAGATTTAGAATTAAGAGATGGTACTGACCTCCAGACCAGTACTGAGGTGTCCCAGTTTTAGAATTAAGAGATAGTACTGACCTCCAGACCAGTACTGAGCTGTTTCAGTTTTAGAATTAAGAGATGGTACTGACCTCCAGACCGGTGCTGAGGTGCTGTTGAATATCGTCGACGTCTCCTCGGTATATGGACAGGAAGAGATTGTTGTAATCTTCCTTTCGACTTGCACTCAGCCCCATACTGGCCACTCTTTCTCTACAAAAGTCAGGGGGCACACCTTACAATTGACAAAAGTACCAAACTATATTCGCCTAGGCCTTGGCCATATTGCTTACAAAATATCAAAAAGCATTTTGACAGTGACCTAGCTTGTACTTTGCACTCCGAAACACGAACTCATTCAGTGTATTCTAATGTTTACTTTTTGGTATAAATTAATAAAACCCAGTACGAATTGAAGTCACTAAACTAATTCTGTAATTTAGCCTTATTCACTGTATTTAAGCTATTGAGAAAGTAAATGTAATCAAAATCCTTTAGATACGAGGTCGCTTTGATATCGGGACGCGTCAATACGGGCACGGCTGGTATTTTAATATGTCAATCTACCTCCATAAAACGGTAGTGGCCTAAATATATAACGATGAAACTTACAATGTCTTACGTGAAATATGATATACCATAAAGCGTTGTGGACATTCAGTATATATAAAGGCAGTGACGATAGTGTGTTATAGTATAGAACTAGAGAAAATAAATAAAAATATCTTATGTGTAAAATGTGTAATGTTGTCTAGCTATATAGGTGATAATAAAGAGTTCCTACCTTGGGTGACTATGTCACTGACAGGTAGCGTATCATCTGTATCCACCCCTACCTCGGGTGGCTATATATGTCACTGACAGGTAGCGTATCATCTGTATCCACCAGGTGTGATCTATAACATACATATGATTAAGATATTAGTAACTCTTGATCTATCACCGCAGGACTAGATACTTCTCTCGGCGAGTCATCCACTCGTTATAGTAGAACATGCATGGCTATCGTGGTTAGTGTTTGTCGCGATCTCGTTCACACATCAGTTAACAAGGCGGGTATAAAGCTCAAGTTTAACATACGTCAACCAATAGAGCTCGTATTCCATACAAAGCTAATCATGTACTTCAATAGTAGCGAGTAGTTCTATGTGATATTGAAACCATATATAAGTACCCTCACACGGACCAGACGCAATATTATTGATTTACAGGAGTAATCATTCATAATTTTATTTAGTTCTTATCACAAATAGAAGGTAACAAACAGGAATAGAATAGAATTACAGGTAATGTACAAAATATTTGAAAAAATGGTCATAGCATACCACACACATACTATGTAGGTACATACATATACACGGTTTGTTTATACAGAAATAAATATACATGCTGTCAATGGTCAGCAATCAATATCGTTTTTGAATAAATTTATAGAATAAACACTATTTAAGTTCGAAACATATAATCATTCATATTTTGGAACGTTTTTATTAATGGAAAGAAATATGCTATAGCGCGTGTATGTATGGCTGAGTGTAAATAGATGGTATGTTGTTGATCCTCAGATTGTTTGGGACGATTCCTGGTTGATCCTCAGGTATATTTATATGTAGTGTGCAGTTGATCCGCACATATACTGTGTTTAGTTGATCCTAAGATAGACTGTGTGCAGTTGATCATAAGATAGACTGTGTGCAGTTGATCCTAAGATAGTCTGTGTGCAGTTGATCTTAAGTTAGAGTGTGCGCAGTTGATCCAAAGATAGTCTGTGTGCAGTTGATCCTAAGTTAGAGTGTGCGCAGTTGATCCTAAGATAGACTGTGCGCAGTTGATCCTAAGATAGACTGTGTGCAGTTGATCCTAAGATAGACTTGTGCAGTTGATCCTAAGATAGTTTGTGTGCAGTTGATCCTAAGTTAGAGTGTGCGCAGTTGATCCTAAGATAGACTGTGTGCAGTTGATCCTAAGATAGACTTGTGCAGTTGATCCTAAGATAGTTTGTGTGCAGTTGATACTAAGTTAGAGTGTGCGCAGTTGATCCTAAGATAGACTGTGCTCAGTTGATACTAAGATAGACTGTGTGCAGTTGATCCTAAGATAGTCTGTGTACAGTTGATCCTAAGATAGACTGTGCGCAGTTGATCCTAAGATAGTCTGTGTGCAGTTGATCCTAAGATGGACTGTGTGCAGTGATCCTAAGATAGTCTGTGTGCAGTTGATCCTAAGATAGACTGTGCGCAGTTGATACTAAGATAGTCTGTGTGCAGTTGATCCTAAGATGGACTGTGTGCAGTTGATCCTAAGATAGTCTGTGTGCAGTTGATCCTGAGATAGAGTGTACGCAGCTGATCCTAAGATGGACTGTGTGCAGTTGATCCTAAGATAGTCTGTGTGCAGTTGATCCTAAGATAGAGCGTGTGCAGTTGATCCTAAGAAAGACTGTATGCAGTTGATCCAAAAAATAACTATGTGCTGTTGATCCCCACATATACTGTGATTAATTGATCCTAATAAAGACTGTGTGCGGTTCATCCTAAGATAGACTGTGTGCGGTTCTTCCTAAGATATACTGTGTGCAGTTGATTAGTTGATAGGCTGTGTGCAGTTGAACCTAAGATAGACTGTGTGCAGTTGATCCTAAGATAGACTGTGTGCAGTTGATCCTAAGATAGACTGTGTGCAGTTGATCCTAAGATAGTCTGTGTGCAGTTGATACTAAGATAGACCGTGTGCTGTTGATCCTCACATATACTGTGATTAATTGATCATAATAAAGACTGTGTTTAGTTGATATTCACATAGACTGTGTTCAGTTGATCCTAATATAGACTGTGTGCTGTTGCTCCTAAGATAAAGGCTGTGTGAAGTTGACCTTCAAATAGACTGCGGTTGATCCTAAGATATGTTGTGTGCGATTGATTATTTGATAGGCTTTGTGCGGTTGATCCAAAGATACGTTGTGTGCGGTTGATTCCAAGATATGCTGTGTGCGGTTGATCCTAAGATATGCTGTGTGCAGTTGATTATTTGATATGCTGTGTGCGGTTGATCCAAAGATATGCTGTGTGCGGTTGACTCCAAGATATGCTGTGTGCGGTTGATCCTAAGATATGCTGTGTGCAGTTGATTATTTGATATGCTGTGTGCGGTTGATCCAAAGATATGCTGTGTGCGGTTGACTCCAAGATATGCTGTGTGCGGTTGATCCTAAGATATGCTGTGTGCAGTTGATTATTTGATATGCTGTGTGCGGTTGATCCAAAGATATGCTGTGTGCGGTTGACTCCAAGATATGCTGTGTGCGGTTGATCCTAAGATATGCTGTGTGCAGTTGATTATTTGATATGCTGTGTGCGGTTGATCCAAAGATATGCTGTGTGCGGTTGACTCCAAGATATGCTGTGTGCGGTTGATCCTAAGATAGGCTGTGTGCAGTTGATTATTTGATAGGTTGTGTGCGGTTGTTCCTAAGATATGTTGTGTGCGGTTGATTATTTGATAGGCTGTGTGCGGTTGATCCTAAGATATGCTGTGCGGTTAACCGATCCTTTGATAGATCGTGCAGTGGATCCTCAGGTAGACGTTTTTTAGTTTGTCCTCTGACTTACATGTATACGTATATATTGACACATCATGCATAACTGTAAAAATATTGCATGCACACACTGTGTAGAAATATGACACAAAACACATTAAGAGTGCAGTGTACACGTAACTACTAGGTAGAATTACACATAATGCATTGTGGATTGAAATGATAATCCATGGGATATAACTGAGCAATCGTGAATTAGTCTTCTCCTTGTGTAAACATGGACTTTGAGGTTTTTTATCTCGACGGTTTTACGTCAGCTTTTAGGGTCTTTCGGCCTTTCAACAGACGCGTTGTTTATACATGGGCCCTCCCCTGTAGAATCCCCTGTAGCTATAGGACTGACCGATTGTTTTTGTTGTTGTTTGATTGACTGATTGACTAGTTTCCCCTGTAGCTATAGGACTGACCGATTGTTTTTTTTGGTGTTTGATTGACCGATTGACTAGATTCCCCTATAGCTATAGGACTGACCGATTGTTCTTGTTGTTGTTTGATTGACTGATTGACTAGATTACCCTATAGCTATAGGACTGACCGATTATATTTGTTGTTGTTTGATTGACTGATTGACTAGATTACCCTATAGCTATAGGACTGACCGATTATATTTGTTGTTGTTTGATTGACTGATTGTCTAGATTCCCCTATAGCTATAGGACTGACCTATTGTTTTTGTGGTTGTTTGATTGACTGATTGACTAGATTCCCCTGTAGATTTAGGACTGACCGATTGTTTTTGTTGTTGTATGATTGACTGATTGACTAGATTCCCCTGTAGCTATAGGACTAACCGATTGTTTTTGTTGTTGTTTGATTGACTGATTGTCTAGATTCCCCTATAGCTATAGGACTGACCGATTGTTCTTGTTGTTGTTTGATTGACTGATTGACTAGATTCCCCTATAGCTATAGGACTGACCTTTTGTTTTTGTTGTTGTTTGATTGACTGATTGGCTAGATTCCCCTATAGCTATAGGACTGACCTTTTGTTTTTGTTGTTGTTTGATTGACTGATTGGCTAGATTCCCCTATAGCTATAGGACTGACAGATTATATTTGTTGTTGTTTGATTGACTGATTGTCTAGATTCCCCTATAGCTATAGGACTGACCTTTTGTTTTTGTTGTTGTTTGATTGACTGATTGGCTAGATTCCCCTATAGCTATAGGACTGACCGATTGTTCTTGTTGTTGTTTGATTGACTGATTGACTAGATTCCCCTATAGCTATAGGACTGACCGATTATATTTGTTGTTGTTTGATTGACTGATTGTCTTTTCCTAGTGTTAACTTTCTTATTAGTGTTCGAATGTTTTCCCCACAAATCAGATTTAAATTAAGGCTCTAATAATGGACGATTTCATCGAAGAACTTATATTGACACTGAAACTCATTTTACGTCTAAAACCGATTGATAATCTTGAGGCTGGTTATGACTGGACCGTCAGATCACGATAGCTTTGCCTTTTTGTAGGTATTATGGCCAACACCAGCGGTAAAAATCCATGTTACAATTTATCTGCTAAGGCTGCTTTTGGTTTGGTTTGTTTGTGTTTTACGTCCTATTAACATCTATGGTCACTTAGGGACGTGCCAGGTTTTGGTGGTGGAGGAAAGCAACAATTCTCGGAGAAAAACCACCGACCAACGGCCAGCACATAATGTACCTGCCAACTGCCCCACGTAGGCCCCACCATTTTGTATACTCATTTGGAAATATAACTTCACTTGAAATCTTGAAGTGTCATTTACAAACATTTGAGGTCCCTTGTGCATAGTTTTTATTCGAAATAAGTAACGCATTTTTTATAATACAAACTAATCTGCTCTTAACTTCAAAAAAGATTTCCTGAGTTAAGTATACGTCGTATTTCACAGCAGAGTACGTATTTTGACATTCATCTGATTTATTTGTATTTACTGCTTAGAACTTATGCAGGGACAAGGCTTTTTGTCCCTAGGGTTCATCGCCCTCCTTAAATAAGATCCATGAAACTCTTTATAAGTTTCAGCCATTTGTAGAATATATTGGTGTTTTATAGCCATAAATTTAAAGACAAAAAATAATTCAATTCTTTTCATTTTGTTGGCCAAAAAAGATCGACCTTGTATGACGGTACAGGTGATTGCCCAGCATCTCATGGATGGTCCAGGACTAAAATGTGGCTACCAAGCCGCCGAGGTAATATCACTGGGTAAGGTTGCTAATGTTATTTTTTGCAGAAAATTATTAATCAATTATTGGAATAGAACAGACGTACATTTTGTACCTATACAGACAAAGTTCAACTAGACTATAATGAATACTGATAACCTTTCATCAAGATTTCCACGAGTGGAATAGAAAGAATGGACGTACTTATACAGACAGGATTCAATGAGACCAAACTGATAACCTTTCATCAAGGTTTCCTGACCCAGTGGTGGAGGGCTAGTGGTATAGAACCACTGCCACACCGCGGCCTCCTCATTGATTCATTTCACATGGAAATTACATTATCGAATAATGATGGATATCGATGATTGGGCTGTCATCCCTTGAGGGGACTATAAATACCAGCGGACAACTCTTGGCAATCGATCTGGTTCAAAATCTAGTCACCTTACTTCAAAAGTCAAAATTAATTATGCGTTTGTTTGTATGTTGTTCAATGTTAACATTGAGGAAGAGAGTACGGACTCATTGGTGGACAGGTCAGAGACATATACGTCTCTGGAAAGATGTACACTGGTATTGACAAAGTGGTGTTACAATATACCAGTCCGATTGCCATGGTTTGGTTTGTTTGTAATTTACGTCATATTAATAGTTGTGGTCATTCAAGGACGACACAGGTTTCTGTGGTGGAGACAACCGGAGTTAAAGAAAAACCCTCGACCTCCGACTTGTACCTGGCGGCTGCCCCACGTAGGCCTCGATCCCGCGACCCATTGGTGGAGGGTACATTGTAGTGATCGTAGATGGTCAGACACTCTATCTTCTCGGACACTTTTTATGATCTTACAAATCCTACACTTATTTTCCCTGTCACGACAAAATGTAATTGCAAATAAAAGATGCATGTATAATTCAAATAATCAAGGAGATATCTAATAAACTGAGATATCTGTATTAGGTAATAAGATATCTAATAAACTTAGATATCTTTATTAGTTAATGAGATATCATGTAAACTGAGATATCTTTATTAGTTAATGAGAGATCATATAAACTGAGATAGCTTTATTAGTTAATGAGATATCATATAAACTGAGATAGCTGTATTAGTTAATGAGAGATCATATAAACTGAGAAATCTTTATCAGTTAATGAGAGATCATGTAAACTATACAGATACATTCTTTTTAATATTATATATTATGACCTTTAGGTCGCCTAAGTGTATTTATATGAGATATATTACATTTAGAAATATCACAATTCATTTAAGGAGGCTCCACAGTTTCGAAATTAACAAGCAAAATTTTGCGGAAGTACGTCACGAAAATGGACACTGATGACTATATATATGTGTGGAGCCACCTTAAGATATATTTCATAAAGTTTATGATATTCATATAACATTTAAAGATATTTCTATATTATTCAAAGACATCTTTCGAAACTTATATCAAATCTCTTTAAATCTATCAGAGATATTTTAAGTTTTCAAATGTAGTGATGTGTTTCAATAGGTTAAAGATAAATCGAAAACTGTTTTAAAAAAGATATGTCTATTTCATGTAAAAATCTCTTCATTTTATTTAAAGATGCCTCTATTTCGAAAATAAATGAGGTAACCAAAATATTCACGATTTACAGCAACAGTCATAAATGCATTCTTGGAAAAACTGTCTATATTAAAACTAGTACAGCTTTTAAGTTCAATAAATGTTTATTGATTAAATATGTTAAATAAATATGTATACGACACTACAAAATTTAGAAAATCTTAGATGTAAACCATTCTCTGCTACACTTTGCTCAAAGCTTCATTCAAGTTCGGTTAACAACTTCTGGACAAAAGAACAAAGACAGGCGTGTTACGGCACAATTTCTCACCCGGGTCGTGTTGGGGTGAGAAATCGTGCCGTAACACAAGCGTACTTACTCACGCACGTCATCATGATCACATAATGGTCAATATCATCATCATCATCAACATACGGAAACTCATAGGCACCGTCCTCCACAAGGAGAGGTCCATTCTCACCCTGGTAAACCCAGATAGAGAGGTCCATTCTCACCCCGGTACACCCAGACAGAGAGGCCCATTATCATCCCGGTACACCCAGACAGAGAGGTCCATTATCATCCCGGTACACCCTGACAGAGAGGTCCATTCTCACCCCGGTACACCCAGAAAGAGAGGTCCATTATCATCCCGGTACACCCAGACAGAGAGGTCCATTCTCATCCCGGTACACCCAGACAGAGAGGTCCATTCTCACCCCGGTACACCCTAACAGAGAGGTCCATTCTCACCCCGGTAAACCCAGATAGAGAGGTCCATTATCATCCCAGTACACCCAGACAGAGAGGTCCATTTTCACCCTGGTAAACCCAGATAGAGAGGTCCATTCTAACCCTGGTAAACCCAGATAGAGAGGTCCATTCTCACCCCGGTACACCCAGACAGAGAGGTCCATTCTCACCCCGGTACACCCAGACAGAGAGGTCCATTCTCACCCCGGTACACCCAGACAGAGAGGTCCATTATCATCCCGGTACACCCAGACAGAGAGGTCCATTATCATCCCGGTACACCCAGACAGAGCTTATATACTTGTATTCGTGTACACGACTGAGCTGTAAAGCTCAATGAAATAAAATGGTTTGAATTTGATCCTGATTTGATATCTGGTTTATATTACAGTCAAACACAATAAGTCATGTAAACATTGATCCCAAAGGTTGCGAGAGATCCCTTTATTTGAAAATCACACAGAGATAGTGGTCACACAGAGATAGTGATCACACAGAGATAGTGGTCACACAGAGATAGGTTTTTTTTAACGCCATACTTGTTGACCTAATGTGCAATTACTGATATTATTGATCGATTACGTGCACGTGCAATCCTTCACGTCATTAGTTACATGGTAAACATGACGCACTAAAAACTGGAGGATCATAAGATAATCAATGATAATGTAATATATTTTGACGAGGTATATGTAGTCCAGAAACGTATTTACTAGGTAAATACACCGAGTGTCAAACGCCTCTGTCAACCAGTTGGCCCATTCATGTTACTATAACACATCAACGTGTAATTTCTCTTAAATCCGAGTTTTACATAGTTATTTGGTTGGGGAAATAAAAACTAACACTAAATGTCGGACTTCTGTAGGAAAAAAAGGCGATCATTAAAGAATGGTTTGGACGTTGTTTGTTCTCTACATTGTACAATAAGTTTCTTTTCTCAATCAACGCAAATCTTTAGATTTCCAATCTTCAACACTTTTGTAAAACAAAGATTTGATTTTATGTTTTAAGTGAGAAAAAAACTATGACAGAAATCTCTATTTGATAAAGATGTAACTGTACTCCTATTTTTGATAAATAGGTCAATAAACAAATGGTTAAACAGATATTTGTGGTATACAGTTATACATTTATAACTATATAACTCGGTTAACCATTTACAGTTATGTGTTTATAACTATGTGTAACTCGATTAATTGTATACAGTTATGTGTGTATAACTATATAACTCGGTTAACCGTTTACTGTTATGTGTTTATAACCATGTATAACTCGGTTAACCGTTTACAGTTATGTGTTAATAACCATGTATAATTCGGTTTATTGTTTATAATTATGTGATTATAACTACATAACTTGGTTAACTGTATACAGTTATGTGTTTAAAACTATATAGCTCGGTTAACTGTTTACAGTTATGTGATTATAACTTACATAAATCGGTTAACTCTATACAGTTATGCCTCTATAACTATATAAATCGGTTAACTGTATACAGTTCTGTGTCTATAACTATATAGCTCGGTTAACTGTTTACAGTTATGTGATAATAACTACATAACTCGGTTAACTGTTTACAGCTATTGGATTTAAACTAGTATATTACTCGGTAACGTATGCATTCATATCTATATAGCACGGTTAACTGTTTACAGTTATGTGTTTATAACTACATAACTCGGTTAACTGTTTACAGTTATGTGTTTATATCTACATAACTCGGTTAGCTGTATACAGTTATTGGACTATAACTGTATAACTCGGTCAACTGTTTACAGTTATTGGATTATAACCGTATAACTCGGTTAACTGTTTACAGCTATTGGATTATAACTAGTATATTACTCGGTAAACGTATGTGTGTATAACTATATAGCTCTGTTAACTGTTTACAGCTATTGGATTTAAACTAGTATATTACTCGGTAAACGGATGTGTATATAACTATATAGCTCGGATAACTGTATACAGTTATGTGTCTATTACTATATTGCTCGGTTAACTGTTTACAGCTATTGGATTATAATTAGTATATTACTCGGTAAACGGATGTGTATATAACTATATAGCTCGGTTAATTGTATACAGTTATGTGTTTATAACTACATACCTCGGTTAACTGTATACAGTTATGCCTCTATAACTATATAAATCGGTTAACTGTATACAGTTATGTGTCTATAACTATATAGCTCGGTTAACTGTTTACAGTTATGTGATTATAACTTACATAAATCGGTTAACTGTTTACAGCTATTGGATTTAAACTAGTATATTACTCGGTAACGTATGCATTCATATCTATATAGCACGGTTAACTGTTTACAGTTATTGAATTATAACTGTATAACTCGGTTAACTGTTTACAGCTATTGGATTATAACTAGTATATTACTCGGTAAACGTATGTGTATATAACTATAAAGCTCGGTTAACTGTATACAGTTATGTGTTTATAACTACATAACTCGGTTAACTGTATACAGTTATGTGTTTATATCTACATAACTCGGTTAGCTGTATACAGTTATTGGACTATAACTGTATAACTCGGTCAACTGTTTACAGCTATTGGATTATAACTAGTATATTACTCGGTAAACGTATGTGTATATAACTATAAAGCTCGGTTAACTGTATACAGTTATGGGATTAAAACTAGTATATTACTCGGTAAACGTATGCATATATATCTATATAGCTCGGTTAACTGTGTAGAGTTATGTGTTTATAACTACATAACTCGGTTAACTGTTTATAGTTATGTGTTTATAACTACATACCTCGGTTAACTGTATACAGTTATGTGTGTATAACTATATAGCTCGGTTAACTGTTTAAAGCTATGGGATTATAACTAGTATGTTACTCGGTAAACGTATGCATATATATCTATATAGCTCGGTTAACTGTATACAGTTATGTGTTTATAACTATATAGCTCGGTTAACTGTTTACAGCTATGGGATTAAAACTAGAATATTACTCGGTAAACGTATGCATATATATCTATATAGCTCTGTTAACTGTATACAGTTATGTGTTTATAACCATGTATAACTCGGTTAACTGTTTATAATTATGTGTCTATAACTATATAACTCGGTTAACTGTATACAGTGATGTGTGTATAACTATATAGCTCGGTTAACTGTTTAAAGCTATGGGATTATAACTAGTATGTTAATCGGTAAACGTATGCATATATATCTATATAGCTCTGTTAACTGTATACAGTTATGTGTTTATAACTACATAACTCGGTTAACTCTATACAGTTATGTGTGTATAACTATATAGCTCGGTTAACCGTTTACAGCTGTGGGATTATAACTAGTATATTACTCGGTAAAGGTATGCATATATATCTATATAGCTCGGTTAACTGTGTAGAGTTATGTGTTTATAACTACATAACTCGGTTAACTCTATACAGTGATGTGTGTATAACTATATAGCTCGGTTAACTGTTTAAAGCTATGGGATTATAACTAGTATGTTAATCGGTAAACGTATGCATATATATCTATATAGCTCGGTTAACTGTGTATAGTTATGTGTTTATAACTACATAACTCGGTTAACTCTATACAGTTATGTGTGTATAACTATATAGCTCGGTTAACTGTTTAAAGCTATGGGATTATAACTAGTATGTTAATCGGTAAACGTATGCATATATATCTATATAGCTCGGTTAACTGTTTACAGTTATTGGATTATAACTGGATAACTCGGTTAACTGTTTACAGCTATTGGATTATTACTAGTATATTACTCGGTAAACGTATGTGTATATAGCTATATAGTTCGGTTAACGGTATACAGTTATGTGTTTATAACCATGTATAACTCGGTTAACTGTTTATAATTATGTGTTTATAACTATATAACTCGGTTAACTGTATACAGTTATGTGTGTATAACTATATAGCTCGGTTAACTGTTTACAGCTATGGGATTATAACTAGTATACTACTCGGTAAACGTATGTGTGTATAACTATATAACTCGGTTAACTGTTTATAGTTATGTGTTTATAACTACATAACACGGTTACCTGTTTACAGTTATGTGTGTATAACTTCATAACTCGGTTAACTGTTTAGAGCTATGGGATTATAGCTACATAACTCGGTTAACTGTATACAGTTATGTGTGTATAACTATATAGCTCGGTTAACTGTATACAGTTATTTGTTTATAACTACATAACTCTGTTAACTGTTTACAGCTATGGGATTATAGCTACATAACTCGGTTAACTGTATACAGTTATGTGTATATAACTATATAGCTCGGTTAACTGTTTACAGCTATGGGATTATAACTACATAGCTCGGTTAACTGTTTACAGCTATTGCATTATAACTAGTATATTACTCGGTAAACGTATGTGTATATAACTATATAGCTCGGTTAACTGTTTACAGTTATGGGATTATAATTAGTATAACTCGGTAAACTGAAGTACGGGTTACAATTTGTGTGCGGTGAAGTGTTCCATAAAACAGAAATACAGCTTCCTACCTTCTTTTGTTGCACTTCGAGAGTTTGGTCGATAATACGTGTTTATAGATTTATTCCCGTTAAACCCAACCATTTGTACCTTTTATCTGTTTCTAAACCGTCGACTACCCTTTAGTGAAAAATAATCGGCTTTAATATAAAGATTTCGACATGATTTCGACAAGGAATACAGCATTCTCATGTCTATTCTGAAAACCAACTAATACAATACATTAACAACTGAGACTTATGTTCAACATCACAGTGACATGGACAATCATGATAATAATCAAGGATATTACAAGGAAGCGTGCTACTGTTTTAATATATTCAAAAGAGTTTGACAAGGTAATTGATTCGAAAAAACTAGAATCACTACTTTTCATATATATATTTGGTAAATATGGTGTTGACGAGTGATAATGAAGAATTTAATTCGAGTCATTTCAAATCGAATTTATGAAACTGAAAAATGTATTAACAGGTAAAACACCTCATTACAAATTATATTTAGAAACATGTTTTGAAATGCTACATCCAGACATCATAGATATAAACTAATACTTATGAGTAAAATACTGAATCGACCTCCATACCTCTATGGAGTTGTAAACGCTATATATGGCACATTCTCCGTCCGAATGAACACAGTACATTTCTCTTAAATCCGAGTTTTACATAGTTATTTGGTTGGGGAAATAAAAACTAAAACTAAATGTCGGACTTCTGTGGGAAGAAAAGGCGATCATTAAAGAATGGTTTGGACGTTGTTTTGTTCTCTACATTGTACAATAAGTTCTTTTTCCCAATCAACGTAAATCTTTAGATATCCAATCATCAACACTTTTGTAAAACAAAGATTTTATTTTATGTCTTTAGTGAGAAAAAACTATGACAGAAATCTCCATTTGATAAAGATGTAACTGTACTCCTATTTTTGATAAATAGGTCAATAAACAAATGGTTAAAACAGATATTTGTGGTATACAGTTATGTATTTATAACTATATAACTCGGTTAACCGTTTACAGTTATGTGTTTATAACCATGTATAACTCGGTTAACTGTTTACAGTGATGTGTTTATAACTATGTATAACTCGGTTAATTGTATACAGTTATGTGTGTATAACTATATAACTCGGTTAACCGTTTACAGTTATGTGTTTATAACCATGTATAACTCGGTTAACTGTTAACAGTGATGTGTTAATAACTATGTATAACTCGGTTAACCGTTTACAGTTATGTGTTTATAACCATGTATAACTCGGTTAACGTATGTGTATATAACTATATAGCTCGGTTAACTGTTTACAGCTATGGGATTATAACTACATAACTCGGTTAACTGTATACAGTTATGTGTGTATAACTATATAGCTCGGTTAACTGTATACAGTTATTTGTTTATAACTACATAACTCTGTTAACTGTTTACAGCTATGGGATTATAACTACATAGCTCGGTTAACTGTTTACAGCTATTGCATTATAACTAGTATATTACTCGGTAAACGTATGTGTATATAACTATATAGCTCGGTTAACTGTTTACAGTTATGGGATTATAATTAGTATAACTCGGTAAACTGAAGTACGGGTTACAATTTGTGTGCGGTGAAGTGTTCCATAAAACAGAAATACAGCTTCCTACCTTCTTTTGTTGCACTTCGAGAGTTTGGTCGATAATACGTGTTTATAGATTTATTCCCGTTAAACCCAACCATTTGTACCTTTTATCTGTTTCTAAACCGTCGACTACCCTTTAGTGAAAAATAATCGGCTTTAATATAAAGATTTCGACATGATTTCGACAAGGAATACAGCATTCTCATGTCTATTCTGAAAACCAACTAATACAATACATTAACAACTGAGACTTATGTTCAACATCACAGTGACATGGACAATCATGATAATAATCAAGGATATTACAAGGAAGCGTGCTACTGTTTTAATATATTCAAAAGAGTTTGACAAGGTAATTGATTCGAAAAAACTAGAATCACTACTTTTCATATATATATTTGGTAAATATGGTGTTGACGAGTGATAATGAAGAATTTAATTCGAGTCATTTCAAATCGAATTTATGAAACTGAAAAATGTATTAACAGGTAAAACACCTCATTACAAATTATATTTAGAAACATGTTTTGAAATGCTACATCCAGACATCATAGATATAAACTAATACTTATGAGTAAAATACTGAATCGACCTCCATACCTCTATGGAGTTGTAAACGCTATATATGGCACATTCTCCGTCCGAATGAACACAGTACATTTCTCTTAAATCCGAGTTTTACATAGTTATTTGGTTGGGGAAATAAAAACTAAAACTAAATGTCGGACTTCTGTGGGAAGAAAAGGCGATCATTAAAGAATGGTTTGGACGTTGTTTTGTTCTCTACATTGTACAATAAGTTCTTTTTCCCAATCAACGTAAATCTTTAGATATCCAATCATCAACACTTTTGTAAAACAAAGATTTTATTTTATGTCTTTAGTGAGAAAAAACTATGACAGAAATCTCCATTTGATAAAGATGTAACTGTACTCCTATTTTTGATAAATAGGTCAATAAACAAATGGTTAAAACAGATATTTGTGGTATACAGTTATGTATTTATAACTATATAACTCGGTTAACCGTTTACAGTTATGTGTTTATAACCATGTATAACTCGGTTAACTGTTTACAGTGATGTGTTTATAACTATGTATAACTCGGTTAATTGTATACAGTTATGTGTGTATAACTATATAACTCGGTTAACCGTTTACAGTTATGTGTTTATAACCATGTATAACTCGGTTAACTGTTAACAGTGATGT
Source organism: Mizuhopecten yessoensis (assembly GCF_002113885.1). NCBI lineage: Eukaryota > Metazoa > Mollusca > Bivalvia > Pectinida > Pectinidae > Mizuhopecten > Mizuhopecten yessoensis. The sequence goes on from NW_018408920.1 coordinate 601,822, forward strand.
GTTAATAACTATGTATAACTCGGTTAACCGTTTACAGTTATGTGTTTATAACCATGTATAACTCGGTTAACGTATGTGTATATAACTATATAGCTCGGTTAACTGTTTACAGCTATGGGATTATAACTACATAACTCGGTTAACTGTATACAGTTATGTGTGTATAACTATATAGCTCGGTTAACTGTATACAGTTATTTGTTTATAACTACATAACTCTGTTAACTGTTTACAGCTATGGGATTATAACTACATAGCTCGGTTAACTGTTTACAGCTATTGCATTATAACTAGTATATTACTCGGTAAACGTATGTGTATATAACTATATAGCTCGGTTAACTGTTTACAGTTATGGGATTATAATTAGTATAACTCGGTAAACTGAAGTACGGGTTACAATTTGTGTGCGGTGAAGTGTTCCATAAAACAGAAATACAGCTTCCTACCTTCTTTTGTTGCACTTCGAGAGTTTGGTCGATAATACGTGTTTATAGATTTATTCCCGTTAAACCCAACCATTTGTACCTTTTATCTGTTTCTAAACCGTCGACTACCCTTTAGTGAAAAATAATCGGCTTTAATATAAAGATTTCGACATGATTTCGACAAGGAATACAGCATTCTCATGTCTATTCTGAAAACCAACTAATACAATACATTAACAACTGAGACTTATGTTCAACATCACAGTGACATGGACAATCATGATAATAATCAAGGATATTACAAGGAAGCGTGCTACTGTTTTAATATATTCAAAAGAGTTTGACAAGGTAATTGATTCGAAAAAACTAGAATCACTACTTTTCATATATATATTTGGTAAATATGGTGTTGACGAGTGATAATGAAGAATTTAATTCGAGTCATTTCAAATCGAATTTATGAAACTGAAAAATGTATTAACAGGTAAAACACCTCATTACAAATTATATTTAGAAACATGTTTTGAAATGCTACATCCAGACATCATAGATATAAACTAATACTTATGAGTAAAATACTGAATCGACCTCCATACCTCTATGGAGTTGTAAACGCTATATATGGCACATTCTCCGTCCGAATGAACACAGTACATTTCTCTTAAATCCGAGTTTTACATAGTTATTTGGTTGGGGAAATAAAAACTAAAACTAAATGTCGGACTTCTGTGGGAAGAAAAGGCGATCATTAAAGAATGGTTTGGACGTTGTTTTGTTCTCTACATTGTACAATAAGTTCTTTTTCCCAATCAACGTAAATCTTTAGATATCCAATCATCAACACTTTTGTAAAACAAAGATTTTATTTTATGTCTTTAGTGAGAAAAAACTATGACAGAAATCTCCATTTGATAAAGATGTAACTGTACTCCTATTTTTGATAAATAGGTCAATAAACAAATGGTTAAAACAGATATTTGTGGTATACAGTTATGTATTTATAACTATATAACTCGGTTAACCGTTTACAGTTATGTGTTTATAACCATGTATAACTCGGTTAACTGTTTACAGTGATGTGTTTATAACTATGTATAACTCGGTCAATTGTATACAGTTATGTGTGTATAACTATATAACTCGGTTAACCGTTTACAGTTATGTGTTTATAACTATGTATAACTCGGTTAACCGTTTACAGTTATGTGTTTATAACTATGTATAACTCGGTTAATTGTTTATAGTTATGTGATTATAACTACATAACTCGGTTAACTTATACAGTTATGTGTTTATAACTATATAGCTCGGTTAACTGTTTACAGTTATGTGATAAAAACTACATAACTCGGTTAACTGTTTACAGTTATGTGATTATAACTAACATAAATCGGTTAACTCTATACAGTTATGTCTCTATAACTATATAAATCGGTTAACTGTATGCAGTTATGTGTCTATAACTATATAGCTCGGTTAACTGTTTACAGTGATGTGCTAATAACTACATAACTCGGTTAACTGTTTACAGCTATTGGATTAAAACTAGTATATTACTCGGTAAACGTATGCATATATATCTATATATCTCGGTTAGCTGTTTACAGTTATTGAATTATAACTGTATAACTTGGTTAACTGTTTACAGCTATTGGATCATAACTAGTATATTACTCGGTAAACGTATGTGTATATAACTATATAGCTCGGTTAACTGTATACCGTTATGTGTTTATAATTACATAGCTCGGTTAACTGTATACAGTAATGAGTTTATAACTACATAACTCGGTTAACTGTATACAGTTATGCGTGTATAACTATATAGCTCGGTTAACTGTATACCGTTATGGGGTTATAATTACATAGCTCGGTTAACTGTATACAGTAATGAGTTTAACTACATAACTCGGTTAACTGTATACAGTTACGTGTGTATAACTATATAGCTCGGTTAACTGTATACCGTTATGTGTTTATAATTACATAGATCGGTTAACTGTATACAGTAATGAGTTTAACTACATAACTCGGTTAACTGTATACAGTTATGCGTGTATAACTATATAGCTCGGTTAACTGTATACCGTTATGTGTATATAATTACATAGCTCGGTTAACTGTATACAGTAATGAGTTTATAACTACATAACTCGGTTAACTGTGTACAGTTATGTGTGTATAACTATATAGCTCGGTTGACTGTTTACAGCTATGGGATTATAACTAGTATATTACTCGGTAAACGTATGTGTATATAACTATATAGCTCGGTTAACTGTTTACAGTTATGTGATAAAAACTACATAACTCGGTTAACTGTTTACAGTTATTGGATTATAACCGTATAACTCGGTTAACTGTATACAGCTATTGGATTATAACTAATATAATACTCGGTAAACGTATGTGTATATAACTATATAGCTCGGTTAACTGTATACCGTTATGTGTTTATAATTACATAGATCGGTTAACTGTATACAGTAATGAGTTTAACTACATAACTCGGTTAACTGTATACAGTTATGTGTGAATAACTATATAGCTCGGTTAACTGTTTACTGCTATGGGATTAAAACTAGTATATTACTCGGTAAACGAATGCATATATATCTATATAGCTCGGTTAACTGTGTATAGTTATGTATTTATAACTACATAACTCGGTTAACTGTATACAGTTATGCGTGTATAACTATATAGCTCGGTTAACTGTATACAGTAATGAGCTTATAACTACATAACTCGGTTAACTGTATACAGTTATGCGTGTATAACTATATAGCTCGGTTAACTGTATACCGTTATGTGTATATAATTACATAGCTCGGTTAACTGTATACAGTAATGAGCTTATAACTACATAACTCGGTTAACTGTATACAGTTACGTGTGTATAACTATATAGCTCGGTTAACTGTATACCGTTATGTGTTTATAATTACATAGATCGGTTAACTGTATACAGTAATGAGTTTAACTACATAACTCGGTTAACTGTATACAGTTATGGGTGTATAACTACATAACTCGGTTAACTGTTTACAGTTATTGGATTATAACCGTATAACTCGGTTAACTGTATACAGCTATTGGATTATAACTAATATAATACTCGGTAAACGTATGTGTATATAACTATATAGCTCGGTTAACTGTATACCGTTATGTGTTTATAATTACATAGCTCGGTTAACGGTATACAGTAATGAGTTTATGTGTTTATAACCATGTATAACTCGGTTAACTGTTTATAGTTATGTGTTTATAACTATATAACTCGGTTAACTGTATACAGTTATGTGTGTATAACTATATAACTCGGTTAACTGTTTACAGCTTTGGGATTATAACTAGTATACTACTCGGTAAACGTATGCATATATATCTATATAACTCGGTTAACTGTTTATAGTTATGTGTTTATAACTACATAACTCGGTTAACTGTTTACAGTTATGTGTGTATAACTTCATAACTCGGTTAACTGTTTACAGCTATGGGATTATAACTACATAACTCGGTTAACTGTATACAGTTATGTGTGTATAACTATATAGCTCGGTTAACTGTATACAGTTATTTGTTTATAACTACATAACTCTGTTAACTGTTTACAGCTATGGGATTATAACTACATAGCTCGGTTAACTGTTTACAGCTATTGCATTATAACTAGTATATTACTCGGTAAACGTATGTGTATATAACTATATAGCTCGGTTAACTGTTTACAGTTATGGGATTATAATTAGTATAACTCGGTAAACTGAAGTACGGGTTACAATTTGTGTGCGGTGAAGTGTTCCATAAAACAGAAATACAGCTTCCTACCTTCTTTTGTTGCACTTCGAGAGTTTGGTCGATAATACGTGTTTATAGATTTATTCCCGTTAAACCCAACCATTTGTACCTTTTATCTGTTTCTAAACCGTCGACTACCCTTTAGTGAAAAATAATCGGCTTTAATATAAAGATTTCGACATGATTTCGACAAGGAATACAGCATTCTCATGTCTATTCTGAAAACCAACTAATACAATACATTAACAACTGAGACTTATGTTCAACATCACAGTGACATGGACAATCATGATAATAATCAAGGATATTACAAGGAAGCGTGCTACTGTTTTAATATATTCAAAAGAGTTTGACAAGGTAATTGATTCGAAAAAACTAGAATCACTACTTTTCATATATATATTTGGTAAATATGGTGTTGACGAGTGATAATGAAGAATTTAATTCGAGTCATTTCAAATCGAATTTATGAAACTGAAAAATGTATTAACAGGTAAAACACCTCATTACAAATTATATTTAGAAACATGTTTTGAAATGCTACATCCAGACATCATAGATATAAACTAATACTTATGAGTAAAATACTGAATCGACCTCCATACCTCTATGGAGTTGTAAACGCTATATATGGCACATTCTCCGTCCGAATGAACACAGTACATTCTTCAATGCTTCAATAGATATGTAGGCCGCTGGCCACCACCAAGACTAGTACATTGTGTCGGTCTTATACCTTTAGGTACCGTAATCAGATAAGGGTTTAACGTACAGCTTTATATAGAGCGGGACCATTCATGATGAGTCCCTTCGTTAAATGCTAGACTGTACAAATTTACCCATTGTGTTTCATTGTTGAAATTTGTTTAAAGGCGCCTGGTTATCGACAGAGACGGATAAAATACAGTAGGTCTAGATCTCTGACTTCGACATCTAAGTATTTCCGCCGTTATTTACATGAACACTAAGAATAATATGCACCAACAAAACGCAAAACGTTGATTAAGATTCAAAGCAAGAGATAGAGAAGTACACAAGCGTTCTGTTGGTATATATCTTAGTGTTTTAAAAATTAGAAAGTGTTTGTAATATTGAAACTTGATGATAGTTGGTAAGGTGATATAGCGAGAGGGTCTAGCTTGTCCTTCGGACAGGTAAGCCCTTATCTCCCTCTCTACTCACCTGTCCACACGTGTCCGGACTGATAAACCACCGTGTCCGATATATACTGTCCCTGAGGTTAACTACCTGTCGTCCATGTACACTCTCTGTCAGCGGAGTACCCACGGGTATATATATATAGTAACAGAACGGTGTGCCGGGTAGCTCGCAAGTCATGTGACTATCGATCGGGAACGTGAACAAATCAACCCGGCCACGTGGACCTGGTAAAGGCACCTCATTGTAATATTTACTAGTCTTCCAACTTTGACCGCTACATACAAATAATCTAGTAAGTGACATCGAATCATTCTTATAGTACAATATAGACATGTAATGCATATCTTGCGATATAACTTAAACAAGATGACTAAGTTGTGGGTAAAATGTACCTACATACTGGGCCTACTATTTATATAGGAACCTGTACATGTGTTCACATGACCGCTAAACCCTGAACAAAACACGGTGGAAACCTGCTACGGACGTCCCGCTCTAATGAACCTCATTTATTAATGTGATTTTTTAGTAATGTTTTCTTTTGGAATATGTAGCACATGTTGTTGTTTTTTTAGGTCACCCGAGCTTTGCTCAAGTGACCTATTCTAATTGCTTTCCGTCCGTCGTCGTCCGTCGTCCGTAAACTTTTTACATTTTCAACTTCTTCTCAAGAACCAGTGGATGGATTTTTTTCAAACTTGGTCAGAATCCTTCTTGGTAGATGAGACTACAAAATTGTAAAATTGGGATTCCTAACCCCAACCCCTTGGGCCAGGGCGGGGCCCAAAAGAGAAAATTAACCAATATTTCAAAAAACTTCTTCTCCAGACTCAGAGGTACTACATTCATTTTCTCTGCATGGAAAGAAAGATCATCAGGGGCTTTAGTTAAATTGTAAATTTCAGGACCCCTAGCTATCCGTTCTCCCTTGGGAAGGGGGTAAAGTTTATTATAGTTTATATAGGGAAATAACACGTTTGGGTATATTTTGACAACTTTCTGTAGGAAATTATTTCTACTTGGTGAGAATTATCCTTAGAAGAAGATGGTTTCAAATTGTAAAATTGAGATTCCTACCCCAACCCCATGGGGCCAGGGCTGGGTCCCAAAGGGAAAATTCACAAATATTTCAAAAATCTTCTTCTCCAGACTCAAAGGTAGTGGTACTACAGTTATTTTCTCTGCATGGAAAGAAAGATCATCAGAGGCTTTACTTAAATTGTAAATTTCAGGACCCCCGAGCTATCCGTTTTCCATTGGGGAGGGGGTAAAGTTTACAATAGTTTATAAAGGGAAATAACACTTTTGGGTATATTTTATCCATTTTCAGCAGAAAATTACTCAAACTTAGTCAGAGTCATCTTTGGTGAATGAGGGTATAACATTGTAAAATTGGGATTCCTGCCCCATCCCAAGGGGCTAGGGCGGGGCCCCAAAGGGAATATTTACCAATATTTTCAAATTCTTATCCTTTGATGACATGACAAGTATTGTAGTTCACTTAGTTTACATGCTGATTTCCACATCATATCTAAACAATAAAATAAAGCTACCAGTACCTTTGATATAATTCAGGTGACCGCTAAGGCTCTTGGGCCTCTTGTTAATACCGGATTCGAAACGAAATTTTGAATATAAAATATGTCTTTATGTTTGGCAAACATTGACTTTCTTCTTTTTGTTTTTGTTTATATATGGAAATGTTAAGTCTTGAGTAGAATTAAAGTGAAATTTACTTAAAAAATCAGGTCTTTTCTAGGAATTACAGTTCCAGTTCTGTTTTCTGTTTGCGTGACTGATTTGAGATCAGCTTTATGAATGACAATTTTTGAGTCCTAATTTTCACTTGATCAACATTTTTCTGCCTACCTTACGACAGGGTTTTGATGTCAGAAACAGCCGAAAGGTCAAGTACGGTGCAACAATCAATTGTTAATCAAGGTTATATCATTAGGAACAAAAATTAAACATATCAACGGAACTTCAAAGTTCATATTGACATTTAAAATAGTTTTGTTTGTGTTTTACGTCCTTTTAACAGCTATGGTAATTCAAGGACGTGCCAGGTTTTGGTGGTGGAGGAAAGCCGGAGTTCCCGGAGAAAAACTACCGACCTACGGCCAGTACCTGGCCACTGCCCCACGTAGACCTCGAACCCGCGACCCACTGGTGGAGGGCTATAAGTGGTAGCAGAATGTCAGACGCCTTAACCACTTGGCCACCGCGTCCCCCGGACGAAATGGCAATATGATACAGTTAAATTGTATATGATTGTCTTCGTCGATTGTTGCTTTGATATTTAAATAGCTGTTTCCTTACTCTGTACCTCTGTTGAGTACACATGTATATATACCAAACAAATCTGTATCACAAGTTACTCTTATGTATAGCTGCATACAGATTTACTGTCACTTTCTACATAATATGAAAAGGCAAATCCTTAAAAGAGCGTAGCTTTTGTTGATCTATGATATTAACCTATTCAGAATACTGCTTTCTGAATGAGATAAGAAAAACCTTTTTTAAAGTCGGCAAGTCGAGGAATAACAATAAAACACAAACTCTAATGAGATTAAGACCGACATAACAATAGGGGAGACCGTTTTTGAACATTCTTTAACTTTTCCTGTCGGAAGATCGGATGGCCGAACGAGCCCCGCCATGGAGTAAGTTCGGACAGGCATCTGGGTTAGTTCGGCCCCCATTAAGATCAGCTTAATTATGACGTCATAAAGCACGCAACGTCAGATTTTACCATTAATTTTACGACTTTTTATGTGTCACATGGGCCGAACTTGCCACGGTACATATATGTATCATTGGCCGAACTTGTTCGGGCTCAAATTGATATTTCAATAAATACGTATCGTACAGCAATATAGTAGTGAGTGGTTGGCTTGGCTTTTATGTATATCATTTGAAGCTGTTAGTGTGTAACACGTTTGACCAAAAAAAGTAGCAATTCCGTTTCAAAAAGTTCGCATAACTAGAAGCGAGAACATGATTTTTTTTCTACCCTCTCAAAAGTAATTTTCTCCTGTTTAATCATTTTACATAAGAGTTTTCCTCACCATTTTTTCGTAGAATGCCCAGCCAACTAAACTGCTAAGACCCCTCATCAAAGTTGTAAATATTAATTAGCTCAAAAACAAAAATATCAGGGGTGGCCGAACTTGCCCCGGTCTCCCGTATGTAGATTTTTTTGTATCATTAATGGTTGATAAAAATGTATTCACAATACAATTTTTGCATTAATGACGCAATTTTTTTTTCAGTCAAAGCTAAAGTGCGCTCGTCTTCACCAAGATGGTCGGATTCAATTCCGGTCACTTGCCCGACCACGCGGGTTTTCTCCGGATACTCCAGCTTCCTCCCATATTAAGAATTAAACCCTCTGCGTGCTTCCGTCAGGGCACAAAAAGAGCGATTGAGATAAGCTGGGGAAAACTGTTTGGTTATTGCTATAGAAAAAAGTGCATATTACATATTTGACGGTTAGCCTAAGAAAATGTCTAGTGATGTAAGTTGCAAAAATAAAATTGAAAAAACAACAACATTGTAATACCTTGATGTAACTGAGATTGTCGTTATATCAAATATGTAGTCTCAATTCCTGTTCCATCCCAAAACACCGGATTGAATTTTAAATTTTGTAACTGTCACCGAGGTTTGACACGTAATGATGCCAAATAAAATTAAACAGTTTCTGTCTGTAACTAGTTAGAAATCGGCACGCGTTGTGAAAAAGTAATACGTTGCTGAAAAAGGGCGTTGAACTTGGGTTTGTTGTCTGGAAAATGGTTGTTGATTTCGACATGAATGCATTTTCCATTGTTTCTTTTATGAGTGGTGATGCATAAATAAACAATGTAAAGACTATAACCAGACTTTCAAAAATGTTGATTATTTCGTTCATATTCTCAACAAATGGAAATCGAAAGCTGATGAAATTTTGGATGATGAAAACTAAATGTACACGTTGACCTATTGGTTTAATGCCGACTCTTTTTGAAGATATCTCCTAGTAAAAATATTAACAGAAACAAAAAGAATCTTCACAAAATATTCGCATATTCGGATATATAGGAGGTAACTACCGGGTAGGTGTTTACACAGAGACCAGGATATATAGGAGATCACTGCTGGGTACGTGTGTATACACAGAGACCAGGATATATAGGAGATCACTGCTGGGTACATGTGTATACACAGAGACCAGGATATATAGGAGATCACTGCTGGGTACGTGTGTATACACAGAGTCCAGGATATATAGGATATCACTGCTGGGTACGTGTGTATACACAGAGTCCAGGATATATAGGATATCACTGCTGGGTACGTGTGTATACACAGATACCAGGATATATAGGATATATAGGAGGTCACAGCTGGGTACGTGTGTATACACAGAGACCAGGATATATAGGTGGTCACTGCTGGGTACGTGTGTATACACAGACACCAGGATATATAGGAGGTCACTACCGGGTAGCTGTATACACAGAGACCATGATATATAGGAGGTCACTACCTGGTAGGTGTATAGACAGAGACCAGGATATATAGGAGCTCACTGCTGGGTACGTGTGTATACAGAGACACCAGGATATATAGGAGGTCAATGCTGGGTACGTGTGTATACACAGATACCAGGATATATAGGCCAGGATATATAGGAGGTCACAGCTGGGTACGTGTGTATACACAGAGTCCAGGATATATAGGATATCACTGCTGGGTACGTGTGTATTATATAGGAGTTCACTGCTGGGTACGTGTGTATAGACAGACACCAGGATATATAGGAGGTCCCTGCTGGGTTCGTGTGTATACGTACAGACCAGGATATATAGGAAGTTACTGCTGGGTACGTATGTATACACAGCGACCAGGATATATAGGAGGTCACAACCGGGTAGGTTTATACACAGAGACCAGGATATATTGGAGGTCACTGCTGGGTACGTGTGGATACACAGAGACCAGGATATATTGGAGGTCACTGCTGGGTACGTGTGTAGACCAGGATATATAGGAGGTCACAAACGGGTAGGTGTATACACAGAGACGAGGATATATAGGAGGTCACTACCGGGAAGGTGTATACACAGAGACAATGATATATAGGAGGTCACTACCGGGTAGGGGTATACACAGAGACCAGGATATAAAGGAGATCACTGCTGGGTACGTGTGTATACAAACAGACAAGGGTATATAGGATGTCACAGCTGGGTACGTGGGTATACACAGAGACCAGGATATATAGGTGGTCACTGCTGGGTACGTGTGTAAACACAGAGACCAGGATATATAGGTGGTCACTGCTGGGTACGTATGTATACACAGAGACCAGGATATGAGACCAGGATATATAGGAGGTCAATGCTGGGTACGTGTGTATACAAAGATATCAGGATGTATAGGAGGTCACTGCTGGGTACGTGTGTCTACACAGACACCAGGATATATAGGAGGTCAATGCTGGGTACGTGTGTATACAAAGATATCAGGATATATAGGAGGTCACTGCTGGATAGGTGTTTACACAGACACAAGGATATATAGGAGGTCACTACCGGGTAGGTGTATACACAGAGACCAGGATATATAGGAGATCACTGCTGGGTACGTGCGTATACACAGAGACCATGATATATAGGAGGTCACTACCGGGTAGGTGTATACACAGAGACCAGGATATATGGGAGGTCACTGCTGGATAGGTGTTTACACAGACACAAGGATATATAGGAGGTCACTACCGGGTACGTGTTTTCACAGAGACCAGGATATATAGGAGGTCTCAGCTGGGTACGTGTGTATACACAGAGACCAGGATATATAGGAGGTCAATGCTGGGTACGTGTGTATACACACAGACAAGGGTATATAGGATGTCACAGCTGGGTACGTGTGTATACACAGAGACCAGGATATATAGGAGATTACTGCTAGGTACGCGTGTATACACACAGACCAGAATATAAAGGAGGTCACTATTGGGTACGTGTGTATACACAGAGACCAGGATATATAGGAGGTCACTGCTTGGTACGTGTGGATACACAGAGACGATATATAGGAGGTCACTACCGGGAAGGTGCATACACAGAGACCAAGAGATATAGGAGGTCACTGCCGGGTAGGTGTATACACAGAGACCCAGATATATAGGAGGTCACTACTTGGTACGTGTTTTCACAGAGACAAGGATATATAGGAGATTACCGCTAGGTACGCGTGTATACACAGAGACCATGATATATAGGAGGTCACGGCTGGGTACGTGGGTATACACAGAGACGAGAATATATAGAAGGTCACTGCTGGGTACGCGTGTATACACAGAGACCAGTGGGTACGTGTGTATACACAGAGACCAGGATATATAGGAGGTCACGGCTGGGTACGTGTGTATACACAGAGACCAAGATATATAGGAGGTCACTGCTGGGTACGTGTGGATACACAGAGACCAGGATATATAGGAGGTCACTGCTGGGTACGTGCGTATACACAGAGACGAGAATATATAGAAGGTCACTGCTGGGTACGTGTGTATACACAGAGACCAGGATATATAGGAGGTCACTGCTGGGTACGTGCGTATACACAGAGACCAGGATATAAAGGATATCACTGCTGGGTACGTGTGTATACACAGATACCAGGATATATAGGATATCACTGCTGGGTACGTGTGTATACACAAAGACCAGGATATATAGGAGGTCACTGCTGGGTACGTGTGTATACACAGAGACCAGGATATATAGGTGGTCACTACCGCGTACGTGTTTTCACATACACCAGGATATATAGGAGGTCAATGCTGGGTACGTGTGTATACACAGAGACCAGGATATATAGGTGGTCACTACCGCGTACGTGTTTTCACATAGACCAGGATATATAGGAGGTCAATGCTGGGTACGTGTGTATACACAGAGACCAGGATATAAAGGATATCACTGGTGGGTACGTGTGTATACACAGAGACCAGGATATATAGGAAGTCACTGCTTGGTACGTGTGTATACACAGAGACCAGGATTTATAGGAGGTCACTGCTGGGTACGTGTGTATACGCAGAGACCAGGATATGTAGGAGGTCACTGCTGGGTACCTTCGTGTAAACAGAGACCAGGATATATAGGAGGTTACGGCTTTGTACGTGTGTATACACAGAGACCAGGATATGTAGGAGGTCACTGCTGGGTACCTTCGTGTAAACAGAGACCAGGATATATAGGAGGTTACGGCTTGGTACGTGTGTATACACAGAGACCAGGATATATAGGAAGTCACTGCTGGGTACCTGTGTATACACAGAGACCAGGATATATAGGAGGTCACTGCTGGGTACGTGTGTATACACAGAGACCAGGATATATAGGAAGTCACTGCTGGGGACGTATGTATACACAGAGACCAGGATATATAGGAGGTCCCTGCTGGGTTCGTGTGTATACGTACAGACCAGGATATATAGGAAGTCACTGCTGGGTACGTATGTATACACAGAGACCAGGATATATAGGAGGTCACTGCTGGGTACGTGTGTATACACAGAGACCAGCATATATAGGATATCACTGCTGGATACGTGTGTATACACAGAGACCAGGATATATAGGAGGTCAGTGCTGGGTACGTGTGTATTCACAGAGACCAGGATATATAGGAGGTCACTGCTGGGTACGTGTGTATACACAGAGACCAGGATATAAAGGAGATCACTGCTGGGTACGTGTGTATACACAGGGACCAGGATATATAGGTGGTCACTACCGGGTACGTGTTTTCACATAGACCAGGATATATAGGAGGTCAATGCTGGGTACGTGTGTATACTGAGATACCAGGATATAAAAGATATCAATGCTGGGTACGTGTGTATACACAGAGACCAGGATATATAGGAGATCACTGCTGGGTACGTGTGTATTCACAGAGACCAGGATATATAGGAGGTCACTGCTGGGTACGTGTGTACGTGCGTATACACAGAGACCAGGATATATAGGAGGTCAATGATGGGTACGTGTGTATACACACAGACAAGGGTATATAGGATGTCACAGCTGGGTACGTGTGTATACACAGAGACCAGGATCTGTAGGAGGTCACTGCTGGGTACGTGCGTATACACAGAGACCAGGATATATAGGAGGTCACGGCTGGGTACGTGTGTATACACACAGACCAGGATATATAGGAAGTCACTGCTGGGTATGTTTGTATACACAGAGACCAGGATATATAGGAGGTCACTGCTGGGTACGTGTGTATACACAGAGACCAGGATATATAGGATATTACTGCTGGGTACGTGTGTATACACAGATACCAGGATATATAGGAGGTCAGTGCTGGGTACGTGTGTATTCACAGAGACCAGGATATATAGGAGATCACTGTTGGGTACGTGTCTATACACAGAGACCAGGATATATAGGAGATCACCGCTGGGTACGTGCGTATACACAGAGACCAGGATATATAGGAGGTCACTGCTGGGTACGTGTGTATACACAGAGACCAGGATATATAGGAGGTCGCTGCTGGGTACGTGCGTATCCACAGAGACCAGGATATATAGGAGGTCCCTGCTGGGTTCGTGTGTATACACACAGACCAGGATATATAGGAAGTCACTGCTGGGTACGTATGTATACACAGAGACCAGCATATATAGGATGTCAGTGCTGGGTACGTGTGGATACACAGAGACCAGGATATATAGGAGGTCACTGCTGGGTACGTGTGTATACACAGAGACCAGCATATATAGGATATCACTGATGGGTACGTGTGTATACACAAAGACAAGGATATATAGGAGATCCACTCCAGTTTGACCCGGAGCGGGGTCCCATCGTAATGTAGAGAGCTCTTAAAGCGTTCTGGTTTGTTTGCTGGGCGTGTCGTAAATGTGTCCGGGATGGTATACTCCTCTCCGTCAATAACTGGTTGTATAGCAACGGTGAGATTTTGTAAGATGTGACAACAAGGTAAGCTAAACGACTGACCTATATACTTCTTGACTATACAGAGTGGTCAAGTCTCTTTATTATTAAAAACGATCCATTCTATTGATTAATGCGTGTGTTCTCTGTATACTCATTATATGCATTGAATAATACAATAGTCAACTATAGTATAAAGTCACACATACGCATCATTCTACATGTAGGTGAGATCGAAATATGAAGTCGTTCACGGCTGTAGCCTCGAATGGTGGAGGCATATTGAAAATAGGGTTTTGTTTTGAACCTCTGGATTAGGGGGCTTCGGGGGTAAGCCTCCCAACAGGTGTAGAATGTTAGATAGTGTCTGAGCTAGAAAAAGGTCAGTCAGCCGACGAACGAGATATATATATATATATAACAAATAGAGAAAATGGATCTTACCGTGGCACAACAAGATAAAAAAAACATGAAAAACTGAAAACATTTGATTGTTAACAGAGTGCCTGGGGATCCACTATATAAGTCGTGTAATAACAATGCCTGATGCACTATAGATCCAATGGAGGAGAGCATAGGAAACTTTTGAATCGAACAAGATAAGTTGAGTCTACAGTACTACAAAAGTTACTGTCCGTATATTCTGTACAAACCTTCGAAAAATACAGAAGACGAACGAAAGACATTCCAAACAAGAACTATGAAAAAATAAACACCTGTGTCGAGTCGTTTAATGAATCATATTACCAATCTTCTGATGGTAACTCAAGCATACATGTACAAGTTAAGGAAAGAAGCAAATTGGCGAGAACACCGAGCTAAACCTTCGGGAAAGGTAGGAAGAAACGACAATCAGGTTTAAACAACTGATACAATTATCCAAGTCTATTCTTTACGTGATAAGCTAAGTAGGAGCGATTGAAAACGTTTCCACAACTTTTTTTTATCGCTTTAAGGAAGCTGGTGCGCGAGATAAGTTGGGGTATGTATGCAATGCCTTGGTAATAACAGGACATCAGAAACTGTGGGGACAGATCCTACTATTGATACTTCAAAAGGAGGTCACACGTTATCTAGTAACCCAGATATAGCTTTATGGCAGCCCGTAAACGTGTAAACGTGTGTATGTCAGCATAACATACACACAATTTGATTGATTTATATTTTCAAGTATGCACATTACGTTGTTATTTCTAAGTGTGTTACAGCTGTTTACACAGATGCAAATGTAATAAAATAGGAAGCATACCATTGCCTTTTTAAAAGTTCTTTTAAAATTGATTTTTTGTTTTAAATTATCATCCTCGACACTCCAGGGATTACGCTCACTTTCGCTCTCTGCACCCTTGGTCAGAGCAAAATTGAAGGCTCAGTGCGCGCGCCAACTTGTGGATTAGACAGGAAGACTATAGTTTGGTCATTTGATGTTCATCAAAAGAATCTCGCGGATGCGAAACGGTACAACTTACTGGAACTAATCAAATAGCTAGCCGTGTGTCTTCAATTTTGCTATGACATATTCCAAGGGTACAGAAAGTAAGTGAGCGTTACCCCTGGATTATCGCGAATGGGACATAATAAATACGGAATAAAACATTTCAAATGATAATACGACTGTTTCAATCAGTTAAAATGTCAACATTGTCAGGACATGTTGAAGTCTTTAACGAAACGGGACATTTACACTGGTACACCATACCGATATATCCATATATATATATATACGTGGTCCGAGATGTATTTCGGTGATTTGCGAACATTTTGACTACATTTTCGGTTTACTTGGAGAGCCATGGTAACGGTCCACTTTCAACGTATGTATGAAAAACGATTGTTTTATTGAGAAAGACCACGTTACCTTAAAATACATAATGAATTAGGTTCGAACTAAAGTTCAATTTCATCACAAAGATTTGATGAATAGTTCGACGTCAGTGTTCATTCTGTGATAAAACCTTTAGCAACAATATGGGGACTCCCAATAAACCATATGTTATATTTCAATAAGTAAAAAACCATACTAGTCCTCATCGTCAACCATTGTACATGAATAATGAAGAAATAACAAATGTTGAAATCCACAAGCACCTTGGAGTACTTTGTTCGAATGACGGGAGTTGGGTCAAGCATGTAGATTTCATTAATAATAAAACCTCAGCCAGAATCAATATTCTATGTTCTTCAAATTCAAACTTGCCCGAAACACATTACAAACTATTTACTTTTCATTTATCCCATCTTTCATTGAACATGCTGACGCACTTGTATTGTAGTGTGAGAAAATATTACCGATGAATATAGTGCTAAACTCTAACATATTAATACTGAGGCAGCTCAGATTGTATCTGGTGCAACCAAACTTACTTCACTAGCATAGCTAAACTGCATTTAGTAGTAGGCTGCACACAATTAGTCACTCGAATACATAGCCATTAATACTAGACATTCTGATGTTACAACTATCGCTCCCATTCATTGTCAGTATAAAGTGTATCAAAGATCTTCCTTGCCCTCTGTTATCAATAGCTGAATCTTTATTCCAGTTAATGTCACATGGGAGAAACCCTTCCATTTATCAATTTAAATCACATATTAAACACAACAGCAAAAACTCCACCAAAACTCGACCGATATGGCTCACGATTAGGGCAAATACACCATACTAGACTGCGCATGTCAAACAGCTCTTTTAATGTGGTAACATCGAAAACACTTGCATGAGCGTGCGTGTGTGTGCGTCGGAGTGCATGCTTTTATGTACGTGGGTGCGTATGTATGTACGCGTGCATTCATGCAAGCATGTTCACATTCCATACGTTGTTACTGATCAACTGTTCGTATCATAACATTCATAACGTATACCGTAATAACATATCATATGTAGGTAGGTAGGTACGTTTGTATGTATGAATGATAGACTTATGCGTTTATGATATGTGTAGGTATATATATACATAAAAGTTTGTGTACGGTCACATGTTAAAAAAATAGCAGTGCTTTCAACATAGAAAGGACTTTTGTATTCATATACATATTGTAAAATAGAGTAAATCACGTGGTTGGTCTTTCCCGGTACAAACAGTCTAGCGGAAACGGATATACCAGGAGGAAAAGAATAACGTACACAATAACGACGTATTGAGGCATGGGATGTGACGAACAAGTGATCAGTAATGACGTATGGAATGTGAACAGTCTATCACAACGACTGTCTGTGTAGGGAAAGACCGACCACATGGTTATCATAAAATATATTTTATATCAGCATTTTAATGCAGCTTGTCTATGTACGGTTTTATTTACACACATATATATACTTTCTAAAAATGGTCTGTAAATCAACGTTCAACCCTAAAGTGTACTTACGATGACGCAACAGAAGGATTTGTCTGGACCACATGTACGGAGTTCCTAAACATGTACCATATTTTACACTGCATTTTCCCAACTGTCTTCTAACTTCCCCTGCAATTTATCCCTATTCACGTCACTATCCCTAAGCTATAGTTGTAATTGTTTGTTACGATGAAATGTAACACATATATATATATATATAGGATTTAATGGATTTTATTTTCATGTGCATTGCGGTAATGCATAGTAGTAGCTGATTTACATATCCTGTTAACGCTCCTCAGAAGATATGTAGATTCAATCCATTCAATTCATATATGTTACGGTGAACTTCACTAAAACGTTACAACACTTTTTGTATTATTTTTATATCATCATCGGACAGAAAACCATAAAAGGGAACAGCCAGAACTCCAGCCTTCACACAAACTCCAAATGCTCAACTTCCGCCGATCAGCTAATTTTGTTGAAACGAAATATATATATCTAGAATCAAAAAATCATCAACACTTGACGGTCCTTTCAATTTTTTAAATTGATCAAACACCGCATGTTATATATTTTAATAAGTTTATATCCGCACTATTTCAAAGCATCTGTCACCACAGTAACCATAGAGCTCATTAGAAGATAAATGTAAAACAGCTGTTGAATGTGTTGTTTGTCAAAAAAAAAACTGCATATGTAAATCATAATAATTACAAAGTTCTCTGGGTTTAATGTCCAAGTTGATGTCACGGAGTTTACCCAGCCGGACGTTTGGGTGTTAAAAAGTAAATGACCACGAAGAACCGATTGCGAGTCGGAAGTCAGTATTTAATATGTAATATGACAATGTTATAATTTTGTTTTTATTTCAAATAAAAATAAATAAAAAAATACATGCAGTTCAATGGTGCACCATTTATCTCGTTATCTCGGAGGAGGGGAGGTAACTCTTCTCAGGAACGGTACTAAGCGTAGTAATATGATTTGTTTTTGTGTGTGAAATCAGCTGACCGGTGGCGCGAGAATCGTTGTATTCGTAGTGTATTCATGGTCTAATGGCAGTTGTTTTCAGTTGGTAGATTCATGTACAGAACAAACCTCAAAAATGTCAATATTAGTGTTTCATCTACACTTGTTCTGTCTCCGATTCATGGATGTTCAATCATGTTTGTATAAAACTAAGTTTTAACAAAGATGTTAGAATGTCCATTTGTTGTATGAATGCAGCTAAAAACAATGAACAAGGATACATATAAATTTATATAAATGGCACCAAATAATAGGAAATGTATGGAGTAGTTATATTTATTTATGTTTGAAGTGTGTACTTGATTATACTTGTATCTGAATTTCAAGTCGTGCTATCATTTCAACCAGGATTTGAACCTGGGTCTCCCACCATAGAGTGGCAAGTGTGGTGATTTTCCCTAGCGCTAGGGAAGTCAAAGAAATTCTTGTCTTTTATATTTTTATATATTTTTTACATATTTAACCATAATGAGGACTTTGAACTGTTTCTTTCTGAAAAAGATATATATATATATATCACTAAGTAGGTTTTTCTTTCAGATGTGTTTCAATTTTTACAATGTTTTGCCGTTGCATTTATATTTTCATGCTCCCTCTGCTTTTCTTTGTGAAGCTACCTTTCTGCACTTTTCCATATTGGAAACTGATATATTCACCACGTTTATACCTGGCTAAACACTACAATTTGCCATGTGTAAAAAGTTATTGTGAATTTTTATACAAAGATATACACTGGTGACTACAAAATTAAATAAATATTTAATTAAGTCTGATGAGGAGTGTTGACGGATGATGGCCCATCAAGTAAGTCAAATATCCGGATAAGTCAAATAAGCATCTGCTGTCCATTTCAGCTGCTGAGGAGAAAGTGATCTTATCTCATACACACACTTTCTCAGCTCAGACCTTATAACTTTGATAAAATATGCAGGCTCAGATCAGGGATTTTGTAAAAGTGACGCAGTTCTGGCCTTTAATTTCCTCTCTAGTTAAATCATTTACATGTTATACATATGTAGTTACATAATTAAGGTGAGGGACCTCTTTTTTAAAACAAATGTATAGATTAATGTACATACATACTAAGAAATAATGATTATAATACTACATAATAAAGAATTTGGTAACGAAAAATGTGGCTTTTTTACATTATTTGAACATTAACTATATCTTTATTAAGCTATATGTCTGCAAACTGTTCTATCAGTCTTAGCTTTGAAAAACCCAATCAAATATATTTACAATACTCAAAATACATTGCTACAGGTGACGGTGAAAATAATCCCGCTAATTTTAAAAAGGAATGGAAAAATGGGGAAGATGACTGGTAATAGTCAATGTTCAAAAGTTGATACGAAATTAAAGAATAAACCCCTGACAAATCCTTCGAAACCTCTCCATCCTTCCTTTGTTTTGGCCCTCTCTATTTGCTGTTCTATTCTGTCCTTTCTTCTTCTAAAACAGTACACTGGTACATACCACTTGATATCCTGGTTTCAGCATGTAAAAATAGCCAAACTTTGTCTGGTTGTTTTTGTTTACTTTTGTTTTCTTTTGGTAGGTTCATCATCTTCAATGCATATAATATTAATCAATGTGTCTTGTTTCAAACTTATATATAGTTTGGAGGTATATAAAAATAATTATATTTCTGAATTGGTATCTCATTTGATCTAATATTTATGAGAATGTTCAAAAATGTCAAAGCGAACAAAAAACATTGTGTGAAAATTGAGAATGTGTGATTGAAATATAATGTGTTATGTATAATGTACTATTAACAAAATCTTAAAAAAAGCTAACAAAAATCAGATTTTTTTTCTACATGCAATGATAATTATGGAACACAAAAGAAAGTATGTCACAAAGAGGGAAGGGAAAGAAATCAAAGCTCGTAAGGGCAGACTACGTACGGCAAAAGAAATTTGCCCACATTTTATTTTGCAATCAGTTTTAGATCTGCACCAAATTTCATTAAGTATCAATCTTTCTCTGCAAATTTCCCTATATGAAAATGGTTACATTTTGGTGTAAGTTTGGCTGCATGTGCAGTATTGTCTTGCCATCGTGTGTTTCGCTTTACTTTAACTATCAATCTTTCTTTGTACAGATTTTATTCCAATGACCATGCGTAGATGCCCTACCATAGCAACAAAAATGCCTTGCTATACAAATAATAGCCAAAATATGGTGGTTTGGGACAGTAAGCATGCAGAAATGAAAGCCTCCGACTGTGACAAACAAAAGTTCCTTTCTACAATTGAACAATGGTATGACATTGCTAGATATGTGTTAGGGTTAACCCTGGCTTTACTGTATTGTCCAGCTGTGAGAGGCAATCTGGTGTTAATTGTAATTTTACACAGACCCTGACAAAACATAAGTTTGATTGTCTCTAGAAAAGTCTACTTTTATCTTTATAGATCTTCATAGAAACATTGTGTACTGGTTTAGTAGTTCGGCGGTGCTTAGTTTTTAAACACTATTTAATCAAAATGTTATTAGCAGAAAGTGGCATGGGCTAGTCTGGAATCATATGAGGGTTGTAGGAGGCACCTATATAATTACCTTATTGGTAGTGGGTTTAAAACCAGATCTGGCTATCATTTTTATATTGAAACGCTGAATGTTTGATGGGTGGTAGGTCTCCCAACCTTACCACACACTTATTTCTGCTAATGATATCGTTGTACTAGATCTTTCTAGCATACTCAATGATCCTAAAACCGTACACGCTTCTCAGTGAGTACCCATATGTTGTAGATACATTTATGGATTTTAAATCTCATAAATTAATCTAGAAATCACAAAACCTTCTTTGTGAGTTTTGGCGAAGTATAACTTGTATGTAATTGTGGGTGCAAATTAATTTTATGTGAATCATGGAAGTGCTTTATTTTTGCAAAATGCAGATTTGTTGAAAGCCTTTTGGTGTTTTGTAAATATACACCTGTCCCCAGTTCATATATAATAATGTGGAACCTCATGGATTTCGAAGATGATATGTTGCTCAAACCATGATTCATCAAAAGTCTACAAAATTTCAAATTTCACCATTTGCGTTCTCAATTAATCTAAAGATGAATATATTACCTGAGATATTTTCTAAAATTAGACCTGTATATAACATAATTCACACCTTCTTTTCAAAATGATCCGCTCTGATGTTCGAAAGTACGAATTTCCTCGTTGTGAGTAAAAATATTTTTATAAAATTTGAATTGAAATCATTTTTATACGAAACCAAGGCTAGTGAATCGATCAGCAGTAAATACATATTTACATTCTTGATGTTTGTTTTGTACATTAATCTACCAACTAAAAACAACTGCCATTAGACTATGAATACACTAAGAATACAACGTTTCTCGTGCAACATGCAGTCAGCTGATTTCACAAACAATGACCAGTTCATATTACTACGTATAGTACCGTTTCTTAGAAGAGCTATCTCTCCTTCTCCAAGATAACGTAGTTGCGAGAAATAATAATAAACATTACAAAAATCATAAATAGTGCACAATTGTACTTTTATTATTATTTTTTCTAACTTAAAATTATAAAAAGAAAATACTTATAACATTGTCATATTAAATACTGACTTCCGACTCGCAATCGGTTCCTCGTGGTCACGATTTTTCTAACACCAAAACATCCGGCTGGGTAATCCCCGTCACATCAACTTGCACATTAAACTCAAAGAACCTTGTAATGACACAGGGCACTTCATCCACCAACTTATCATCATAAACATCTGCAGGTTTCTTTTGGTAAACAGCACGTTCAACGGCTGTACATTCAACTTCAAATGATCTATATGCCTACTGCCGTCGGGTGCTCGACTGACGAGTGCCATGGATGGTTACTATGGTGACCGATGATTTGAAATAGTGCGGACATAAACTTTTTTAAATATGTAAAATGCGGTGTTTTATGCAAAAACAAAAACAAACAAAAAACATGAAATAAGATCAACTTTCAAAAATGAAAGGAATATAAAGTGTTGATTATTATTAGATTCTAGATATATATTTTCGTTTCAACAAAATCAGCTGATCGGAAGAAGTCGAACATTTGAAGTTTGTGTGTAGGCTAGAGTTCTGGCTGGTCCTATTTATGGTTTTCTGTCCGATACTTATATTAAAAATATGTCAAATTTACAAAAAGTGTGGTAACGTTTTTTCATTGTAGTTTATCGTAACGTAAAATATAAATTGAATGGATGTTTGTTCATGTACATTGCGGCAATGAATAGCAGTAGCTGATCTACATATCTTCTGAGGAGCCCTTACACCATGAAGTCATTCTTCGAATTCGCCACAGTAGTGTTACCGGTCCATCAACACAATAAGGTCATGCAGGGCCACATGACCGTATCGACGGTGAATCAGTATAGCAATACAAGCATACACAGTAAAGCGATTTGCAGAGAATACATAATAAGCTTTTAATAAAAGATTGTGATTACTCGGATGCAGTTCAAACAGATACAGATAACACGTTGTCTGTGACTGACAAGATATTGTCATCAAGATATAATCGCAGTAAATGTATTCCAGGATATGCCAAGACTGTCCATGAACATTTACTTGCACACTTTTTATCTGTATTTGGGTATTCAATGGTATGTTCTGTCGGTTAAAATCATGTCGTCTATAATGACTGCAGCGTGCACTAATTTAATTTTCGGTCTACAGTCTATCAAAACATCGTTTTTGGTCTTGGTGTTAACGTTCGCCCGAGCGAGGAAGGTTATTGGTTCTGTTTCCTGACCGACACAAAGTCTTTAAAACTGGAATTTGCTGCTCAACTTTAAAAAGGAGATGTGGTCAGCCAGATGTCCGTGTAATGCGACTGTGTGTGTTTTCCCGCGTTACCGTGTCCTAATACAGGTTTACCAGGAAGGCCAGTGAACCAGGCGGTTCCCATTGTTATGTCACCCAATGGGCATTATACCTACATTGTGAACTTTCCATTAAGACTAATTAATCTAAATCAGGAGTAATCGATTACCATGATAGAATTCAACCTACATTAATAGGACTCTTGCATTGGTAACCATCAATATTATTAAACCTCAATTAATTGATAATCTCTTTACAATAAAAACTCGTGTTTCGCATTAGCGCTCAAGTTCACCCGGTCATGCAGACGACAGTGGCTTAATTGTTTTGTTATTGCGATATGAAATATTTATGTCTTTACGGAAACACAATTCTGTGTTCTGCTCGATTAATCATGTTTTACGGGAGTCATTAAGTATTATCCCGAGAAACAAATAACAATGTTTCCTAATTAACGGCACTGGTGCATGGATAGCAACACATTCACGCTTCATCTGTCCATCGTGGTAAAAATCATTAAAGTTCGTGAGTCGCCGTGATCCACACCAATAGGCTTGTGTGGAAACCGTACCTGTTGTTTGGATCATACCATTACTATACAGACATAGTGGCACTAGGATGACATTTTCTGCTGAATCTCAATAGTTGAATTTTGAGTCAGTGTTAGATTTTACCTAAACGTGAATTCTGAAGATCATTCGCGACGATAATATGTTGGTCGGTCTACTTCGTCCTCTGGTTGAGGCTACAACCCCTTACAGCACCATAGGAGGAACACGATTTGGTATACAATGTCGGCCTCGTCAGGATTTCATATGTTGGTCGAGAGAATCCAAGACAGACGAACCAGAATGATATCCTTTAACAGGAACCTCTTCCCCGACTGTTTTAGAAGACGTTATACTTTAGCACCAGATCGATGCATTTGTATCTGGGAATGTTGAACAAAACGTCATCCCTATTTGCACCACTTACATTAGTTTTTTATTTTAATACGGGTTGGTGTGTTATGCATCCTGAATATGTAAAGCATTTTCCTGGGTGATAGTGCTTAACGCAGGTGTGGTACCCTTTGTATTGTCTTCCTTGTATTTCTGGTTAGTAGATGTCGGTGATACGCTCCTTTGCTTTGCAATAAGCAAGCACAAAAATTCTATCAGTTCTACAATAGACAGAATGCTAGCTCCCAGAAACATTCCCATCTGCCCGCCAACATTTCCTACAAAAGTAAGGTAATTATTTGATAAATATTAGAACGTTAGAACAGATAAGATATGGGAACGTCGAATGATAACAATTCTTCTAACATGTGGTATTGATACGTCCCTCTGTTAACATTATGTCTAGATTCCTTTGAAACATTGAATCACCAGAAATACAAATAAATGAATCACTTACTTGAAAAGCAGTTCGTAGACGCAGAAAGAGAACATGTTCGTGTATTAGATACATTGTTCCCATAACTATTCAGTTATTGTTCTTTCTGAATTCAAGCGTTACAAAACTGTGCGAATTAACAGTTACTGAGATTCCATAAAACTTCTGTAAATCTGATATAAAGGTTTACCAACACAATGTATCGTTTGTAGTCGTGTTTGTCCTACCAGGCGTATTGATACGTGACCATTTACGGAGTATTGCCTTTGTGTAACTCGAAACATTTAGTCCGCCATTGTCCACACAATTTCTTAAAAACAATATAGGATGTGCCACTAGCTATTACCCAATTGAACAGAAAAAACCCAATGACAGACGTGTTAGCGGTATTTTGTGTCAGTGTGGTTCTATCAGGTTTGTATTATGATGATGCCCTACAATTGGTATTAATTCCCACTGCTTCATAGTTATACTTTACCGACAATGTCGTTGAGCATCTTGGCAGGCACCTCTTCCACGACTGTCTCAGACAGCGAGTTATAAAACAACGTCAGGTCTATGAAGTTGGAGCTAGGAATATACAACAAATTGTAATTAGACAGCAACAAACTCTGCTGTTGGTCAGCATCCATTTTTTTTTTTTTTTTTTTTTTTAAATTACGGTCAATCTTATCAAAATACTGTTCATATTTCATTAGATTGAAGACAATTTAATCGTTGACATATTAGTATTGTAAAGGAAAAAGGCATGTCATGGAAATCAAGGTTCAAAGTTGTTCGAATTGTTGGGTTTCCATTTCCCTAGCTTTTCAAAACTTTTCCTGGTGTAAAGCGACCGGAAAAATAAGACATAAAAAGAGACTAGATTGGTAGAAATAGGAGAGGCCCATGAACCTTAACGGTCACCTGAGTCCTACAGTATTTTTTTTTTGTTGTTGTTGTTGAAAATATGTACCAATTTGAGTAAAAAATAGTTAAGTATAACGTTAACTTAAGTTTGTCAGGACCATGCGCTGATCATTCCTAGACCGAGTTTAAGTTAAATCGGCCTATTAGAACTTGTTTTTAGTTTGCAATAGTTATTTTCAAAATAGAGGCCGTGGCAGCCAAGTTGCATTTCTGATCGACCCGAAAAATAACAACACTTTGTCAGGACCATGAGTCGATCATTCCTACCAAGTTTCAGTTCAATCGGCCCAGCAGAACTTGACTTTAAGTTTGAAATAGTTTTTCAAAATGACGGTCGTTGCGGCCATATTGGATTTTGAATCGACCCGAAAAATAACAACACTTGGTCAGGGAGATGTCAGTAACCTTCCCATGAAATATCAATTAAATCCCTTTGCCAGTATTTCAGCTCAAGTTAAAAATGTAAAATGTTAACGGACGACGGACGACGATGGACGAAGACGGATAGAAATAGGTCACTTGAACTAAAGCTCAGGTGACCTAAAAATGACAATGGTAATTTGAAATAGGTTGTCATGTAACCATCGTTTCAGTGTATATCATTAAGCTGCATCATGCATCTGGAATACATCTGAAACACTATGTCATAAGCGCCACATGTAACATAAACTTGGCGATATGAAAAGACCATTCACGAAAACAAACATGTTTTCGGTCTATTTAGAAAACTGTGTATAAAATGTGCATATAGCGGATGTATACATGCATTGTACATTTAAAAATATTCAAAAGGTACCCGAAAATTTTACACATATATAAATCTGTTTCAATCTGGAAACTATTTTGTATGTACAATTCCGTCTTCTATAGGTAAACAAAACGAATAATATATACTGACTAAAAATGTTGTCAAAAGTATCGGAAGTAATAAAATATCAAGGTCCAAGATACAGGGCCGGTATTCATGAAACCGTTCTCAAGCTCAACCGTTCTCAAGCTCAACCGTTCTCAAGCTCAAAATCAGATTCTGTGTCCAAGCATCATTTCTTTTTACCGTGAAAATTATTAAAAAATCAAATTTATTAATGTTGTAGAAACATTTTGAAGAACTGTATGTTGATTTTTTTTATCTACTCTTTACTTTTCAAGGTGTAACATGATTTACGCAAGTTACAAAAATATTGGCTAATTTATGCTTGAACATGAGAACGGTTTCGTGAATATGAATCAGTTTATAATGAAATACAACAAGGATACCTTATATAGGATTTGTTAGGGAAAAAGCTGGCATTAACAAGTCTTTCGTTGACGAATTGAGAGCCAAAAGCAGCGTAGGATAATGACCAATCGTATGTGTAAGTGGTGCAAACCTGGGGACACGTCTGACATCCATTTCTTGCGGTCACCAGCTCAGTGAGGTTGTCGACATGTAAATCTAAACCATCATCACATTAATTATGTACGTGCTTAATCCGCTTCAAATTCGTTAATTATGAAAACGAGACATTTAACTCTGTCTAATCATAATGTTCGAAAAGATATTTAGTTTGGTTTATAAAATACTAATAATCAAGGTATGTAAGTGTGTTCTGGTGGAATATATATCGAAGATGAGAAAATCGAGGAAAATAATTAACGAAGCCGCTTGGGGCATGAGTTGATAACTTTTCCAACATTTTCGAATCCGGAGTATATATATTCCATCATAATTCACAAACATATGAAGAATGTAACTGAAGTCTTTTTCGTGGCCACCTCAATGTCCATACGCCTTTGACCATGGTGACCTAGATGATGTTATTATTTAATCTAGACTGTTCTTTTGCGCGAGCTAACGTTTGTCACGTGATGCCTTTATGTATTAATTTCAATCAATCGAATCAACTAATCTATCGACATTGCTCGTCAACACATGAAATAAGCATTTAATAGATTTACAAAACCTCTTCCAAATCAACGCGGTAAGTAAAACGGAACGGAACATTCTGACCACGTGTTTAGCAAGTTTTAAGTTAACCTGGAGGTAAAATCGCTTTTTTGATTGTTCACTAGCAAATCTTCAAATTCAAACAAAATAAAATGCGGGTACCCTCATTTGACAAATGAAAATAGACCCGTGACTCGCTTGTTTACCGGTACATTTGTGGGGGAGGTTTCTGGAAGTGTGTTGGTCTGAAAAAAAATTCACACACACACTCGCGCATGGTCTGTAGTCCAAAAATCCTTGGTTGTTAACCAATGAAAAGAGTCGTTACATCGCAGATCTGGTGTAAATTTGGCTATTAAATATTCTAGTTCACAGTGGATTTTATGGTTTAAGATAGCGTAATGCCCTAAGTTATAAGTTATAAGTCATAAATGCCATCTTGATTGCACATTACTCGATTGTTTGGGCATATGCTCTCTGTGCAAAGATTACAGAAAAAATATATTGACATTATATATGTTTATGTCTTTACGTTGCTGATAAACTTGCCTGTGATTGCCACGTAACAGTCGACCAGCTCGTCATGGTTACACAGTCTCTCGGAACCTGTGGAGGATGGATATTAAATACTACGACGAGATAAATCATTATAAGTCAAGTGAATTTCTAGAACTCAAATTCATAGAAAGAGGATAGTACAAGGAATGCCTCTTGCACAAAAATGTGTATCAGAACAACACTGCCATTTAGTCACAGGAAAGATTCAGTCTATAAAATCAAATGTCTGCTCACAGGCACTTACCGTTCTAAAAGTCTGACAAATAAATATAATTGCATGTGTCCATGAAATGTAAACAAGCACGAAAGGCAAAAGAAAGCAAACCGACAAATCGATAAAGATGTCGAAATGTTTGTTCTTCGGGACTAAAATCGGTAAGTTTTTGTGGTCTCTTCAAAGTTTGTAACGATTAACGCGTTTCCCTGTCATTAACACCCGAGATATAAAATATACCCAAGAGCAAACGCTATGCACAAGATGGCATGAAATCTTAATATCGTGACGTATACACAATTATTGCTCTTCTACCACTGAACATACGGGTTCTTACCACTGATGTAGTAATGTCGGCACGAACAACGAGACAGGACTGCGTTCAGGAAACACTCTGTCCAGCATGCCACACTGGAATACGTGTGGAACCTCGTGAGACGGTTGGCGTCACTCACTTGATCCACACAATTACCGTGAGGAGGGGGAAGTAATATTTTCTGGTGATAGGAAATGATAATCCAATAAACATAAAAAGTGTGATATGAGATTTTTTCACTTAATCTTACTTTATTTGTATACCAAAGTAGGCATCTCATCGTTGATGTGATATTGTACAAAGTTATATCAGCACTCGGGCCTCCGGCCCCTCGAGCTTGTATGGGAGTCTCGAGCTGATTTACGGAGTAGGAAACGGAAATGGTAATATGATAACCTCTAAGTATATTTCTGTTCAAATACAATTGGTAGCTACTGATTGATCAAATATGGATTAATTCTATGACTAATATTTTATTGCGTAAAACTGTTAAAGTAAATTTATTGTCTGTCTCGAATAAAAATATCAAGTTACTTGTATTGTTTTTAAAGATTCTAAAGGTAGAGAATGTTTGTTCACACTGACTGTGTTATATAAGGGAATCATTATGGAGAAGGCAGCCTTAAAACGGTCGAGTTAGAACCGGAAGGGCCAATGAGGAGCCAACATTGGGTTTGGAAAAGTTAGCGAAAGCTCCTAGATCAGAATGTAATACCGTCTATTGGACCGTCAGTAAAGATTTCAACTTAGCCAATAATATAAAATAATACTATTTAAAGTAGTTCAAGTGTTTGAGCCTTACAATTTCCGTATTCTGCATATTCTATTTGTGAATTAATCTTTCATTTATTCTAATTTGTCAACTACTTTGAGGATTAATCTTTCTCCTATTCTTCTCTGTGAATTAATCTTTCTCCTATTCTATTTTGTGAATTAGTCTTTCTCCTTTTCTAATTTGTTAATTAATCTTTCCCTTTCCAATTTTGTGAATTAATCTTTCTCCTATTCTAATTCTGTGAATTAATCTTTCTTCTATTCTACTCTTTCAATTAATCATTTTCTTATGCTACATTGTAGGTTAATCTTTCTCCTATTCTATTTTGTGACTTTTCTATTTTGTGAATTAATCTTTTTCCTTTTCTATTTTGTGAGTTTATCTTTTTCCTTTTCTATTTTGTGACTTAATCTTTCTCCTTTTCTACTTTGTAGATTAATCTTTCTCCTATTCAATTTTGTGACTTAATCTTTCTCCTTTTCGATTTTGTGAATTAATCTTTTTCCTTTTCTATTTTGTGACTTAATCTTTCTCCTTTTCTACTTTGTGGATTAATCTTTTTCCTATTCTATTTTGTGACAATCTTACTCCTATTCTATTTTGTGAATTAATCTTACTCCTATTCTATTTTGTGACTTTTCTATTTTGTGAATTAATCTTTTTCCTTTTCTACTTTGTGGATTAATCTTTTTCCTTTTCTACTTTGTGAATTAATCTTTTTCCTTTTCTATTTTGTGACTTACTCTTTCTCCTTTTCTACTTTGTGGAGTAATCTTTTTCCTTTTCTCCTTTGTGAATTAATCTTTCTCCTATTCTATTTTGTGACTTTTCTATTTTGCGAATTATTTTTTCTCCCATTCTTTTTTGTGAATTATTCTTTTCCTTTTCTATTTTTATGACTTAATCTTTCTCCTTTTTCTACTTTGTAGATTAATCTTTCTCCTATTCTACTTTTTGAATTGATCTTTCTCCTGTTATACTTCTTTTTGAATTAATCTTTGTCCTATTCTACATTGATCTTTCCTTTATTCTAATTAGTCGATGAATCTTTCTTCTATTTTACCTGGTGAATGAATTTTCTCCTATTCTACTTTGTGAATTGACCTTTCTCCTATTCTAATTTGTGAATTAATCTTTCTTATTTTCTTCTTTGATAAACAAGCCTTCTTTTTTCTATTATACTTTGTTGTTTAATAGAATATTCCCCTACCTTGAGAATGAGGGAGACATTCGGTGAGGGGGAGCGGAATAATCTTTCTCCTATTCTACAATTTGAATTATTTTCTGCAGATTATTCGAGCCTTAATATTTTCGTAATAGTTGCTTCTTATGCATGTACATTTAACTTTGTATGGATCGAGACCATCGAATCATGAACGGACTATAACCTTGTCTCTTATATATCGATTTACCTTGTTCCTGAAAAGTACGGCTTCTGCTGACAAACCAGGACCCACCAGGAAACTGCGCATTAGCGGGAGCGGTGTCTCCGTCGGCTCATGCAAAATTACCTGTTTAAGTTAAAGCAGACAGAAATATTTAGTGTTAGGAATGTACATCACGATTCGTCGCTTTTAAAGTAAGGGAGACTAGTTCTTATATCGCCTTCAAACATTTAGATAAGTCAAGGCACAAATGTTCCGTTGTACGAGCATTAATCTTTGACTAAACGGTTGAGTTCCCGCTTGTCGCGCCGTTTCTTCGTGCGCTTGCGATGAAATCGTTTTATTGTAAGGTAGGTCGGATCACAGTTCACCAAAATAATGGACAGTCATTATAATTTTAAGAATTTATTTTTCAGTCATTATTATAAAGAGCGTATTAAACTTCCATTCACGCTCTGAAAGAAGTAATTTTTGTAACAAACATGAAACCCATGGTACAGGTAAGGTAATGTGATATTTGCTTTTTACCGTTATACCTTTCTGAAAGCTGTATTCTTACTAATTTCGTAGTATTTTAGCAGTTAGCAGATAAAGGGAAAATTTAAATGAAGAATAGGGAATCAAAGGTAAAAAATATGCCATATTCATAAAGTTTGTTCGTGTGAGTGTAAGCAGTATGATTCTGTAGTACGATTGAGACCAGTGCTGAATGACAGACAAACATTGTTAATTTCCGATTAAGGTTAATAGTGAGTAACTACGGACATTTCTTTCAACACATGCATAAAACGTGACAGGATGCCCCATACGATCAATCTGACCAAAATAATATCAACGGCTATCCATTTTGTGCATGTGAACTATCGCATGAAACGATTTTATTCCATTATTTTTTCTAAACCGCAATAAGGATGAACTCGACTTCCGTGCGCAGATTAGTGTAGAAACAACGGGTAATCCGTCCCATTACTTGTTACAGTCTTACTTGTTGTTTACCCTGGAGACCAGAAATAGCTCTAACATACCAACCTGAAACCCCCACCCCGCCCTCACGCAAACTGTGTGTGTATTAACTTCCTTGTGATATATACATTCCTACCCTTCCATTCCGAAGTAATTTTTCTGGTGGAAAAAAATTCACCCATCATAGATCATAGCATTGTTTTCCTATTACATAACGAGGCATTTGTTTGTGGCTTTTCCTTGATTTTTCAAGTGTCTTTTAAAAGTTTTTGGAAAACAACTTGCATAAGCTTGAAGCCTTTATGTTACAGATCAGCAAACAATATATACTTTTCATGTGGCCTTCGCTTTGTCTTACTGACCTTAATACCTGATTGCAGTGTTTCTGGGAAGAAGTAAAGGTGCTGTTCAATGTCAATGACCACCCGTAGACCCCCTACAGAACCATACATCCGGGACTTCTGTTGGGGCAATACACCATTAAATGTGAAGCACATTCCCATGGGAGTTATGCTGGCGTCGAAAATATGGCTGCAATTCACTTGACGTCCCTCCCAGAAACATGACCGGAATATTTCCAAATTATGTGAATGGGCGCGCATACATTTGTCGATGTCGTCACCGGAAATAGACGTGCCATTGTTCGGACGGTGGATCGGTAGTTGGGCGTAGTGACTTAACTCGCTTTCGTGAAACATCAGGAATTCCAAGTCTGCACAATCAACAACACTGCTTTTCACTTGGTTTATATTGCATATGGTGACAGCAGGAAACTCGACATGTTTTCTCTTAGAAACATGAGTGCTCGTACGCGTCTCATACCGGAAGTACATACTCAGTTCGAGATAAGTAAATATTGATAGACTTGTAATCATCCCCATAAGCAGAATAATCCACACGCATCTGAAAATTGATAAAGTTATAGACAGCTTTGATTTAAAACAATAAAAGTAAAAGACCATAGTGTTACCATATTTCATTTTGTAATTTTGAAGATCTGCAACTGAGATTAATTTAGATATGTATAATTAGTATGGTAAAATGGAGACATGCCAACCATATTAATACCTTCGAATAAGACTTTCGTTGGCGGCTGCTTTGTGTAACCCATGGATTGTTGCAGACGAAAGGAAGTCTTGGACAACCACACCTGTAGAGGGCTTCCTTGATGTCTTCTCGTCGCTATTAGAGTTACTATTATCGGTTTCTTCCATGTTGGATATTAGACCTGTGGTCACTATGTAATGTACTGTAGTAATACGTCTTCACTAATGGACGAACACAGAATATTACAGAGATATGAACCAAACACGCTTCGCACATCGCTTCAACGATATTGATTGCAATTACAAACCTCACTTTCCTTTTTTTAAATAATTGATGAACGTCAGCGTAATCGTATGAGGTTACTACTCATATATACATCTGTATGTCGGTCAATCTTACAGGTGTCACTCGATTATCGCAATCATCAGTTCAAACCACTCAACTAATTGATTTAAGATTAATAAACTACTCGCATCATACATTAACCCATTCTCTAAAGACCCATTCACAATGATTTCGATCTTTGTCTAACCGTGTGTTTTCAAAACAGACCTGTTTATCAGCAAATACAACTTATTCAACATGCTTTAATCAATATGATGTGTTCATATTTCATATGTATTTCATCATAGGTACAAAGAATTACTTGGGGATCAAATTGCGAGTTAATTTCCTAAACAAGAGGCCCAAACGATCTGTATCGATTACCTGTCCATGTGCAAATCCTTTAAGAGTGCATGATAAAAGTGGATGTCTACGTTACGGTATTGGTTTATCGGATCAATAGCATTGATGTAATGTGGCTTATAATTTGCCGAAACTGATCCAGCTCATTTTTTTTCAAACCGAAAGCGGCGCAAAACGCCGCGGGGGTTTGATCTGTAAACACTTTGTCACTTCCAGTGCTTCCTCATGCGTGAAAGCCTTCTGGAAAATTAAGGCCGCATACTGTCTTCAAAAATATTATAGTAAACCCTACGATATCTGTAATTATTGCAGTTTTCTAGTGAAATATCATGAATTCTCCTTTTGATAAAAACATATCATAATGCAGTGAAGATATACGAAATATTTTATCTTCACATGTGAAGACGTCACTCTTAGAATGGTCCAGTCTGAACGGTACATTAGTTTCTCTGCGTAGATTTCCAGTTTCAAGTTTGGATAAAGTGACGGCAGAATAAGTGGTTGTGTTGTCACCTTTGCAGCATACAATATTGTTTTTACAAAACTACACAATTGATATCATTTTTGTCTGGAAATCTTACCAGATAATAGGTACATTGTCATTAAAAATATTTGTAACAAATATTGAGTGACAATATTGAGTGACAATAGTGCTTAAAGCAAAATTAATGACATTGACAATTTATAAAATTATTATAATTTGATAAATTCAAGTCTGCAGGATCCATTCCCTCGAGGTTCTTGAACTGTCAGTTAGTCATTTTCATTTGGAGTCCAGCAGCATTGCTGCATTTTCTTGTTACAGTTGCAAAATCTATTTATTTCCTATATAACATATTTGAGACTGAAAGTGTTTGGGTCTTCTGCCTTTACAGAAAGTAGTTCTCACACGAGGCATCTTGTTGCTTTTAATCTAACAAGCCGAATTATGACTCTAGACCTCACATTTCTTTCGAAGAAGTTTTTGACGTCTTTCACCTCTCTGACCTCGACAGTAGCTCAAGTAATTGTTATGTTCTCAAAGTTTGTTCGGCTCTATCCAAGGAATCGACCAACCAAATGTAATGACTCCATCGGGATAAGGAGTCGGGGGTTGGGGGAGAAACTTTATCATAGAAAGCAGAATAGAAAGCAATACGCTATTCTAATACCTAACTAAAAAGGTAAAACTATATTTTTTACTCTTTTTTTTTCTTCTAAAACTAAATGCTATCATTTCCCATAACATCTTTTGGATGCTTATCTGAATAAGTGTACCACCCCCTTTTGCTCAGTAGTTACAGCGTCCTTTATAAACAACATTTGGTTGGCAGCTGCATGCGCTGGGTTGCACAATATAACCATTATCCATACTTCTTATTGCATTTGTTGGAACCATTTAGTCTAGATTACAATGGCACCTTCATCAGACAAATGACCAATGCACACAAAGTTGAAAAATGTGTACGAGTTGTCCATATAATCAATGTCGATTTCGGCTACGCTGGAAACGTATGTACAATAGTTGTTATATATGTACCGATATGACTCAATTTAGCTACGCTTTGTTAACATTTGGTCATAGATTGCGAGAGTCTTTGAGCCACCTCGTCTCGATTTAGATGGCTTCCTTTATCTGCTGCTTGAACAGATTGCTCTCTCTGTCCAAAACTTTGGAGTTATTCCAGTCAATCACATGTTTTTAGCTCACCTGGCCCGAAGGGCCATGTGAGCTTATGCCGTACTGCGTCGTACGTCGTCCGTCGTCCGTCCATCAACTTTTTCTTTTCAACGACTTCTTCTGAAGAACTGGAGGACCTAAATATACAACATTTGATATAGCGCCCTATCTAGCTAACATAAGCCACTCTAAAGCGCTTTACAGTACACATATACATCAATT
Organism: Mizuhopecten yessoensis; assembly: GCF_002113885.1. Classification (NCBI taxonomy): domain Eukaryota; kingdom Metazoa; phylum Mollusca; class Bivalvia; order Pectinida; family Pectinidae; genus Mizuhopecten; species Mizuhopecten yessoensis. The sequence goes on from NW_018408920.1 coordinate 637,448, forward strand.
AATTCGTGTATACAAAGCGTAGCTAAATTGAGTCATATCGGTACATATATAACAACTATTGTAAATACGTTTCCAGCGTAGCCGAAGTCGACATCGATTGTACGGACAACTCGTACAGATTTTACAACTTTTGTGTGCATACGCTTCATTGGTCATTTGTTTGATGAAGGTGACAGTGTACATATTGTACTAGTCATCGAAATGTCACATAGATAATGTTATTGGTTGTGTAAAAAGAACTTATCAAAGCCCCCGTAATAATAAATCTTTAGAGTAGTAAACACCTTTATCTGGTGACTGCACTCTATAAAGTATCTAGTACTAGGCAAAGACTGATTGTGTCCAATCTATTTAAACTGATAACTGTAAGTAACTGATTATTTACCATGGATACTCCACAGAGAATCGTTATAAATCACGGTAGGATTTCACCTTCAATACTGAAGATCAACATCATCTTTTAAAAAGACATTTATTTCATACCGAAACCAGCACTTCGTGTCGAAGCGCATTTGCAGTGGATTCCGATTAATGCGTGAACCCTGTAAACTTTGAACCCCCATACAGTTTTATTCCATTCGATTCCATGACCTTTTTGACAATTTATTTAGCGTTAACCCAGTATATATGTACTTTTCTAACCGTATCATTGGATCTTGTGCGAAGAAAAAGCGTTCAACGAACAACTTCTTAAAACTAAGTATACATGAAAAAGTTGTCATCAAGATGGAATATTTCATCGAATTGAATAATAATACTTACATTGGAATTGTATTCTTTGTATTTGTGAGTTTCGTTTCATCTATGCCTTGTCCAACGGGTTGTATGTGCCCAAGCACCTTGGCGGTTGGTTGCAGTACAGGATTCACGGCGTTTCCGTCACCACTGACCAATACTATCAAATGACTCTCAATTAATGGAAACTACATGACACACAACAGTACCCCTACCTTACATCGGAGTGACTTTCAATCCATGCCTGTACTAGTTTCGTTACAAATGGCTCATTGCGAAATTAACACAATCGCAGATGACACATTCTTATCACGTGGTTCGTTGAACTATCTAGATCTGTCATATAACAACATTCCCCGTATAACTGACAAGACCTTTTTGGGGCTAACAAATCTGGTTTCCCTACAGATCAGCGGGAATCCGCATTGTGAGCTGAGCGAGAAGACTTTTGATAGTCTTTCGAATCTGCAAGAACTCTATATTGCCGAAATGGACTTGGAACGCCTTCTTCCTGTTATGTTCACAAATTTGAAACATCTCAGACTTTTGGATGTCCATGGAAACAAAATATGGAAAATTGAATTTGATTTTGGGGCTGTATTCCCGAACTTACAACACTTGGATTTATCGAGAAACCTTCTAAAGGGACTGCCCAAACGGTACAACGACACGTTTTCACATCTAACGACCGTCAAAATGTCGGGAAATCCTCTCCAATGTAATTGCGAAATACGATGGTTAAAGCATTCAACGAAAAAGGCTCTGGACCCTGAATATGCCAGTGACGCATTAGTTTGCTACGGCCCAGAACGTCTGAAATATGCTCCGATTTTGCGCGTTCCTGATTTAGAGTTTAAGTGTGTTGCACCCCAAATAGTCAATTGTACAACTGAAACGTACGTTGTGATGGAAACGTCATCCCTTCGGATGTGGTGTGAATTGGGGGGATATCCATATCCGGATGTGACCTGGACAAGATATGATGGAAAGAATGTAGAATTCACTTACGAAAACACTTCAAACTACTATGTTTCTAGAACAGGATCCTTGGACATTTTCAACGTCTCAAAGGCCGATGACGGTACGTGGACACTCGGTGCCAGCAATTCAATCGGTCAGAAAAGTCATCAACTGAAAATAGTTGTTACCCCCAAAACAACCACCACCACAACAACGTCAACAATAACAACAACAACAACAACCACAACCACAACCACAACCACGCCGACGACGACAACAACAACATCGACAACAACGCCTACACCAACCACATCGACAACAACGCCGACGACGACAACGACAACATCAACAACAACGCCGACAACATCAACGCCGACAACAACCACATCAACAACGCCGCCACAGACTACACCAACTACAAGTACTTTGAAATCTACAACCGCAAATACGATAGTAAGCAGCAGCGAGCATCAGTCAGCTAATGGGGGTACGGTAATCCATAAAGCCCCCGATCATGTAAACCCTAACCCGGCAAACATCACACCAGCTGACAATGACAAGACAGACGACGATAGCGATGAGGACAAACCAACTAATAGGACGAAAATGGAAGACGAAGACGGTGGTGGAATGAACATGATGATGATAGCAGGAGCTGGCGGAGGAGGTCTACTTGTAATCGTCCTCATCGCCGTCATCGTCTACTGCGTGAAGAGTAAGACTAACAGGTCGACAACAGGAATAATGACAACGCTTGGAGGCAGGAAATCTAGAACAAGTGCATGGGATAGAACAATCCATGGGATAGAACAAGTGCATGGGATAGAAAAATCGATGGGATAGAACAAGTGCATGGGATAGTACAAGTGCACGGGATAGAACAAGTGCATGGGATAGAACAAGTGCATGGGATAGAACAATCCATGGCAACACAAATAGGGCTGGTGTTACGACGGTTGACAAAGGTAAGAAAAACAACGCTGCCAACAATACAGATAAGAACGGGACAGTGACAGAAGATTCAATAGGAGACATATTAGCTATTGTATCAGTTGTTGTTGTAGGAAGCTTGTTACTGATCACTGCCGTGATCTCTGTTATCGTCTGCTGTGTTAAATGGAAGAACATCCGCATCAATGTTCATTCGGATCAAGCCAATCACTTTTCAGCGCGATTCTAAATGAACCTTTCATTAACTATTCATGCAGAAATTCCAACGGTGGTTGTGGTAATATATTAGTTCATTTTAAATGTTACTTTAGTATATGTATAAACGGCATATTAAATTAAGATATAAGTGACAGTAGTCCTTTTATACAGAATTTGTGGAGAATTATAAACAATATTCGCAGACATTCATTTTTATAACGAGAATACGAACAGCAGCGAAAAACTGATAAACAGCTGAACAATCGAAAATATTATAATAATACCAGGTATTTCAAAGTGTCGATTCGCTTGGAATAACAAGATGAATAATTAAATCAAGACAAACATTATGAACCTCGACAAGAGATTGGAGTAGAAACAAAGTGCTAAGGAAGGCTTGTAGTCCCCTGTATCACTTGTAGCTCTCGTCAAATTGTTTCACATCTAACCAGGAAAGTGTAAAGTCATCAATAATGTATCATTTACATGTCTTAACTAATTCCTTTACCGTAATAGAAACTGATATCTAAATATTGTAAATACCTGATACTTTTGTATGCAATTCATGCCAGTTAAATGCAAAAGTTATATATGTCAGATGACTCTATTAATATTGTACTTTATAACGGTATAACCAACACATAGTGTCCGCGGCTGCTGCACCCTATGTGCGCACGACTAAGGGTGGTCCATCATTCACGCAGAGTCGCTGACTGTGTGGTACTGCAGTGTGACCACTGCAGAATATTGTATGAACCCCGACTTCTGCTGTTAGAAGATTTTGTCCTTTTTTTTCAAATTGTGTATTTTTTATCTATAGTGTACATATATTTACGTACATGTATCAATAAGTAAACAACTATGTATCATACATAAATCAGTCCGTTTTACTCATTGCATTGGTCATCCAGTTTATGACGCATAATACTTTGTGTATTTTTTCCGTCTACTGCAAGCTCGTGCACGGGTATACTGGTTGTTAAAATACCATATAGTAGACCGGAGTGCAAGCATTCCAATCAAATGTGTATCAATGTTGTATTACAATATTTAAAGATTAGTATGGTTACTACACCCTATCAATATTCTAATACATATGTGCAGCTACAAGACTGCACACATAAATGTGCTATAAAGATTACAAATGTTGTGGCTTTTACGCTATCCATACTGTGTAATACATATACCAGTATATACATGTAGCTATAAGGTTACAGTTAATAAAATGTATGCCATAATAATTTATATATACCTTACAAATTATCTTACTTGTAATAGTATACTCATCACCAGAGACATATAGTATTTAATATAAAAGTTGCCACATCTAGTGTGCACACATACGTGCAGAAGGTAAAAATGTTATGGTACACATACAATAATTTGGGTAATAGGTATTGTTACAATATATATTTATACAGAAGGAGTCGTTATCATATGCATTGCATTAACATGTCAAGTGCCACAATTATATTCTCCCAAATCTCCATGTGTGTTACCCACCTGGCTCACCTGTGCTGGTGAAATCGAACGAAGTCAATATAAAATACCCAACATGCATCTATTCGTAGTAAGTAGAGAGTGTGCATGTAGACTCCATGGCTGTTAAGTTTAAAGTGTACAGTCAACTGCTTGCAGATTTGTATATATTCTACAACAAAGCAAACTGTGTGTTACGTAGTTATTTTTATCATTACTATTTAATTTACATGTATGATGCCAGCACTATCTGTATATACCGATTTATAACTGTATGAATGTCCAATAGTTTGTATATTTAAAAACGGTATGACTACCAATCTTTATTCCTCATCAATGTGAATTGCATCTAAATATGGTTGCTGGTTTTGACTCAATGTCACCCACCTCCCTCGTTGGCATTCTAATTACAACTCATTGAGAAGTTCAATTTATTAATATCCAGTGATAACGTAACTTATTCATGTTTATTCTACGTACGTACCTCGGCTTGATATATCCATCATATCCACTCCAACGAAATTAAAATGTAAAATTGATTCTATCCAAATCGTACAGTGTGTGACCCCGTGTTTAACTTTATCGAGTGGATACACGTGAAAAGTCTCGTGTTATTGCTAGCATTTATTGTACCTGACTAGCGCTTCTGAACCATAAATACTTAACTTTTCTTATACAGAACCATTATGGTCAGGTCTGTTTATATATCGGCGCGTCGATTTACCCAATACAACCCTATACTACCCAATACAAGTGTCGATTTACCCAATAAAACCCAATACTATCCACTAAAAGTATCGATTTACCCAATAAAACCCAATATAAAGTTAAAAGTACACAATACAAGTAACAATGTTGTTCGGACCCGGGTATTTTTGGCAAGATAGTCGTTATTTGGAATTACTTAATTTAATCTATTACATTTCAAAATATTTCATTGTTAATACAAAGATAAATACACTTATTATAGAAGTATTACATGTGTTAACAAAGGGACCAGACAACAGGCTTAGCCTATAAACATGCAAGTTTTTTCCTATAGATACCGGTATCCTATTATTTTAATTTCATTAATATATTGACGTTTTGAGTGGAAGATATGACAATAACGGGAAAAAAATAATAACTATAATGAAAGAACACATATACTCACTCACTCTCATACTACCATTCGTAATTGGTATATTCTATATCGTTAGAACTTGCATGTAAAAAGATATTACTTATAAATTGAGAATCGTTTTTTTTTTTTAAATATGAAATAGTATGATTAAGTATATTTCTATTAGTCTCGTTAGACATACCAACGATACCATGACAACATGAAGATTTACAAATCCTAATAGATTATACACAGAGAAGATGTGATGCCTAAAATACCTATAAAGAGAAAGAACAGAAAAATGTGTTGTATTTTCTATATTTGCACCACATGAACAGGAACTCAAGCTATGTTGCATTCACGAATGGAACAGTAAACGAATATATATTAGTAAAGTGCTTTTCTTAACCTAGCCATATTTGTTAATGTCTTAACAACAATTCATTGTATCTATTAACAAGTAAACGATGTCTGGAAAGATTGCTGGAATATTTCATTAGTGGTAAATAGTAGGACAATAACGGGAAAAAATATACTCACTCACTCTCTTACATGTATACCGTATTACCATGTGTTGTATTGTTAGAACTTGCATATATATAAAGACATTACGTAAATGTGTTTTTTTTTTAAATAGGATCATATACTATATTTCTGTTTGTTTCTGGAATAATGTATTGGGATATAGGAGATCGCGAGCAGCAACTCATTAAGCATCATACAATGTAGTAATACCGGTATGTTGAAAACTTATGAATACATGTATGTGTGTTAATATTTGTATACAAGTTACGTTGTTCTTGTGGGTTTTTTTAATTAGATAACATTTTGATGATTTTTTTACCTTTAATTATTTCCGGGTAATTGAGTGTTCCATGTATATAAAGTGTATGCTTATGTTTGTCTCAATATTGAATGGCTATTAATTCTATTAAGAACTACAACAAATATATAAACGAGGGTTATTTATCATCAAGAATATTATTTGAAGCTCAACATTGGCAGTTATCTAACTGTGTAATTTAATTTTTTTCCTGGCATGAAACAATTCGAACGAGTTTATATAATTATCAGTGGTTTCTTTTGTAAAGCCGATGGAAAGCATAAAGTTACACATCTGTATACACCTGTTTCATTTAGACAACAGTGTTGTGACCATGTATGATGGGAACGACTAGCTAAGCGGCGCGTGCACGTGCACGTGATTGACATGTATTTAAGTATGGCTTTCGCCACGTGTCATCTGACCCAGTTTTTACACATGACCATTGATTGACTACAAATAAAATAACTTCTGTATGTCTTTGATTTCTCTCCGATTTGTAGTAAACCATTCCCGCGATCATTTACTTTATAGATAATGAAAATCATTGTTCTATGTTTTATCCGATATGATAACGATACATTATTGTATACTATTCCCACGATAATTAATTTCGTAAATTAATGAAATTCATTTTTCTATATATTATCCAATAACACAAAGATTAATGACTGTATATCAGTCCCGTGAAATTACTTCATAAATGATGAAATATATCTTGCAATATTTTTTCCATTAAAACAACGATAAATGGGGTGATTCAAACGCCTTCGCCCCAAGTTACAGACACATAGGGTTCCAACACCAAACATGTTTATGGCCATTATTGTACTTGACACGGGGAACATTTTAAACATCCTTGGCCTTGCATCAGAGACTGAATACATTATTATAGGTACTGAATTGGAACTCCAAATCATTATTTGCCGTATTATTACACTTATTTTACATGTTAGATCTACATCTTGCGGAACCCATAGTCTGGGCGTGTGTATATCAATCCATGTTTCTCTTCATGTTCGATAATGAGTGATTTTAAACAGATGTATACATGTAAAGTAAGTACTAATATTAATACCCGGCCTAAAACAATTCTCTCGTCGTCAGAAAGCTACGTTATCTTAGCTAATGTACAGTGTCCAGCCTTTGGTGTCAGCATCAGATGTACCTATGTATATTTTACAATATAGGTGATCTCTTCCTGCCTCTAAACTCAGCAAATGTAAATATCAGCTTTCAATATACGGTTAAACAGTTATGTGTAGATGTGCATCCTAATCCAGGACCTAATACAAGTAGTGACCAATATATTTCTGACAACATTACACTCTGTCATATAGCTACTTGTTCACCAAGGAACATGGAGAATGTGATATTGTCTGTGTTAGCGAGACTCATCTGAACACTTCAATTACAGATGATGATATTCTGACTGAAATTTGTTCTACTGTTATTCGAAATGATAGACAACACAGACGAGGAGGAGGTGTTCTTATATATGTAAAAGAAACAATATTATTGCAAAACGCAGAACAGATATTGAATCTGATGATGTTGAGGTTGTCTGGATAGAAATTAAACTACAAAACAAACTTATACTTGTTGGGTGTTTATACAGGGCTCCAGATTCTATAGCAGATTACTGGAGCAAGTTAGATGAAGTCCTTGAAAAAGTCTGTGATCTGAATAAAAGTGTATTTCTTCTCTATGGCAAGCCAACTTAACATTTATTCAAGGAGCAATGTCGATCCTGTATTTCAAAAAAAAAAGATATCTTATATAGCATATGAGATATCTTATATACTATATAAGATATTTTATATCGTATACAAGATATCTCATATAGTATATGAGATATCTTATATAGTATATGACATATCTTATATAATATATAATATATAAGATATCTTATATACTATATGAGATATAGAAATTAAATGAGATGCTATATAAGATATCTTATATGATATAAAAGATATCTTATATCTTATAATATCGTATATAAGATATCTTATATAATATATAAGATATCTCATATAGCTATATGAGATATCTTACATAATTAAAGTCTCGTTACGAAATAAGATATCTTAAATAGGAACGAGATTTTAACAAAATGTCGAAAATGAAGTCTCCCCGTACGGAATATCTCGAGGATCTACGTAGGGACAGTAGGCTTGTTGTAACAACACGTGTTCCTGTCGCCGCCATTATGTCTGAGCCACTTCAAGAGTGCGGGAAATGGCAGCCTCTGCTTTGGCTGCTATAAGAGAGACAAGGCGAGCTTGGCCTAGGGAAAATACAGCATCCGTACCATCCCTCTCCGCCATTGCGCCCAATGCAATCCTGAATGTGCACCGAATGATTCTCGAGGGAGAAATTAGTTTCTAGTTTTTAATGCCACGAAATCTCATTCTATATCAGATATCTTATATAGCAACGATATTTCAATTATATAAGATATCTCATATAGCTATGCTACAGCTATCAAATTGCTCTCAATTAATGGAAACTACCTGACACACAACAGTATCTCTACCTTACATCGGAGTGACTTTCAATCCATCCCCAGACTAGTTTCGTAACAAATGGCTCATTGTGAAATTCAAACAATTGCAGATGACACATTTTTATCACGTGGTTCGTTGACATATCTAGATCTGTCATATAACAACATTCCCCGTATAACTGACCAGAGATTTTTGGGGCAAACAAATCTGGTTTCCCTACATATCAGCGGGAATCCGCATTGTGATCTGAGTGAGAAGACTTTTGGAAGTCTTTCGAATCTGCAAGAACTCTTTATTGCTGAAATGGACTTGGAACGCCTTATTCCTGTTATGTTCACAAATTTGAAACATCTCAGACTTTTGGATGACCATGGAAACAAAATACGGAAAATTGAATTTGATTTTGGCGCTGTATTCCTAAACTTACAACACTTGGATTTATCGAGAAACATTCTCAAGAGACTGCCCAAATGGTACAACGACACGTTCTCACATCTCACTACCGTCAAAATGTCGGGAAATGCTCTCCAATGTAATTGCAAATTACGATGGTTAAAACATTCAACGAAAAAAGCTCTAGACCCTGAATATGCCAGTGGCGCATTAGTTTGCTACGGCCTAGGGTATCATATTCGATGTGCTAAACACTAGCTGTATCACTTTATTAATATTCACTGGGAAAATATTCTTGCTACTAAGGGGGATGCAATATCGTATCGTTTAATATCAAAGTATGGAAAACATGGTATTGTATTCGATGCGCTAATATGATTCCACTTTCATCAATACTTTGAATGACTTTAACATGACACATTTTAATCTGCATTCTGTGGAAGTGAAAATTAGAGGTGGCCAATTTTTTATAATTCAGTGTTGACGTCATTCCGCTTTCGGTTTACTTCCATTGCAAATATATGCACCATGATTTAGCAGGAATGTCATTTTTTGCTAAGGGTTCCAAATCCGAGATTGTGCCAAAATTGTTCCGTCATTTAAATTGCAGGGACACAATGCATTTAAATAATAAAACATAAAATTAACCGCGACAGTATATATTTTTATTTTTGTATTGTTTTAGGTTGTACTGAAATTAGTAAGGCCCTAAATTAATAATACTTAACAATAAGTATTATCGCAATATATACATTTTTCTGACCTGTACATTGACATTGATCCAACGTTCATGCAGATATATATGTAAATATTCCATAATTTGTTTCGATAGTATATATACAAAGAAAGTATGTGCTTCTGGTGGTGTCATAACCTTATCAATTGCTGAACTGAAATATAGTCTTCCCCGGTGAATCTCTAACAAGGTGAAAGTACCAGGGAAGTATTTAAAACTCTTATGTCGGTTTTTTTTTTATTATATCTAACCATTTCAAAGAATTTTTATAGGTTTTTTTCTCATTTCAATTTCATATATTTGTATATATAAAAAGTATTTATTCAAACTTTTGAATTTTTTGATCAAATTTCCTTCAAAACTCCTGACCCTCGTTCAAATGACGACATCATAGCCAGAATTATTTTATATACATTACTTTTTGTACAACACAAAATCTGCAGGCCAGAGACCAGAATCTGGCATCATAAATAAGGAAGTATCATGAAATAGTGTATCCTTATTAATTTGATTTTAATAGGATCCATTACATGTATCATTTTTTGGTACATTTTATGAACATTTGTTAAGATTCGGGGTACGGATAAAAAGGAGTGTACGTATTTATCATATTCAACATACCTCCCATGTTGCACCAAATGTATGACATGTCACCCTGTACACAATGGCTGACATACAGAAATAGCGACGTTATCATTTTATTCCTGCTGTAGCCTGATTTAATGGGTCGAGGAGGTCTGCATACCTCGGACGCACGCGACTGAGTAATTTGTATGCGCCAATAAATGATCGTAGGCCCTGTGCAGCAGGGGGTTCGGTAGACGATAAGACAGCCACCTTGTGAGGGCTTAAATATATTTTGGAATTTTGCTTCGCGTATATTGCGTGCTGTTTCTTTTTATCATTATCAACACCACAGAAAATATACAGATTCGAGAAATCAGAAGGATTTATAGCGAATAGATATGGAACAAAACAGGTATACTACCATGGAAATTACGTTTTTGATATTAGTGCTTTTTGTATTACCTGGGAATAGTCATACGCCTTTGTCTTGTCCAACGAGTTGTGTGTGCCAAAGCACCTTTGCGGTTCGTTGTAGTGCAGGATTCACGGCGTTTCCGTCACCACTGACCGATTCCATCAAATTGCTCTCAATTAATGGAAACTACATGACACACAACAGTATCCCTACCATACATCGGAGTGACTTTCAATCCATGCCTGGACTAGTTTCGTTACAAATGGCTCATTGCGAAATTAACACAATCGCAGATGACACATTCTTATCACGTGGTTCGTTGAACTATCTAGATCTGTCATATAACAACATTCCCCGAATAACTGACAAGACATTTTTAGGGCTAACAAATCTGGTTTCCCTACAGATCAGCGGGAATCCGCATTGTGAGCTGAGCGAGAAGACTTTTGATAGTATTTCGAATCTGCAAGAACTCTATATTGCCGAAATGGACTTGGAACGCCTTCCTTCTGTTATGTTCACAAATTTGAACCATCTCAGACTTTTGGATGTCCATGGAAACAAAATATGGAAAATTGAATTTGATTTTGGGGCTGTATTCCCGAACTTACAACACTTGGATTTATCGAGAAACCTTCTAAAGGGACTGCCCAAACGGTACAACGACACGTTTTCACATCTCACTACAGTCAAAATGTCTGAAAATCCTCTCCAATGTAATTGCGAATTACGATGGTTAAAGCATTCAACGAAAAAGGCTCTGGACCCTGAATATGCCAGTGACGCATTAGTTTGCTACGGCCCAGAACGTCTGAAATATGCTCCGATTTTGCGCGTTCCTGATTTAGAGTTTAAGTGTGTTGCACCCCAAATAGTCAATTGTACAACTGAAACGTACGTTGTGATGGAAACGTCATCCCTTCGGATGTGGTGTGAATTGGGGGGAGATCCATATCCGGATGTGACCTGGACAAGATATGATGGAAAGAATGTAGAATTCACTTACGAAAACACTTCAAACTACTATGTTTCTAGAACAGGATCCTTGGACATTTTCAACGTCTCAAAGGCCGATGACGGTACGTGGACACTCGGTGTCAGCAATACAGATGGCCAGAACAGTCACCAACTGATAGTTTTCGTTACTCCATACACTTCAACACCGACGGCACAAGGGCAAATGAAGACAGCAGAAACGTTGACGACTAACAGGTCGACAACAGGAATAATGACAACGCTTAGTGGTAAGAAAGGTAAGGAAAACAACGCTGTCAACAATAAGATTGGGACAGTGACGGGAGATTATGAAACACCATAGCTGTCACATATGGCATAAAAATACTATGTGAATTGATTTTTTCATTATATTATATGATTTCATCAATATATTATTCGATTTTATCATTATTTTATTTGTTTTCATCATTATGTGATTTGATTTTATCATTATATTATATGATTTTACCATTTAATTTATGTTATATGATTTCATCAATATATTATTTGATATCAGCAATATATGATTTTAATTTTTCATTATATGATTTGGTTTCCATTGTATTGTAAGTTTTCATCATATATATTGTTTGATTTTATCATCATATGATTTGATGTTATCGTTATTTGATTTGGTTTCACCATTATATTATACGCTGTTGTCATTATATGATTTTGTTGTGTAGTTATATTATTCGATTTCATCAATATATGATTGAACTTAATGGTTATATCATTTAGTTTCAACATCATATTATATGCTTTCGTCATTATATGATTTAGTGTAATCGTTATATTATTCGATATTTTATCAGTATACCATTCCGTAATCATATTATTAACAAACATCATGAATAAACATACCGTTATATGATTGCACAATTTCATTATATAATTGTACAACTTCATTTTACGTTGGATACGATTCTGACAAGCGTCTCCGCGAATCCTAAGTAAACGGAACTTTTCACCGGAGCCCCTTTCTGCCATGTTACTACCGCCATTTCTGAAAGAAAGTGCTACCAAAGCTGTGCATAGTCTTTTGTAAGTATAGCTATATCAATGATGAAGGTAACTGATAGTGGCCGATTGAGACAACTGACCTACATTTTGCGACCGATCTCTTTAAAACCTGGTATGCATTACCAGGTTTCCATTCATCACTATCTTCGGACGTTGCTTTTAAGGATATAACAGACAACACGAGGTAAGAACACTACAATTCCAACACAAACAATAACAGCTACACTAATATCGCTATCACTTCTTCTCTTCTGGGTCACAAACAAGTCGAACATTTTCCACAATCATAGGACACAAATACACAACAACACATTCGGTTTCGACGAAAACAGACTCGCCCAACATGAAAAACACGACACACCACTCACACTATTCCCCGCAATATCCACACGTCTCAAACACAAATACACAAAACCAAGCAACTCTTACATCTTTATCTTCATACTCGCAATATCATCAGACACTGAACTTAACCCAGGGCCCAGAGCACTCAAATACCCATGCGGAACATGCAACAAAGCCGTCACATGGCAAACAAATACATCTCACAACAGCTTCCAGAATTAGAAACAGATAACGAATCCATTTGGGCCAACATCAAAATGTCAAACTCACACAACTTCATAGTAGGTGCATACTACAGACCACCATCAGATAAAGGACATTCATTCACAGAACTCGAAATATCACTGAACAGAATAGGAACACAGAACAACACAATAACATTTATTAGCGGAGACTTCAACCTCCCACACATAGATTGGTCAAACAACACCACAACACCAGGCAAACCAGACAAAACCCTGCACCAACGCCTTCTAGACATCATCGACGACAACTCCCTCACCCAAACCATAGACAAACCCACAAGAGGAGAACACATCCTTTACCTAACATTCACAAATCGTACATCCCTCATCAATAAACAAGAAATAGTCCCACCGATAGGCAAGGCAGATCACGACATCATATATACAGAAGCAGACATTAGTCTACAAAAAACACGCAAACCACCTCGGAACATTAACCTATATAACAAAGCAAACAGGGACAACATCAGAAAAGACCTCACTAATATAAATAACAACTTTCAGGACCTAGAACATCAAAACACAGAAAACCTCTGGGTAAGTTTCAAAACAACACTCTAAACATCTACAGAAAAAAACATTCCAATAAAATCACTAGCATACAAACACAGACTACCCTGGATGAACAACTCACTTCGCCGCCTCTCAAACAAGTCTAAACGCCTCCACCAAAAATCAAGGAAAACCACAAACTTATCCACACATACAAAACAGTAAAAGCTGATTGCAAAAACAAACCCGCAATGCATACCTACAATACATTGAGAAGATAATTACCTACCTACTTCTCGTCTATCAAAACCACAAAAAAAGAAAACACAGACATCATAGCATTACGTAAAAACGGCCACCTCACAGAAACAAAGGCAAACATACTAAATGAACAATTCCAAGAAGCCTTCACACTAGAACAAAACACAACAATACCTGACAAAGGAATATCAGCTCATCCACTCATGCCAGATATACACATAACATGCCAAGTCGACAAACTACTATATAGCATTAACCCACACAATGCAACAGGCCCAGACCATATACACGGCAGAATACTGAAAGAACGCAAAGATATCACAGCACCAATACCAACAAAAATATTCTAAACATCATTCAACACAGGAACATTATCCAGTGACTGGAAACACGCCAACGTAAACCCTATACAAAGAAAGAGACAAATACAACCCAACAAACTACAGATCAATATCACTCACATGCATCGCATGCAAACTCCTAGAACACATCATCACAAGCGCAACCATGAAACACTTAGAAGACAACAAAATACTGCATGACCTACGACATGGCTTTCATACATCAAGATCTTGCGAAACACAACTCATTACATTCATACAAGACCTCACACAGAACCACAACAACAACAAACAAACAGACATGATCATAATGGACTTTGCCAAAGCCTTCGACAAAGTCCCACAAAAACACCTACAGTACAAACTAAATTAGTACGGCATCACCGGAACCATACTAACATGGATAACAGACTTCCTATCGCAACGCACCCCAACAGTAGTACTTGAGGGCAAACACTCCGACAAAATACCAGTAACATCTGGAGTGCCTCAGGGAACCTTTTTGGGACCAGTCCTCTTCCTCATATACATCAACGACTTCCCAGAATACATATCACACAGTACACTAAGACTTTTTGCAGACGACAGTATACTATACAAAACAATTAACAACAAAGACGAAACGACAAAACTACAAACAGATTTAGATGCAGCTAGTAAATGGGAAGAGGACTGGTTCCACCCAGACAAATGCACCATACTCACTATATCACCAAAACGCACAAACATTAAACACCAATACACACTCCATGACCACACACTAGTATATGTAACTTCAAACAAATACCTAGGCATTACACTTCAAAACAACTAAAAAATGGGACAAACACATTAAAAACATCAAATCAAATGCAAATAAATCACTATGCTTTCTGAAACGCACGCAACCTAAAATTAAAATTCACCACACATACAAAACATGCATGCAAGACCATTGTAAGACCAAATCTCAAATACTGCTCTTCAGTTTGGGGCCCACATTATACAAATAACATAAATCAATGAGAACAAGTACAATGAAGAGCAGCAAGATATGTCCTAAAAAAATACCATACCACAAGCTCAGTCACAGATATGATACACAACTTGCAATGGCCAACACTACACACACGCAGAACAAGAACACGCATTATTCTTCTCTACAAAATTATACACCAACAAGTTGCAATACACACCAACAATCTCATCCCGTCAGACACCAGAACACGTCAAGGACACTACCTTAGTTACAGACATAATTATCCACACATCCAAAGACACATACAGACACTCATTCTTTCCATACACCATCATACAGTGGAACCTCCTACCCAAAACAATAATCCTATCAGAAACACCAGCAGAATTCAGGACATGCACATAATCCAACATATACAAAACTTACAACATAACAAACACTCACTCACTGCTTTTAACTTTTTTTTTTCATTTTGCAAATAACAAAAATCAAAAAAAAAATCACTACATAATAATAAACGCACAACAGCACAAGACCGACTTAATCGTCGGTATCGACGGAGGAAGTAGAAAAGATGAAGAAGATGAAGATAATCATAATATCCAGCTATGTGTCCCTGAATGGCATTTTGGATCAACTTTTTTTTGCAAAAGTTATTCCTCTTTGTTTTATTTCAGTATTTGTTTTTTTTGTCCGGAGATCTCCTACAATTTTCGACTGATCTCTTTGAAACTTGATAGGATATATCATTATATATAGTTGTGTTACGCTGAACGGCATTTTCATTCGACTATTTTTGCAAAACTTATTCCCCTTTGTTTATTTCAGTGTTTGATATATGTCCCGAGATCTCCTACAACATTTTTCGACCGATTTCTTTGAAACTTGGTAGGCTTTATAATCGTGATATCAAGTTGTGTTTAATGAGTTGGGGACTAACCTCTGAATACTTGTATTCCTCAAACTGTTAGAAAATTAAACATTGACTTTGTAGTGAAAGGTGAGGGTTATATATAGCATGCCACCTAAATATACCCACTGTACAAATCTTATTTCAATGCAAGATAGTGTATATAACACTATATGACATTCGACGGGCGTTATTGTTCCGCCACGCAGTACTCTTGTTGTCCATCGTCGTCCATCTGTCCGAAAACAATTGACATTTTCTGCTTCTGTCAGTTCTTAAAATTTTGCATTTAAACATTCCATGACCAAAGGTCAACACAAATTGTAAACTATCGTCACTCCCCACCCCGAGGGGCGTGAGAGGCGGGGCCTAAAAGGGTCAAATTGACTGAAATTTCAAAAATCTTCTCAATTAAGACCAAGGTATGGTAGAATTAAATACTGTTCAGGAATAAAGGGTCTTAAGGCTCTTAACAAAAATTGTGATTTTTCTTTGACCCCGAATCTGACATTTCCCCTTGGGGAGAGAGTAAAATTTACAATAGAGTAGGCCAAATACAAAAATATTGTTTGTTGCTACTAACCCGGCCAACTGACCGAGTAAAAAATAAATGTCACAAAATACGGAGAAGCTATTGTTTTTAGGGTCCTTGAATAGTATCACCCAAAAACATGGTCAGTCGGATGTTTTATAGTGACTGTTGTATCTTCTTTGAAGCATCATATTAAATATCAAGACTTGTGATCTCAAAATGGCCATGCATGAAACCCATGTCACCACCTCATGTGTTCCAGCTAAGCAGGCGTAGCAGGGCACCATGCCCTATCCTACTTTTCAAAATACCCTGTCTCTTGATGTAAATTCTATGTCCTGGCTGTTTTTGAGCCTTTTTGTGTGAAAAAACTTGCTAAAAGGTTTGTAAATAACCAACAGAACCAAATAACTCCATCCCCCTGGCAGCGATGCTGAGTTTGCAAGTCACTATAGTCAGTCACTAATTCATTGTCCTAATTTTGTATTGTAATTAAATTAAATTAATACTGTTAGCCTCCAGATGTAGCGAGTCTAGCGACCAGTCGTCACGTCTAATATTATCACTGATAATGTGAAATCAAATGATGGAATTATTTTTAAATCAGCAAATGTTTGTATTTTGCTTATATTGTCTAGGGTGTGTCTGACTTTGGTGGACCACGAAAAGAATTTTGCCGTTTAGTATTGATGGCCATCAAAGAAAAATACTTTGATCATGATCTTAGGAGTTTGCTCTGTGAAGACTATGTCACCATGGCCATTACCAAGATATTTGGCAAGACCTTATATTTATTAGCCCGCCTAACTGTCCAAAGAGCAAGAGATTAAATTTCATTCATACCAAGAGGCCCAGGGTCATGATATTGGACAAGTAGCCTACAGGAATGCTTGACCTGGACCTATACTTTCAAGGTCACAGGGGTCAAATGTGTTAAATTTTTGTTAACAACTTCTGAATAACTGAGAGTCACAGGGTCATGATATTGGGCCTGGAGTATGCTGGAATAAAGTGGCACCAAGTATGTTAAAAAAATATATACATGGGTCGAATCATTGGCATGAAAATGAAACTCTCGGTCAGGCGTATATGATACACCTAACAAAGTTTAAATATATCATATGCCATGATCCATGCAGAAATTGAATATTTCTCCTTTATTTGTCTCTATTTAGGTTTCAAGTCTAAACATCTTGCAGAATGGTACTTTACCTACCTTCATTCCACATGATAATTCTCTGATGAGAAATCAAGTTCTCGCTGTATCCAAAGTTTGAGGATGAGTGGAATATATCAGGTAATTTTTAGCAAAATCGTAAAACTGATTTTCTTTTGTTTCTTTTTTAGACCACCATCATTAGATTGTGAGCTGTTCAAATAGCTCATTCTCAGTGTTCCATCTGTGTGTATTAACCACCGTGTCTAAAGAAATACTTGATGAATTATTGTACATGTTTGATTTTAGGACTGATCAGAATGGCCGACAGGCAGCATCTTGGACGAGTCCTGGAAGAGTAGATTTCAACAAGGACAAGTAAATCACCTAACCTAACGGGTCCTTTGGACTTGTGAAATATATTATTATGTAATAAGACGTTATCTTTTTGAAATTTAGAACAAAGCTTAAAATAAGATATATTGCATGATAATTGTCAAAATTTTCCTAAAACTTCACCATATCCTAATGACAGTAATTATTTCAGGTCCGTATAGTTGATTACTTTTAATGTTTCGTGCTGTAGATCGTGATGTGTCCTTATCAGGATATCTTGGACTAGTTACATTGACGAAGGACTAGTAAATAATCTATTCAATTAGTCCCGAGAACTACCAAGCAAAACAAGTTAGTGTCTAACCCTGCCCTCTTGTTTTAATTCTATACATATAGCTGCAAGTTTGTATCCCTTCGAATCTGTTTAAACACAAATCATGTACAAGTTATGGTTATATATTTTTTTAAACGCTACTTCTAATGTACATGTATTCAACTGTACATATGTCTTTGTAGATTAGTAATCCCTGCATTCGACTTCCTTCTGAGACCAGCCAACAGAAAGCTTACAGTAAGGGCGTTGACGCATTATTTGAAGCCGAAGTTTTCAGACACAAGTTCCAAAAGCAGGATTCTAGAGGGAGCAGTATACGCTACCTTAATGAGATATGTTCGTGAAGTTGCCAGTGAGTTATATCATTGTTGGATGTAGAAGCAAGACTTATATGGTGTTACTTTTGAGTTGACTTTAAAGTTGAATTTATAGATCCATTGATCACAAATACTTGTCCAACTTTAACCAAACTTGGTATACCGTTATGATGACATAGTGTTAATTTCAACACACCATCATTTCTTAAATACCATAAAACAGTACGTTCCAGTGACTCTGGAAAATGGGGATTCTGGGAAACTGGACTTAACTAGCCCACCATCTGATGATGGTGGGCTATTCAAATTGCCTGTCTGTCATCCGTCCGGTGTCTGTCCATAAACAATCATTGTTATCGCTATTTCTTGAGAAGTACTTGCAGGATATATCCCAATCTTAACATATAGTCTGATTCCCCTTAGTCCCTAGATGTGCCCATTCAATTTTGAGTCTGATCGGGAAAACAAAATGGCTGAGAGGCAGCCATCTTGGATTTTGACAGATGAATATTGTTATCGCTATTTCTTGAGAAGTACTTGATGGATGTTTCTCAAACTTAACATGTAGGTTCCCCTTAGTCCCATGTTGTGCCCAAAAAATATGTGGCAAAAAATACCCCCAAAGCGAAAAATTTGAATATGCAGAAAATGAATCTGCCCCCTAATAACCGCCCCTCCTACCGACTACCCCCACCCCATCACTTGAATTCGCCATTGTCATTTTGACCTAATATTTCATTTTTTGATTCTGTTTCAGGACATGGATTCCAGTCTGAGAAAAAACCAGATACGTTTCACAAATGCCAATGTTATTGACCTTCCTAGGAACCCATTTAAATAAATACCTGGGAGGTTGCCAACTCCAGTCCCCTTGACGTGGACACACGGAGGGCAAGGGAAAGGACTTATCTGCTGCTTAACCAAAGGAGGAAATCCAACAGGGAAACAGTGGGGTTTTTAAGCGATGTTGTTAACTTGAAAGCTTATATAAATAAAAGACAAATGTCAAGCCAATGTTGATGTGCATATTAATTATACTATTGAAACAAAAAGAGCTGTGACTTGTTATTTCAGGTCAGGTGTAGATGAAGATTTTGGGGGGAGGGAAATCCTGATGGATGAAGCTTAAGAGCTGTTAGAGAAGGAGGATAACCTAAAGAAGACCACAAAAGAGAAAGCAGAGAATGTGGATAAGATGGGCAAGGAAATTTAGAAACGGGCTATGGAGAGCCTCACTCCCGAAAAAGGTACAGCATTAATCATAGTAAAGGATTAAATTTCTATTTTGTTTAGGTTATGGGGATAACTACAATTGAGCCCTTGTATATTAAATAATCGGTGAATATGTAAAATTTACACGAAATCAATTGTTGGTATCCCCACATAATCTAAACAAAATAGAAAGTCAATCCTTATAGTCTGTTTTCCATCAATAATTAGTACAAGAACTAAAGCGAACTAACTGACATGATACTCAATCGGATACTCAATCGGAACTCGGTCAATCCCGGCAAGCTACGGAATCAAGCGAGTGATGTTGAAACTGATCTATATTTTACTCGTCGAACAGGTTCTATTTGTTCAACATATCAATTATCCTGCATGATGCAGTTGTACTAGTTTCGTATCAATCCATTGATGTGCACCATGGATGTATAAGTCTCGTCATGCCCAGCAAGTGTATATGATTATGGGGTGGGGATCTCAACCAGACCAAATTAATATCAATGCAAAGACCAAGTCACCATGTGTGCGCCAGGCCCCTGAGGCACTGTCTCTTTATGCCAAGTTATATATAGTTGTGTATATAAACCGGTACATGTACATATTCAAACGATACACGTTTTCTGAAGGTAGAAATATATATATATATATACTTTACATGTATACCCATACATATGATACATTGACTTTTTTAAAAAAAAAATGGGGGATGGGCATGTGTGTGCACATGTCCAAAAGAACTTAACTATTTAGATATACATTGAAATAATATAAAATATACTAGAAAATAACAAGCACATTGAAATGTAACCATAATATACTTAGTCTGATTTTAAATTGGACCGAGTTCACTTGCGTAAAATAATTAAGGCCGTTTTCATGTCGGGCGTTGTAATTGATGCTTTCTTCGCAGGGTAACCTATTTTGACGGGTAACAGGTTACACGTGGTTGTACTATAGCTATATGAGTAACATCAGACAAACCAACCCATGTTCTGACACCATGCCATTGCTTATAGCTCTTATCATAACTTCATTCGGCCTTTTTCTGGGGTGTACTTTCTGAAAGTATTGGTGTCGGCAGAGAGGATACGTCTCTGGTGTCGGAATAGACACTGAACGACTTCTGCCTTCGTTGTTCATATCTATCTTATATTTTCACAAGTTATTCATTCACAATAAAGAGAAGCGTATATTGATGTATGTGTAGTAACAGAACACTATAATGATAACGTTATCATTTTCTTTTACGATTTTATTGCAGTACAACAGTCTAAACCAAGTTTTACGGGATCGGAAATGTGACCAGTATGTTATATGGTGACTGCGTAATTCGTAACAGCTTATGAATACTCATTTTAAACATACGAAAGTGTTTGTAAAAAATAAAATGTGTGTAAAAAAAAAAGATTTCTTTTCAACATTCTGAAACTGCGTTGTACACTAACGCCCGGATGTCGGTCGAGGCATTTTACCAAATAACACTCAAAAGAAACAAGCGGAATGAAGTGAAAATTTAATCAGGCAGAATTCAAGTACCTGGTAGGTAGTGGTATAAACATGATGCATATAAACATGTACCATCATTAATAACAAAGAGACCTCTCGAATGCACGCTGAAATTATTTGAGAAAATAACTTAACCAAATATGTAAGACAACTCGTCCCACAAAATCATTAATGATATTATGTTGCATAACTGGACGAGTTGTCTTATTTCCTAATTTGTGCATTTTCGATTTCTGATGGACCCGAAATATTAACAACACTTTGTCATGACCATGGATCGTTCATTCCTAGAAGGTTGAAGTTAAATCGGCCCCTTAGAACTTGACTTTAAGTTTGAAATAGTACTTTCAAAATGCTGGCATTGGCGGTCATATTGGATTTCTGATGGACCCGAAAAATAACAACACTTGGTCAGGGAGATGTCAGTAACATTCCAAGGAAATATAAATGGAATCCCTTCAACAGTATTTGACGTTAAGTTTGAAATAGTTTTTTTTCAAAATGGCGGCATTGGCGGCCATATTGGATTTCTGATGGACCCGAAAAGGAACACCACTTGGTCAGGGAGATGTCAGTAACATTCCCAGGAAATTCAAATGAAATCCCTTCGACAGTATTTCAGCTTAAGTTGAAAATGTAAAATGTTAACGGACGACGACGGACGACGGCGGACGAAGACGGATAGCAATAGGTACGTTGAGCTAAAGCTCAGGTGACCTAAAAAAAAACATCAGCACTAAAATTGGCATATAAATGATGCAGTGGACTATGTGGGCTTCATAATTTTTCAAAAAAATAAATCGAATTTGGTTTGAGACTACAGTTTTGGGCATTTACAAATCTGTGTCTACACAACCAAAGCTAGCTTTTCATGTAGTTTATTTATGTACTCAGCACATGTGTAAATATTGTGAAAAATCTACCGGAATGACCTATGCTAAAAACGTGAGTATGTTTGTTACCGAGTAGGCGATATTTAATTTCAGACAGGTTTTAACAAATAAAATCTACTTGCGGGGGTCAAATTTTGGGTTAAAAATCATGATTTTTTGCATATTTTGGTGTTTTTTGATGTGGTACATGTAACCATGGTTTTCACAAGTCCCAAATCTGGGGAAAACAGATTTTGCAAAAAAAAATCAGTCTTCTAAACAAAATGAAATCAAAATGAAGTTTATAAATATGTATATATATGTAGGTGTGTTGTGCAGGTTAAATTCACTATCCATGTTTATGTGAGACATGCCCTTTTTATTTAGGGTCAAGCCATTTCTACTGTACACTGCTACCTAGTTTGTTACATACTCGAACTGTGCCGTTCAAATACATGTTTTAAACACTCCATTAATATGTCAAAATAGAACTATGGAATTGTGCCGTGTTGGTAATTTACATCGGCCTTATGTTGGGGTTTTTTCCTTACACGATTTATATTTCAAAATAAAACTATGGAATTGTGCCGTGTTAGTAATTTACATCGGCCTGGTGTTTTGAAATACATGTTTGTTATGTACATAGTATAAAACTGTGCCGTGTTTGTAAATTACATCGACCTGGTGTTTTGAAATACATGTTTGTTATGTACATACTATAAAACTGTGCCGTGTTTGTAAATTACATCGGCCTGGTGTTTTGAAATACATGTTTGTTATGTACATACTCGATTAATATGTCAAATTAAGCTATAAAACTGTGCTGTGTTTGTAATTTACTTCGACCTGGTGTTTTGAAATACTTGTTTATAACATACTCGAATTGTGCCGTGTTTGTAATTTACTTCGACCTGGTATTTTGAAATACATGTTTGTTTTATAATCGATTAATATGTCAAATTAAATCATAAAACTGTGCCGTGTTTGTAATTTACTTCGACCTAGTGTTTTTAAATACATGTTTCAAACACTTGATTAAAATATCAAAATAAAACTGTGCCGTGTTTGTAGTTAACTTAATGTGTCATGAAAGAAATAACCCTCGTACATCAAAGCGGCCATTTTAACTTGTTTATTCTTAAAAACCGGTATTTTCAGCGCTAAATTATCAAACTTTGCAAGTTTTGTAACAACCTCATTTTGAAAATCTATTCAGAATTATTATCAAATAATGAATTTCTGAAGACTTTGTTGAAATTGTCTAAAGAACAAAAACGAGTTTTTGGATTATTTCGTTTCAGTTCTTTATCAGTGTTTGCTGTAATGTCTCTGATAGCATTCTATATATACAAATCATTGTCAAACAAAAACATCAGATAAAACATATTTATTCTGAATATAAAAGTAAAATGCGTAAAAGTATCCGCCACCTAATGTCCATGATGATAATATGATTGACTTCGGGTTAGTGTCAAGGTTAAAGATAAAACAAGGTAAATAGACAAAATTAGTATGGCACTTAAAATCTCATTCAATAGAACTCGATCAATCAAACATTCAATACTTTATTGATCACTGCAATTCAATTTAATTTCGTCACGAAAACAACTTTACAAACAGGGTTCTTTATAATTGAATAATTAATATTTTATGCTTTAAGACGTGACAAGTTTCTATGACGTCGACAACAATACACGTCAGGGGAGATATGCAAATTCTCTAAATATCTAAAACAGTAGGCGTGGGCGGAGTTAACCAAGGCATACTGTATGCAAATTTAAGGCTTTCACTTTTAATGAACTGATCAGACGTTAATGAATTATTTTTGATCAATCTATGATTACTCACGGTCACCCAAAATAACAACACTTTGTCAGGATCATGAGTCGATCATTCCTACCAAGTTTCAGTTAAATCGGCCAAGTAGAACTTGACTTTAAGTTTGAAATAGTTTTTCAAAATGGCTGCCGTGGCGGCCAAATTGGTTTTCTGATTGACCCGAAAAATAACAACAAGTTGTAAGGTACACAAGTTGATCATTCCTACCAAGTTTCAGTTAAATCAGCCCTGTTGAACTTTACTGTAAGTTTGAAATAGTAATTTCAAAATGGCGGCCGTGGTGGCCAAATTGGATTTCTGATTGACCAGAAAAAAACAAGCATACTGAGTATTGCTGAAGCAATACATGTCCCCTACCGGCCCCCGCAATCTATTAAGATGCAACAGTGACCTCAACCTAGATCCGAGGACCTTGAAACTTGAACTTGTCCAATATGTTGAAATTTTTTACAATAATGTGAAGTTTGACTAAAATCCATGAAAGAATGAGGCACTAGAGTGCTGACAAAGATTTTCTAAAATAGTAATAGTGACCTTGTCTTGCCCCGATTACCTTGAAATTGTCCAAGATATTTAAATTCTTTACAATAATGTGAAGTTTGATTAAAAACTAGGAAAGAATGAAGGCGCAAGAGTGCTGACAAACTTCTTCGGACAGACAGCGAGGAAAACTTTAGGTATTCTTGTTTTCTTCTCCCTCCCTGCCACCCCCACCCAGTTTCACCGGTAAGGGAATAAAAATACTAAGAAATCTTATTTGTTGATTGTAAAGGTATCTTTACAAGTGTGTGAAGTTTGATAAACAGGCAAGGAAGAATGTTAAATAAAATTTTCTATTTATAGTAACTGTGACCTTGACCATTTGACCTTAAAACTCGAACCTGTCCAACTCAAACTTGTCGAAGATATTTTAATTCTTTATGACTGTGTGAAGTTTGATTAAAAACCAAGAAAGAATGAAGACGCTAGAGTGCTGACAAAGTTTTTCTATTTATAGTAATAATGACCTTGACCTTGATCCGATGACCTTGAAACTCGAACTTGTTGAAGATATTTTAATTCTTTACATGTGTGTAAAGTTTGATTAAAATCCATGAAAGAATGAAGGCTCTAGAGTGCTGACAAACCTCTTCAGACAGACGGACAGACGGACAGACGGACAGACAGACAGACAGACGGACGGACGGACGGACGGACGGACGGACGGACGGACAGACGGAGGGGAAAACTATAGTCCCCCCGGTTTCCCGGTAGGGGACTAATAACAACACTTTTTCAGGACCATGAGTCGATCATTCCTACCAATTCAATTTACCGTTAAATCGGCCCAGTTGAACTTGACTTTTAAGTTTGATATAGTTTTCAAAATGGCGGCCGTGGCGGCCATATTGGATTTCTGATTAACCCAAAAAATAATAACACTTTGTCAGGAACATAAGTTAATCATTCCTAACAAGTTTCAGTTAAATTGGCCCAGTAGAACTTTACTTCAAGTTTGAAATAGTTTTTTAAAATGGCGGCCGTGGCAGCCATATTTGATTTTTGATCGACCCGAAAAATAACAACACTTTGTCGGGAACATAGTTTATCATTCCTACTAAGTTTCAGTTAAATCACCCCTGTTAAACTTGACTTTAATTTTGAAATAGTTTTTCAAAATGGATGCCGTGGTGGCCATATTGGATTTCTTATTGACCCGAAAAATAACAATACTTTATCAGGACCACGAGTTGATCATTCCTACCTAGTTTCAGTTAAATCAGCCCAATAGAACTTGACTTTAAGTTTGAAAGCTCAGGTGACCTAAAAAGTAGTCTGCATGTTTTCTTATTACTGTAAAATAATCTTTCACGTGCATTGTTATAGTTATCAAATACAAACATTACCCAAACCTAAAACAATATGAGCAACAAGAATAATTATATAGAAACTTTAAATAAACTGATTATTACAGTGAAAGAAGCTTTCAAATTGACTAAAGAATCTGAAAAATTAAAACATGAATTTAATGAAGTGCTAAAAGTAATAGTAACTGAAATAAATGAATATTGTTGAAAAATAAAAATGTAATTTTATCAACATAAGTGAAGGAAAGACATCTCTTTATGTTTAAGTCAATCAATCTATAATATCGATCTGATTGTCAGTATCACAGGTGAGAGGAGTAAGTTTATCCATTAGGTCGTAAATGTATTAAAACATCAAACAAACGTAAAACAGCTACTGTTATTCTGAACTACTCTTAGACGTTAAGAAAGACAAATATATAAATAAGCCATATCATCACTGCAAAATAAAATGAGGAACGGTAAATCAACGAGTAAGTGTGCATGTCATTATACATATACATATAAATACATATATATAACTTTTCATATTTCTGTTGAGTATTAAACTGCCGATATCATAATAACAGTAAAATACCCTTATGATGTGTTCCTCTGTAACTGCCGTTCTACCAACAAACTAAGCGAGGACATATCTTTGAAAAAGTGAAACTTGGTATTTGTCCTTTACTCTGATAATATTACTGTACATGCTTGGCTTAAAGCATATAACATGAAAAAAGAGAAAGAAGAAAAATCTCTCTTGGCCTTTACTGGTCACGTGACACGTACTGAAGTGGAAATTGAAAATGTCAATTCGTAATAAATCCACCATCGCTCGTATTTGATCTACAAGTCTACCGAACGATACTCTGTGACAAATCAAAACATACATAACATTTTCGTAATTGTGACTTGTAATTTAATTTCTTAATGGATTTCGGCTCAGTTAAATGGCAAAGTTATATTTAAGTTGAAATTAAAATATGTTAACTCCATTGTTCGGAAAACAATAGCTGCTTTCACGAACAGTTTGAGGGCAAAATGGTAGTTGATGTTTTAAACATCACCAATATGGATTTACCACATTTGAAGTACATAACCTTTCTGAAAATGGTTATTAAAAAATTTGAGCAAATAAGGCAAAATACAAAAATACCAACACAAACAAATCGAGATACAAAATCGTTACGAAAGATGGGCCTAAGTAACACTATACCAAACAGGAAAAAAACATCATGAGCCCAATAAAACCTAGAACGTAAACCTACACTCCCGTGCTCATTTAAGGGTCACAACGTTCCCCTCTCTATTTCTACTCTTAATGCATTTTGACATTTTTGTAAGGAATTTTAACAAAGACAATAGTAAACAAAAATACCATCAATGTTATGGTTAACAAAAATACCATCAATGTTTTCTCTATATATTTCCAAATTCCGCGACAACGAACTTGAACCTTCAAATCCAAGATAACTGATACGCGTGGTTTTTTTTTCTTGATCAGTCTCAAAATGCACACGTATAGACCTAAGTTACCTTCCATATGAAATTGGAGAAAGATCCATTAGTCCGTTTTGAGAACTAGCGATGACTAGAGTTATAGAAGGACGGACGGATGGATGCACCACGAACGAAAGATGATATTTTAAGAGACAAATGAGCTATGTTTTTCTTACATGATTCAAATATTCGTTTGAAAAGCATCACTGAAAACACGCTCCCAACTTTTTAATTATTCACAGGAAAGTAGGTTCTCGTCTCAGATTCAAGCTCATAGAAGTGAGGTGAAATATCATTTCCTAATTTACTACCACAAACAACAATAGGTTTTGACATCATTAGAATATTTATGTAAATATTGTATAAAAATATATATCTCTGTATCACAATCAATGACTGTTGGTGACACTTCTGGTGGAAGATATCATGTGAAATCACAGGGAATGTAAACATGTAACGTACATAGAATGGCGGTATTCTAATGTTAGGTCTTTTCGCGCTATGAATACTGTGCTAAATTGTAATTACGCCAATTGAAGTTGCTGTATCAGTTTTCTATTGCGAATATTGGGAGTGACCCAATATATCAATTCGCTAATCTGTTAAATAAGCTTCAATAATATGCTAAATTTGATCCCACTAAAACTGAGTACTGTTACAGTATTGAAATCAACTTATGATTTCGACAGCACTTATTTGCTTCATATTAGGCTTTTACAAGTAATCGTTTTCGTAACAACACTCCATATTGTGAAGCCATAATTGAATCTTTTCCCCCCGAGGTCTTTTTTTTAAATCCTAAAGAAACTCAAGTTTGATTTTGATAAACCCCGTAAATAAAAAATATATAAATTCACTTTCTAATAAAGAATACCTGGCAATCATTATGTGAAAAAGATTTCTTAATTAGCATGATGTGAAAATACAATTATACAACTGCATACACGGTATAAACAGAAATTGAAAAGCACTTTCATACAGCATTAATATATTTGAATACTTTTTTCACAGCATAATTTTTATATTTAGATGAGCAATCAACTACATTAATTCATTTGATACATACTAGAATTATATTCAAATATGAACATGTATCTTAAAGAAATTTATACATTTAATATATACATATATATATATACATCTTATGATATACATGTTGGTCTGTTTTACGTCCTATTTACAGCGACAGTTGACATGCGGCTGGTACCTGGTGACTGTCCCAGGTAGGCCTCAAACACGCGACCCAGTGGTGGAAGGCTAGTGATCCAAACAGTCAGAGACCTTTACCACTCGGCCACCGCGCCAATCCCCACCTTATTGACTATATACAAACTGTGTTCTAACGTTTTGTCATCAGCTGGCCTTTTTGACTCTAAAAATATTGAGTAACGTTAAACTTTGCTATTTTTGAAATATACAAGACAAACTTCTTTTTTTTAAAAGTCAACTAAATGATAAAGGAATTTAAAAAAAAACAGCTTCTGTTCATGGAAAAAAACATACATCTTACATCCTTGGTAATTTGGTTGGTATTACCGGGTATAAGCCACTATTTCTGATAAACAAACAACAGATTTGAACCTGGTTGAAATGATATGTTCCATTTTTAAAATCAACATTTATACAAACCAAAGCCCTCTTAATTAGTTCGCATTCACTCCGAAAGACATTGTTTTAGATTTTACATACAAAAAAAAACACAAAAAAACAGACAAGCAACAAATAAAAACAAAAGGTACCGTAAAAACCCATGTAATTTGCGCACCTGTGTAATTTGCGCAGGTACTTTTTGAGGCTGAAAATCGGGAAAAAAGCTTCTACTCGAATATTTTGCACACCCAAAAATCTGAACAAAAAACGATGTTCATGCTCCGAAAATCGATCTCTGAATATATTTTTTTTAAATATGTTTCTTTTGAATTTTTTTTCATTGATGAAAAATGATATAAATAACCAAGAAGAAACTACGTAAAATGTGTATTTTGTTGTTCGTTTTCTTTGAATTATCTGTTCACACATGACACACACGTGTGCGCATATCGGCATACATCAATTCATTTTAGCAATATATAAAACATTTACTTGCTTACAAAAACATATCAATTAATAAGTAATTCGATGTTAGTAACCGCTGGTGCATATCTCCGGGTGAAAGACATAATTAGATACCTTTTATTGATCATAATTACGATCAGTGAGAAAGGCTCATCATGGCGGCTTGGGTATCGTCACTTCAAACCAGGTCATGTCACAGTTCAGTTTGGCCACGGAATTCGATTACCTTAGTCCGTGGTTTGGCGATATTTTTTGGCCACACAATTTTTACCTACTGTAAAATTAACACTATATCTGTGATTACCCGTTAACAATAGGTATACTTATTGAAATGATTTTCAGTTGCGATCGACGGACCGTGTTGTTGTATTTTTCACTCACCAACACGTGGCGTGAATTACGAAGCCCTACTGCCTTGTCATAACTACAGACTGATTTGATTACATGGGTTTTTACGGTAACCGTTTATATGTCTTTGCCTCTCATTAATGACATCATTGAATTGTTCCTTGTTGTAATATTTGGTGACAAAACCAATGTTAGGAAATAATCAACATAATATCATTGAAATGATGAAGGGAATGCTAAACCAAGAATTAATATAGAACTACTGGAAATCTGGTTTATTAATTGATTAAAGCTGATGGGTGAAAGATGAGGAGAATGATATTGCTGCTTTTCAATGAAGATATGACACTAACTGGAATTTGAGATCAACACGAAATGCATATTATATACTGCAGAGCTGCCATATCCTTCTTTGTAGTATATAATCTAAATACATTTCTGTTTTTAATCGTTAATGAAGTATATTTGATTTTTAAAAAAAACTCGCCATAGATCTGAATTTAAAAGTATTTAACAGTCTGTATGATAAAATGTATGGACATGTATCATGTTATATATCAAACTTTATCTTAAAACTGTAGAACAACTGGGCAAGGACAGTTCCATCAACCAAATCGTTCAATCGGTTTGAGCAATGGTTCAGCAATCTGAAGTTTAATGTTTGATTTCAGGTTGACAACAAGATTAATAAAACAAAAATATTCTTAAAAAAATTGGGAAAACATCATTGTGTCAAAAGTTTCTTTCTTTAATAAATTGGGACCAGCCTATTTCCCTGCAATACAGACAGACATCAGCACATTTGTCTTATCATATACAAAACTACTGTATGGTCTTTATAATTATAACATGCCTACACAAACAAATGTAAGTCATAATAAACCTTCACAATCATATAAACAATGCTTATACACTTAATACACACCATACAATGTTGTGAAACTGTTATATCGCATAATGTATATACAATGTACTCAAGCATTATTACAATGTAGTATACTGTGCATTGATCATAAGGTAACTCAGGTTATATATATACAATGTGGTAAAATATACATACAATCAATGTACATAACATATCTGCACATCAGATATTCTACATACTTACACAATCACATATACACCATTAAATACTTAATATATGTCATTACGAACATATTGGCAAATATTTAATGTTGGTAAAAATACAGATAACTATGTTAATTTGTAACATATGTAACAGGAGTGGAAAAAGTACGACCCGACCAGGATTGGAACCTGGGACACTCCAAACTCTAGACGAATACTTAACCAATTGAGCTACCTTAGTCACCAGCAATCGACCCAGTCCAATTCAGTTACAATACTCCTTCCTTTAACAAATTCTTCAACCCCGAAGATACAAGAGACACTATACCAACTTCTGCTGGTATGTTGTGTCGGTTGCCATAGGTAACAAGAGTGGGAAAATACATAGACAGACCAGATTAGAACCAGGGACCATCCAAACTCTAGACGGATGCTTTAACCAACTAAACCGTCTGGTCGCTGGCGATCGACCCACTCCAGTCCTGCTATAGATGTATACAAAATCATTTATAACATCTTAATTCATCAAGTACCTGTAGTCATATATACAATTCTGAACATTGTACTAACACAGTATACAAAATTGTATACTATAAACATCATATCTATCCAATCATACATAAAGACAATGACATCACTGTTTATAAATCTATGTGTTGAGTGACTCACCTTATTGTTAATTTATTCACCTTTTGTCAACATAAAATTAAATGGCACTTGGGATTGTGTCCCATAGCTTTGATATATTTCCTCTAACAGAGATATACATCCTTGATCAACATGTGGGTGAGGCAAGCTGCTGACTTGTAGCCCTTATCTGTCTCATTTTCAATGGCAATTTTACCAATAACTTTGGTAAGAACCTGTTGGAAAGTCAGAAAAGTCATATTTGATCTATTTTCATTTTTTCAATATATTTTCCATATTTCTGCTATAAATGCTAACCAGCAAATAGAAATGTGATAACAAACCAAACGAATTGGAAGTGAAAAATATAAACAGATGAATTATGGAAATCAATGCAGCAGTTACGAGTCATAAGAGTGAACTGTTAATGGTAACGCACAACAACAGATGAAGATTGATGGTGAAAAGTCACTGATCTTCACTCAGGTCATTGACAAACAAGGCAAAGTAATAAGTTTACTAATTGATATCAACTATCAACAGCATAAAGACATGCGAACAATCACTAATCCGCACTTGTAGTCATACTTTGCTATAAAAAACAAGGCAATCCATAGGCCCCAACCGATAATGATTTCTATATTTAACAAACAGTACACTTATGTCAGGAACCATAGGTCACAGTGAGGTCATATTGACCTACTTCTTGCACCCATCCCAAGATGTCCTTGTACACCAAAACTGGTTACTCAAGGTGAAATAGTATAGATTTGCCATGGACAAAAAAATCAAAAGTGAAGGTCAAAGGTCAAGTAATCGGTCACAGTGACCTATACTCATTCTTGCGCTTTGCACTCCGTCATCCCAACATGTCCTTGTACACCAAATCTAATAACTCCAGGTGAAATAGTATAACATTTATGCCCGGACAAACATTTTCAAAAGTAAAAGTCAAAGGTCAAATCATAGGTCACAGTGACCTTAATTCTTGCACTCTGCACTCCAATCATTCCAAGTTTTTCTTGTACACTCCCATCATTCCAAGTTTTTCTTGTACACCAAATCTGGTTACTCCAGGTGAAATAGTATAGAAGATATGTCCCAGACAAACTTCTCTGACAGAAGCACGGACGGACAGACACACTGACTGACGCACTGATCGACAGACAGCAAACCCAAAACCCCATCCGGTTGTACTGTAAGTGGTGTAACCCCAAGTGAACAATGTTCACTGGTTAGTGAGGTTAATTTATTTCTTAAGTCTCCTAATTGGTGAAGATAAGACAGCTGAACCTATTCAGGTCGGGAAATAAATATAGCCGAACTATTTTCACATTCTAATTAAATATCGTTTCATGGACTTTTCTAAAATATACATATACCAGAAAATAAAACTAAATCCAGGTCAACCTGTGGATATTTATGGATGCTGGTGATTTCTACTTTATATTTTAGATGAATCGGTGGTTTCCTACCAGTAATACTTTAGATGGATCGGTCGTTTCCTACCGGTAATACTTTAGATGGATCGGTCGTTTCCTACCAGTAATACTTTAGATGGATCGGTGGTTTCCTACCGGTAATACTTTAGATGGATCGGTGGTTTCCTACCAGTAATAGTTTTGATGGATCGGTGGTTTCCTACCAGTAATAGTTTAGATGGATCGGTGGTTTCCTATCAGTAATAGTTTAGATGGATCGGTGGTTTCCTATCAGTAATAGTTTAGATGGATCGGTGGTTTCCTACCAGTAATACTATAGATGGATCGGTGGTTTCCTACCAGTATTAGTTTTAGATGGATCGGTGGTTTCCTACCAGTAATAGTTTAGATGGATGGGTGGTTTCCTGCCAGTAATACTTTAGATGGATCGGTGGTTTTCTACCAGTAATAGTTTAGATGGTAACTGTAGTACAGTTCCTTCATCACATCAAATCAAGGTGAACAGTGAAAAAAATGTACGAACACAATTACCATTGTTGGAATCTAAATGGTTTAGTGTATTTTACAGTTTCGTGAATACATGGCCTGGTCTAGATAAAGCTTGATTGCTGTGTAATAGTTACCTGTAACAAGTCTTGGTCTAGATAAAGTTTGATTGTGGTGTATTAGTTACCTGTAACAAGTCCTGGTCTAGATAAAGCTTGATTGTGGTGTATTAGTTACCTGTAACAAGTCCTGGTCTAGATAAAGCTTGATTGTGGTGTATTAGTTACCTGTAACAAGTCCTGGTCTAGATAAAGCTTGATTGTGGTGTATTAGTTACCTGTAACAAGTCCTGGTCTAGATAAAGCTTGATTGTGGTGTATTAGTTACCTGTAACAAGTCCTGGTCTAGATAAAGCTTGATTGTGGTGTATTAGTTACCTGTAACAAGTCCTGGTCTAGATAAAGCTTGATTGTGGTGTATTAGTTACCTGTAACAAGTCCTGGTCTAGATAAAGCTTGATTGTGGTGTATTAGTTACCTGTAACAAGTCCTGGTCTAGATAAAGCTTGATTGTGGTGTATTAGTTACCTGTAACAAGTCCTGGTCTAGATAAAGCTTGATTGTGGTGTATTAGTTACCTGTAACAAGTCCTGGTCTAGATAAAGCTTGATTGTGGTGTATTAGTTACCTGTAACAAGTCCTGGTCTAGATAAAGCTTGATTGTGGTGTATTAGTTACCTGTAACAAGTCCTGGTCTAGATAAAGCTTGATTGTGGTGTATTAGTTACCTGTAACAAGTCCTGGTCTAGATAAAGCTTGATTGTGGTGTATTAGTTACCTGTAACAAGTCCTGGTCTAGATAAAGCTTGATTGTGGTGTATTAGTTACCTGTAACAAGTCCTGGTCTAGATAAAGCTTGATTGTGGTGTATTATAGTTACCTGTAACAAGTCCTGGTCTGGATGTGATGGCCAGCTTTCCAGTTCCTTAATAACTGATTGCATCATCCATCCACCTTCTTTTAATCGCCTGTATGCCTCTTTTCCTGGAAATGAGAACATTATAAAATTTTATCATTAGATATTGGATTCCAAAATTTAATCAATAGCCTTTTTTTATGAACACATTTCTTCCCAATTTGTTTCCTATGAATTTTACAACACAAGTTTATAGTTCAAATTTTCTAAATCCATTAAAGTGCTCTACCTACTTCTAACCAAATGATTAACATTAACAATTCTTTTAGGTAAAACATAAAAATCTGAGTTCAATTTTATCATTTTAGCTTGATAATGACAATATCATACATGTTTTTTATTTAAACTTTTATAATGGATATAATTTTTAAAAAAATGTGTTGTTATATCAAGTCATCTGTGGTTTAGGACAAATACTGTTTGAATGTTATTATCAGAGTAAACAGGGAATTACGTCACATACTGTATATATGTATCCATACGGCCAGGGACAATATTTCCTACTGTATCAATACAGCCGGGGGCAATATTTACTACTGTATCCATACAGCCGTGGGACAATATTTACTACTGTATCCATACAGCCGGGGACAACAGTTACTACTGTATCCATACACCAGGGGACAATATTTACTACGGTATCCATACATCCGGGGACAATATTTACTATTGTATCCATACAGCCGGGGACAACATGTACTACTGTATCCATACAGAAGGGGACAATATTTACTACTATATCCATACAGCCATACAACAATTAACAGGGTATAGAAATTATGACATAAATACATAACACACCTGAATCAATGGATAACAAAAATATAAGTAGTGGCAGGCTAGAAACTACTTACCTGGTGCTGAAGCGAACATCACCAAACCGTCTTCGATACACGTTAAGGACGGGATATCCTGCTGGGGAAGAACCTGAGGCGTCGTATCAACATTAGGAGCCGGGGACATCATTTACTACTGTATCCATAGAGCAGGGGACAATATTTACAACTGTATCCATACAGCCGGAGACAATATTTACTACTGTATTCATACAGCCGGGGAAAATATTTCCTACTGTATCCATCCAGCCGGGGACAATATTTACTATTGTATCCATACAGCCGGGGAAAATATTTACTACTGTATCCTATTTACTACTATATCCATACAGCCATACAACAATTAACAGGGTATAGAAATTATGACATAAATACATAACACACCTGAATCAATGGATAACAAAAATATAAGTAGTGGTAGGCTAGAAACTACTGACCTGGTGCTGAAACGAACATAACCAAACTGTCTTCGATACACGTTATGGACGGGGTATCCTGCTGGGGAAGAACCTGAGGCGTCGTATCAACATTAGGAGCCGGGGACATCATTTACTACTGTATCCATAGAGCAGGGGACAATATTTACAACTGTATCCATACAGCCGGAGACAATATTTACTACTGTATTCATACAGCCGGGGAAAATATTTACTACTGTATCCTATGGGAATTACGTCACATACTGTATATATGTATCCATACGGCCAGGGTCAATATTTCCTACTGTATCCATACAGCCGTGGGGCAATATTTACTACTGTAGCAATACAGCCGTGGGACAATATTTACCACTATATCCATACAGCCGGGAACAATATTTACTACTGTATTCATACAGCCGGGCACAATATTTACTACTGTATTCATACAGCCGCGGACAATATTTACTACTGTCAGGGAATTACGTCACATACTGTATATATGTATCCCTACGGGCCAGGGCAATATTTTCTACTGTATCCATACAGCAGGGGACAATATTTGCTACTGTATCCTATTTACTACTATATTCATACAGACCGGGACAATATTTACTACTGGATCCATACAGCAGGGGACAATATTTACAACTGTATCCATACAGCCGGGAACAATATTTACTACTGTATTCATACAGCCGCGGACAATATTTACTACTGTATCCTATTTACTACTATATTCATACAGACCGGGACAATATTTACTACTGCATCCATACAGCAGGGGACAATATTTACTACGGTATCCATACATCCGGGGACAATATTTACTATTGTATCCATACAGCCGGGGCCAATATTTCCTACTGTATCCATCCAGCCGGGGACATTATTTATATCTGTATCCATACAGCCGGGGAAAATATTTACTACTGTATCCACACAGCCGGGGACAATATTTACTATTGTATCCATACAGCCGGGGAAAATATTTACTACTGTATCCTATTTACTACTATATCCATACAGCCATACAACAATTAACAGGGTATAGAAATTATGACATAAATACATAACACACCTGAATCAATGGATAACGAAAATATAAGTAGTGGCAGGGTAGAAACTACTGACCTGGTGCTGCAGCGAACATAACCAAACCGTCTTCGATCCACGTTATGGACGGGATATCCTGCTGGGGAAGAACCTGAGGCGTCGTATCAACATTAGGAGCCGGGGACATCATTTACTACTGTATCCATACAGCCCGGGACAATATTTACTACTGCATCCATACAGCAGGGGACAATGTTTACTACTGTATCCATACAGCAGGGGACAATATTTACTACGGTATCCATACATCCGGGGACAATATTTACTATTGTATCCATACAGCCGGGGACATTATTTACTACTGTATCCATACAGACGGGAACAATATTTACTACTGTATTCATACAGCCGCGGACAATATTTACTACTGTATTCATACAGCCGGGGAAAATATTTACTACTGTATCCTATTTACTACTATATTCATACAGCCTGGGACAATATTTACTACTGTGTCCTATTTACTACTATATCCATACAGCCAGGGACAATATTTCCTGCTGTATCAATACAGCCGGGGGCAATATTTACTACTGCATCCATACAGCAGGGGACAATATTTACTACGGTATCCATACATCCGGGGACAATATTTACTATTGTATCCATACAGCCGGGGCCAATATTTCCTACTGTATCCATACGGCCAGGGACAATATTTCCTGCTGTATCAATACAGCCGGGGGCACTATTTACTACTGTATCCATCCAGCCGGGGACATTATTTATATCTGTATCCATACAGCCGGGCACAATATTTACTACTGTATCCACACAGCCGGGGACAATATTTGCTACTGTATCCTATTTACTACTATATTCATACAGCCTGGGACAATATTTACTACTATATCCATACAGCCGGGGACATTATTTTCTACTGTATCCATACAGCAGGGGACAATATTTACTCCTGTATCCATCCATCCGGGAACAATATTTCCTACTGTATCAATACAGACGGGGGCAATATTTACTACTGTAGCAATACAGCCGTGGGACAATATTTACCACTATATCCATACAGCCGGGGACAACATGTACTACTGTATCCATACAGACGGGGACAAAGTCATCTGTGGTTTAGGACAACTACTGTTTGAATGTTATTATCAGAGTAAACAGGGAATTACGTCACATACTGTATATATGTATCCATACGGCCAGGGACAATATTTCCAACTGGATCCATACGGCCAGGGACAACATTTCCTACTGTATGCATACAGCCAGGGACAATATTTCCTGCTGTATCAATACAGCCGGGGGCAATAATTACTACTGTATCCATACAGAAGGGGACAATATTTACTACTATATCCATACAGCCATACAACAATTAACAGGGTATAGAAATTATGACATAAATACATAACACACCTGAATCAATGGATAACAAAAATATAAGTTGTGGCAGGCTAGAAACTACTGACCTGGTGCTGAAGCGAACATAACCAAACCGTCTTCGATACACGTTATGGACGGGATATCCTGCTGGGGAAGAACCTGAGGCGTCGTATCAACATTAGGTTTTGGTTGTCTGACATCAGCTAAATCTGATGTCTTTTTGGCAACTGAGTTGTCTTTTACTTCAGGGGTATCCATGGATTGTTTTTCCTCAGATTCTGTAGCGATGTCTATAAGCGGTTTAGCCCCTCCTGCATTTTGTATGGGTTCCAGTGTAGATGATTGTGGATTGGTCAAACCTGATGTTTGCTGTGATTAAAATAGGTAGCATGGTTAAAATGGTAAGGACATACAGAACTCTTAGTTTCAATTAACAATTGAGTATCAAATTGTGGCAGTGACCATAATGAATGTTGTAAAGGTCATATTATCTGGGAATAATAACATTGATATGTGTTTGTTTGTCCTTTTTGGATTACTGAAAAACATTTCATCACTTTTTATGAGATAACGTAACACACACACGTGATTGTGTTCTTTAACAAGCCATTGGGATTGATATGTCTCGCCTATGCCCGGCTTTGACCATCAATGCACATATCAGAGAAACTAAGTTAAACGCAAAAACTTAATGTTGATGGAAATGCTGACAAAGTCAATGGACCATTAAAGGTACGCTGCATCTTCTATATTAACTTACATAACTGAAAAATGAATTGATGAGAAATAGTTATGTTGGTCTTTAAAATCAGTTGTTGTTGAACAAAATGGTGCATATTGTTGAACAAAATGGTGCATATTGTTTTGAAAGTGTCATAATTCATCCATTGCTAGAAGTTGTTATTATTCAACAATCATGAATTTATCTTTTTATCTCAAATTATCAAAGAGAATTATATATAAAACTGAGTTAATTTTCCTGTGTTGGAAATTTCATTGGTTGAGAATTAATATAACGTTGCTGTTCAATGATTTTAAACATATCTAAATTTGACGGGGAACACTATTTTGCACACTATTGCAGTTGAAAGCATAACCTAGGTAGATATAATTTACTTTTGTTATTCCAAAGTTTCAAACTCACAATTTTTAATTCAAATATTGATCGCTGAGGATGTCATAAGCTTACAGAAAATTATTCTTCCAATTCCCTGAGGCAAGGGGGTTAGGGACAGATTAAGGTCTAAACCGTCTCAACTGCTACTGATTAATTACTGTTATAAAAATTGTCATCGATATATATATATCTTGATAATCAT
Source organism: Mizuhopecten yessoensis (assembly GCF_002113885.1). Classification (NCBI taxonomy): domain Eukaryota; kingdom Metazoa; phylum Mollusca; class Bivalvia; order Pectinida; family Pectinidae; genus Mizuhopecten; species Mizuhopecten yessoensis. The sequence continues at coordinate 677,374 of NW_018408920.1, forward strand.
AATTACATACTGGTCCAAAATACTGTTAGTTAAAGCATCCAAGGTCTTGAAACAAGAGTTTCAACGAGAAAACAGATGTAGCTTGATATGGACTCCAAATGAAGCTGGACGCTGTACAAAAATATACTTACATTCCTTGGTCTGGCATCTGATACCTCATTATGGCTTTTAACATTATCACGGCTGTTAACTGTCTTGTCTCCTTCTGGTTTTAACATAATAGATATTGTGGTTATTATGTTAGTTGCCATTTTCTTTTTTGCAACTCTCGGGACATTAGATAATTTGCTACATTTATATCTGGTATACACTTGCCATGTTTATCACTGTCTTCTTGTAGCAGGAATGGCTACATGTGTCATGCATCATAAGCGACATTTAACAACCTTACATGTACTTGTCTGTGTATTTTTTAGGGGGATTCCCTTTTAACGAGTGTATTATGTCATCATATCTGGGCCTTTTCCAGATTTACACATAGTTTGGAACTTTTAGATAGTGACCTATACATAAGTACTATTGTGTGAAATATTGTATTTAATTTTTAATTTCTATGAGTAAAACAACTATTGATATGAAACATAAGGATGGTGAGCCTCCCTCAAAACTACAAATGGGCCACCTTCGAACCACATTCTTGGGCAAAATTTGCATTTGAAATAAGGCGCAACATGCACACATGTGAACGATAATTCATATTTCATGAAATTTTGTTGTAGGCATATGTTTATGTGTAGTGTACCCGTACCTGTAGCGTTGCTATTATCATGGTTCTATCTTATACCAAGGACATTAGACACACTTGCTATGTTATCATTCTACCCTCATGGACATTTATGTTTACTTCTGTCTCTTTTTATATCAGAGATTGCAAATACACCTCGCTGTGATTATCATTGCATCATCTTGCATCCCGGGATCTTTCGATACATAAAATCAACATTTCATACTATAGAACATAAGTACAATTGTGGTTCCATTTTAAATTATATGTGAAAAACAGCTTTCACCCAGTAAAATAGAAACCAAAACACTGACAGGCCCAAGGGCTCCATCAAGTGTCTGATCATTTTATACCCCCAAAACTGTCAAGTAGAAAACAAGATAACGGTCGTGCACATTTATGTTTGTCTATTGGTTGTGAGGTAACCTTTAGTCCTACTGCATGTAGGTAGGTATGTCAGTATATAAAACTATATCTTATTTTCAATTCAAGGTGTGAAATGTCAGTAATTTTCAAACTCTTCAAATTAAGGACAAAACATCAATATCATTCTGAATTTGAAATTGAGTGGTAGTCTTACGAGAGATTGATTTGTTTGTGAAACATTTACGTGCAACTAGATGGAAGGCTATATTTACAAATATCAGTGACAAAATCATTGCATCCTGATTGCTAGTTCTTTTACATGTAACTGCTTCTCTATTGATACTGTAGGAAACAACGTTTACTACTAAAGTCATAGTGTTCACAGCGCAACTATTGTAGACATGTATACTCTCAGTGCTATTGACAAGGTATGAGTACAATTACATCACCATGCGATATGCCTGATTCATGGACAACGAAACCATAGGCAAGAGAAAGATAGGAAATGCTGACCTGGTGGTGTATCCACGGGTGGCTTCACATGAGGGACGTTTGCTCGTGTATTGGCCTCTTTTGTGTCGTCTGCCACTTCTGTGCCTGGTTGGGGTGGTGTTGTAACTTTTGGTTTTAGCTGTTATTAAGAACAAGTCGGACAGTTAAAATCGTTAAGTAGAGAAGTTAAAATTCCAAGGTACTAAAACCACAATTACAATATGAAAACAAATGCTTCAATGCTGCAACAAAGCTTGACTCTGTAAAGAAATACTCACGTTCCTTGGTCTGGCATCAGATATGTCCCTATGTCCATTACTTCGGCTGGCCGCCAAGTCTTTTTCTAATTCAGAATTCCCTTGAACTTTAAGATAAGAGGCCATGATAATAAGAGTACATGTATATATCATGAACATTTGAAATGAATATATTGTTCCAGGCTGTGATAATGCTTATAGGTCTTCATTCCTACCCAGGAACTTTAAATAACTCGCTGAATTAGTATCTGGAATACACTGCAAGATTTTAACCGTCACTCTTCTACCGCAGAACTTAAATACAGAAGCTACATATTATGTATGTTATATGCTATATTACCATCACATAATATTACATGTGGATCACCAACACTGATACCATATCAACAGCAAAGGCAATGTCTGTTGTGGTTTCAATTGATTTCACATGGTTAAAGAAAAGCATAAAACGCATTCCAATTAGATCCTATTAACTTGCTGAAGCTTAATTCATGACAAGAGGCCTATCGGACATGTATCGTTCACATGTTTATTTTGATATATGAACAAGACAATATTTTCAAATGTTTACGTTATCCGAGTCAATTGTGACCATTTAAGATTTCATATTAACTCGGACAATGACAGTAACAGAAGGTTTACCGAGGCTTTATTTCACATTTGTGACCTTTAAAAAGAGTAAAGGTCAAAATTAATTCAAAAAATCTTCTCCGGACGAGCTTAAATTTATTTCATTCAAGTGACTTTCCAAACTGAAAATTGATCTCGGTCATTCAGTTTGATCCCACACTTTATAGTCATTCGTGCCAATTAGCTACAGGCGAAATGTCATTACCCTGGAACTGTTGGTTTTCTACAAGCTGTTTATTTTAGCTTAACACTTTAATAACATTTTACCCCAGTGTTTCACATAAGGATATTATTTTGCTGAAAACATGAAAATACTTGGAATATTTTTATATATTTTTCTTTCTACCATTGTTAGTAGCTCCTAGTCTTAATAAACAATTATAATGTTCTTACCTTCGACAGAAATTCCCACACCTTTATCCACAACATCTTCTTTCTTTGTACCAAATTCTGAGCGACATGCCTTTGAAAAGTAAATAACACAATTTATAATAAGATAACATCAGTTTTCTGCATTGTAAGAAGAATAAAATATCATAGTGCCAACATTTTAGAATTAAATCATAAATCAAATAAAAAATATTTCAGGAATTGAGGTGATATGAAATTAAAAGGGAAGGCACCATGACCGTTCAAAGATTACCAAGATGAGAGAGCATGGCATTGTGTTTTAATGAGTTTGCGCTTCATGCATATCATTTGGCACTGATAAAAAGGGTTTCTTTCCAAGATTTAAAAAAATGCAATGATAATCCTTTCCCCTGAATACCCACTTGTGAAAACACACGACAACTGAAACAGCTTTAAAGCAGTTCAAAATATGCATATAACATAATTGGTACAGGGTCTTTGACAATTGTCTAGTAACTTTCTACAATATTTTATCCACCATAACACATTGCAAAAAAAGGAGAAACATTATTTTGCGGATTTATCTGGTGGTAAGTATGACAAATGAGGAGTATTGGTTTATTCCGACACATTGGTTGACCTATATTAGCTTTAGCCTGTGTGTTGACTCCTGGAGTCCATTCCAAATCCTTTCATAGGACACGCTACATAAAATTATATAATAAATCTGGATTCCATATTTGTGAAGATGAATCAATTCATGTTTAACTTCATAAA